>NC_030853.1:14812612-14831762 GCF_000208745.1 Theobroma cacao | reverse complement strand
TTTTTTTTCGGGACTCTCTTAGCATGCAAACATGCTATCCATCACGTGTATGTCATGAAAAATATTTTTATAGAGTCGCGCTTGTCATCTTCTCCCCCACTTGGATCCACCATATGATCCTTCTTCTTGACTGATTTCGACATCCGGTTAAATATTAATATTTTAAAAATTTTATCTTGTCTCATTGGTACCTGAAATACCTTATTATGCCTCACTTGACTTCTGAATTGCCTTTTATCTCACAAATTCTCCTCTGATAAAATTATTATTATTTTATTATTATTTTCTCACTTGCGAAATATTTTATCCTAAACTACTCCTTTCTTCTTTTATCACTTTTAAACATTTTAATTGACCTCAATTTGCATTCGATCAACTTTATTTATCACTATATAAAAGTATGGGGTATTTCATAATCTCTCTCCACCACTTAAATTTTCTCAATTATCCATGATAATATTGGGTAAAATCCATGTGCTGGACAAGTGTTGGGTGGTGTAAAATTACAATTTTACCCTTGGGGTGGCAAAATGATTATTTTACCCCTATGCTCGCAAAAATGTCAGAATTAAAATTTTTCACTTCTCAAACTCAAATTATGTTCTAAATAGTCAATCTTGATCAAAAACTTCTTCCAACATTCCAATTTTAACCTCGAGTGGTAAAATGACCATTTTGCCCCTCGGTCATGAAAATTCCAATTTGACTCCAAATCGGTTCTCGAACTTTGAATCACCATTTTAAGTCATTCTGGCGTTTTAAAATTTTCAATTTCATCTTAAAATTTATATTTGGACTAGTTCGAGGCTTAATTCAACTTAATTGTACTATTTGGTACAATATCGTCCTTTAACGATTTTTGAGGTACCCAAGTAAGCAAACATGCATTCTTATGTAAGAATGGCATAATAAACATATTGTAGAGCCGGACTTGACAAAACTTCTATAAAATGAAGACACAGCTGAAAGTAATTAGGCTCGACTATCAAAAAATTCAAACATGTAAGAATAATTATGTATTGTTTTATAACAAGTATTCCAAGTTATCTTATTGTCCATCTTATGGTGATCCTTTATATAAACCGAATAAATCAAGGGGAGAAGGAAGAAAAAAATTTCTTTTAAGATTTTGCGTATTTTCCACTAACATTGAGATTGCAGAGGCTATATATGTCAGGGAAAATTATAGAACGCATGACATGGCATGCCACACACCAATCTAATGACGGAGTGCTAAGGCATCTGTTGATGGTGAGGCATGGAAGCATTTTAACTGCACACATTAGTCTTTTACTTTTGAGCCTTGCAACGTCAGACTTGGTTTATGTTCAGATGGTTTTAGTCCATTCGGGTCGACAGCGAAATCGTATTTTATTTGGCCTCTAATGGTCACTGTCTATAACTTACCTCTATGGATGTGCATGAAGCAATTGTATATCTTTCTTAGTATGGTCATCTTAGGGAGGAAAAGTCCCACACAAAACATTGATGTGTTCCACTGACATCTGATAGATGAGTTAAAAGTTTTGTGGGATGAAGGGGTGGTTAAATATGATGCCTTTACTCATTAGAATTTTATTCTACGAGCAGTACTCTTATGGACCATTAATGACTTCCCTATATATGATATGTTATCTAGGTGGACCACTCATGGACATTTATCTGTTTATATTGTATGGAACATGGAAAAAGTTTCTTTTTGGAGTATGAGAGGAAGGTTTTTTTTTTAATGTCATCAACGATTCTTGCCGATGGATCATCCTTTTCATCGCCAAAAAGATAAATATAAGAAATGTGTTGAATAGGAACCTTCAATTCTTTGATTATTTGGTGCGGAGATCTTGGAACGATTAGAGTCAATTCCAAATATCACATATGGGACAAAAGTGGGCGACCAAAAGTTACTGAGTTTCGGTCAAGCCTATAATTGGACTAAGAAAAGCATTTTTTGAGAGTTACTGTACTGGCAAACGAATCTCATTCGTCACAACTTAGATGTGATGCATATTGAGCGTAACATATTTGAAAATATATTTAACTTGATGATAGATGTTACAGGGAAGGCGAAAGATAATATCAAGGCTCGTCGTGATTTGGAGGTGTGTTGTATGCGTTGGGAATTACACTTAATTGAAAATAACGGTAAACTTTTTAAACTGAAAGCCTCATACATTTTGACTAAAAATCAATGGAAAGCTATGTGTGCTTAAGTGAAATAGTTAAAATTATCCAATAGTTTCACCTTTAACATAGGAAATTGTGTGAATGACCAAGAAGACAAATTTTATGGGACGAAAAGTTATGACTGTCATGTTTTTCTGTAGCGGTTGCTCTCAATTGTCTTGTGTGATATGGTCCCTCATGATATATCGAGCACAATTATTGAGATCTCACATTTCTTTCGTGATGTATGTGCAATCAAACTGCATCTTGAGTATATCAATGCATGGGAAGGGAAAATCATTGAAACCATTTGCAAATTAGAAAAGATTTTGCCCTTTGTTTTTTCAACTCAATGGAGCATTTGTTGATCCATTTGCCATATGAAGCTAAGGTTAGAGGACTTGTCCATTATGGATGGATGTATCTATTTAAGAGGTAAACCCCTAAACCCACACATTTAATTTAAATTTTTAGGGTATTTGACAATTAAAATGTAAAAAACGAACGTTGATTTTTAGGGTTTTAAAGCATCTGAAAATATGGTGAAAAATCAAGCATCGGTGGAAGGATCCATTTACAAGCATATATCATTTTTTTGCTCGATGTACTTCGAACCTACAATCCCAATAAGAATGAATCAAGTCCCACGGAATAATGATGACGTCAATGTTGATGTTGACAATCGTCTCTTGATTTTCACCTATCTTGGTCGACCTTTAGGTCAATACAAGAAACGTTGATATCTAGAGGAGGATGAGTTCTATGTGACCAAACTATAAGTACTAATGAACTACAATGAGATATTACCGCACATTGAGTAAGTATGAGTTTAAGCAATAATAGAAAATTGTAATTTGGGTAATGGTATTAATTCGTGATTATTATTTCTCCTATCTATAGGATGTTTGATGATATGGAAGAAGGAATTAGAAAATGTCCATGATACATCATTTTACAATTGGTTAAAACAATATGTAAGTTATATTTAATAAGTCAATTTGATTTTTTTTTCATTTAATACTTTAAATAATTGAAAGCCATGTAACTTTCCCATAGTTTCGCCAAGATACTAGTCAAATTGATTCTTGTGTTGTCAACATCTCTCATGGATTTGGTCGTATGGCAAGGTGTTTCAAAGGTTATTACATCAATAGATACAAGTTTCACACATTGGATTATGGCCACAATTGTAAAATGATGAACAGTGGTGTTTGCATCAAAGGAAGTTGTTATAATGATTATGATCGTGAATTTTATGAATTGTTGGTCGATATCGTTGAGTTAGAATACTTTGGTATCAATAACCGAGTCATATTGTTCAAATGCCATTGGTTTGATATCGACAAAGGTGTTGGAGTAAATCCTATTCATGGGTTGGTCAAAATTAAACACAACTTAATTCTTGCTAGCAATAGGCCTTTTGTTTTTAGCCGAACAAGCAACTCAAGTGTACTACACTCCATATCCATCAAACAAAAGAGATCGACATGATTGGTAGACAGTGTTCAAAATGAAGGCTCAAAGTCTATTTCTCATTACTGATAATGAGTAAAGTGATGGGGAAATTATCAACCTTAACAAAATGGTGTATCAAGAAGATGAAGTTTCCTTCAATTCACAATTTGATCATAGTTCAATCGACCTTGACAATAATACAATTCTTCATACTGGTGAATATGAAGAGGTTAATACGGTGGTGGATGTTGAACATAATGAAGAAGATGATGAAATTGATGAAGTTGAAGCAAAATACAACGAGACAAAGGAAGAATCAAACGAATAAAATGAAAATGATACTGATGATGATAAATATGAGAATGAAGAAAATGAGTTACCTTGTTTCGATGACAATTGGTGGGATCTTTTGGTTTTCTAAAAGAAAAAATTAGGCGAATTTATTGTGTTGACTTTGACATTTAAATTAATGTTTATATACATATTCTATTTTTTATAGTCATTATAAGAATTGTACATTTTTCTTCTTATTGGACAAACATAGTTATGGTGAAGAAGAAAATGATGTACCATTTTCGAGCTAGTAGTAGCGAGGGCCCTTCGGTTACCCGACATTTTGTGTGGCAACCTTTGCCGCCTCTTTCCCCCAAACCGTAAACTCCACCTATAGCAATAGATACTACTCCCATACAGGTAGAAGTATCGATGCAGAGTCTAACAACTCTAGTCGAAACCCCTACTTTGGAAGTTGTTATGGTATCTAACATGTCGTAGTCTAAGGTAGAAGGCTAAGTTTCGATTTGCCAACAACGACTCATTTAGACCGATGGACACTTATACATTTTCTCAAAGGGAGCTAAGTTTCTCTACTCCAATTCATATCATTCATTATATGTAGTCAATTCAGTTAATTAATTTATGCATTTTACTAACAATAAGTCTATTTTGTAGTACTTTTGAGGAGACTGACGTTACTTCAACCATTACACGGATTGTCAAAAGTAACTGTAAAGGAACTTGGTTGACATGGAGGCAAGTTCCTCAAGAGCACAGGGATAACATGTGGCAGAAATTCGAGGTAACGTAAGGATATACTATTAGTGTATAACATTGGATAATTTCCCACACTAATATATATTTCCCTTGGATGTAGGAATCTTTTACATGGGTTGTTGTAGATGTAATGGAGGTCCGATCCATATGGGAGAAAATTTGCAAGGATCGCCTTAAGGACTTGTTATAAGATGAGCGTGACAAGGCCAAAAGGGAAGCTGATGGCTTGGACATTGATCTCGTATTGATGAAGGGTAAGACGCGACCTTTTATCACTGCTAAAGTATGGGACCAGCTAGTTAATGACGTATGGTCAAAGCCCAAGTGGTAGTCAAGCTCCCACAAGGCTAGGCAGGACTGCTTGATTGAGAAGGACGACGACGTAACAAAATATATAGGCAGTTCCTTACTTTTACCTTACACCAAAAGCAGTTGGTACATGTTTTTATTTTAATATTACAAAAATCATTCACTTTTAAAATACAATTTTTTATGTTGTTAACATGTTTTTATGATTATAAGAAAAGGAAAAGAAACTTCAGGTCATGTTCTCTGAGCTTTTCGAACACACTCATAAGCGACAAAAGGGTACCGAAGAATTTACGAATAACAAGTTTAAGAATGTCTATGTAAGTAATACTTGTGCTTATATATATATATATATATATATATATATATATATATATGTTACTTATCGATTAAATACTTAATAATTTTTAATTGCATTTTTATTTGTAGGAATCATACACTTCTGCTATATCACAAAAGTATAGTGAGGAGCCGTCGACCCAACTAGAGTTTGATCCATAGGCATGGACCAAGGCCATTGGAGGGTGCACTAGCACTAGGACCCACGTTTACGAATTTGGCACCAGAGTTCCTTCTTCGAGACTTCCAACTACATTCGCGACGTCTAAGTTTGCTGGTGGCCTTGCCGCTACACCACCTCCTTTGACTCTTGCGCTTGAGCCCGAGGGTTATAAGGAATTGGTTATCGACATCAAGGACTTGAAAATGCCTTTTAATAGACTTAGTGACTTGTTGATGGAGGTAATTGGATCAAGGAAATCGTCAAAAACCTTCAAGCCTTCCTCATTGTAGTAGTTAGATCCGCAACCTCCACCACAAAAACAACAATAGCCACCCCCACCCCTTTAGTGAGATTTGTATTTATATTGGATCTTTACATTTGGATTATTATTAGATGTTTACATTTGTATTACATTTCATTTTTTTCTATATATATGCATTTTTGTGTTTGTTATATGTTAAGTTTATCAATAACAACATCATATATTGATTTTATTACGAACAAGATAAAATTTGATCCTAAAAAATATATGTTCTGTAGCTATTACTGACGAAATTACCGACGAATTTCATCATTTATCAATGGAATTGTCGATGGAATTCATTGTTTGTCCACAGAATTCATATAAAGTACCGACGAAATATCGACGAAGTTATTGCCATTTGTTGATAGATAACACTTGTAAGCTTCCAAGCAAGATTCGTTGGCTATTCATCAGTAATTTCGTCTATATTTTCTAATGGAATTACTGAATAAATAGTTTCATTGTAACCATTGACAAAATTTTTTATGGGTCTAAATTTTTCGGTATTGTTACCAATGGAATTTACTGATCGATTTTTCTCTTATTGACGACATTTCGTTCGATAGATTTAAGTCTTTATCGATGAAATTTTTGGTTCGTAAGTTATTGATGGAATATTCCATTGCCAATGGATATACCTTTAACAACGACAGCATTTTCAACTGACAATCAACGAAATTTTTCGTCGGCATTTCCATCAGTAATTCCTTTTACCGGCCGAATCGTAAGTATTAGCATTGAAACTTTCTGTCCACAATCCCCTTTTTTCTGTAGTGTTTTTTTTTCTTTCTTTAGGATTTTCGATTCTTCCCAATTGTCTTCTTCCCTTCGCTTCATGGGATCCCTAGATAGGGGTGGGGTGGTCATACGACCACCTCACCCTGGCGAGGTCCTGAACAGGCACGAGAGTATGACGTCTGGCAAGTTCACCTTTACACATTGTCAGTGTGTGCGGATGTGGTAGTGCTGGGCATGGTTTTGTTGCCACGCCCAACTGTCCACATTTACTAGTTTTCATTTTTTTCTTTTTATTTTTCTTTATTTTGTTTTGTTATTTTTTTTCTATATTTCCAGATTCTTTTTTTCTTTAATATTTTTGCCTTAATTCTATTTTAATCCTGTTTTGCTTTTGTTTGTGGTTTTGATTTGTTTTTTTCTTAAGTAAATCTGATAACTTTGTTCAATTAAAGGACCTAACCTTTGGGTCATAGAAATTCGAGAGGCCCAAATAAGGGCTGGAGCTTTTGGAAGCCCACTAGGCACTCCGTTGAATTTGGAAGAGAAAAACAAAACAAAACAAAACAAAAATGATAAAAGTAAAAGTAAAAATAAAAAATAGAAATAAAGAAAATGACTGTAGTAAAAAATGGTGTCTACAATGTGGGGTCTGAGTATGAAATGACTGACCATGGATTAATGTCCTATTTTTTAGGCTTTGAGTTTATCCAGAATGACAAGTTAATCTTCATTCATCAGAAGAAGTTTAAAATGGATGCATGTAAACCAGTCTCCACTCCCATGGTTGCTAATATTAAGCTGTCATAGTCTGACGAAGTTGAGAATGTTGACAGCACTTACTACAGAAGTTTAATTGGGAGTCTCTTATACCTTTCTAGTTCGAGACCAGACATCACGTTTCCTACCAGCTTATTGTCTCGATTCATGCATTGTCCCTCTCAAAACCATTTGACAGCAGCAAAACTCATTTTGAGATACATTAAAGGGACTATGGATTTTGGTTTGGTGTTTAAAAAATCCATTGATCATAATTTGCAAGGTTTTGCAAATAGCAATTGGACTGGGAGTGTGGATGACTCCAAGAGCACATCAGGATTTGTTTTCTCACTTAAGGGCGGAATTTTCTCTTGAAATTCTAAAAGCAGGAGGTGCTTGCCCTATCTTAGGCTGAAGTCGAATATATCTCTGCCTCTGCTGCTACCAATCATTCACTTCGTTTGAGAAAGGTTCTCTGTGATCTGGCGTTTCCTCAAACAAGTCCCACAACTATTTGGGTTGATAACCAGTCAGCAATAGCTATAGCAAGAAATTCTGTCTAGCATGGTAGAACGAAACATATTAGAGTAAAATATCACTCTATTCGTGAAGCTGTGAAAGGCAAAGAGATTGAAGTCTGCTATTGTTGTTCAAGTAATCAGCTAGCGGACATGATGACTAAGAGACTGCCAACAGATAAGTTTCCTGCGTTAAGGAGTAAAATGGGAATCTTCAACATTGATCTCAAGGAGGTGTGTTAGGAATTGAGATCAATTTGAAGAAACTTGTGGACATCATATCAGAGTCTTTCTTTTCTTTTTGATATGCTGCACATCAAGACCGTGGCTCGAGACGCAGCCATGAAGTGGACATGGCCGACTATTTTTTTCTTTTGTGTATTGGCCAATCAGGCCATCATGCTGTGAATGTGACATGTGATTGCTTGACTTAGTGTAATAGTTCATTTTTCTTTTTAGATGTTAAAAAGGCCATGTTTGTAATATAAACACATGATGAATGAAAAACAGATATCTTCTCTACTCCTCTGTTCGAGCTTTTCTCTAAAATATATTCATGTAAAACTGTTACACAGGAGATAAGAAAAGTGGGTGGGACAGTGGAAATGACGATGGTGGGGGTAGAAAAAGAAAATAGAAACAAATAAACGAGAGAATGTATTTAGCCTAGCGAGTGTAGTCGGAATATGTGAAAACTGTACAATAATACTGTGGAACAGGTATGCTGCTCGTACTAGCTCAACTTAATATCCCGAAACCACTAGGCAGCTGCTTAAGAATAGCATTTGTCAGTTGAATAAGTAGTGGACATCTCACTAGGACATTGAGGTGAATCCCATGGTAGATTGGGCTTCCATGTATCAGGCACGTTTGGGGGCAAGCTGAAGGGAAATCCCATTGATCGGATAGTTCCCCAAGGGTTATCATCAGGGGTTGCATTCGAGTTCCTTTTCATGCCCTCCTCACTTTCTCCTACACCTGCATTTCCTTGCATATCTTGGGGCAAGCTGATTGAGAAGCCACTATATTGCTGTTGTTGCCCTCCAAAATCTATACTCTCGGAGGCCTTAGTAACATCAGAGATCAAGGGTGGGCTCAATAGCATGGGAGCAGCATCAACTGTACACTTGGCGGCTCCTGACATGTCAAGCTGAGAAAACATGAAGTTGTTGTGAAGGTCTCCATTGGAAACAGAAAATAGAGATGGTCTGTAGACTGTCGTATTGAATGGTTTATAAGAGTGAACATCTACAGTAGAAAAACTAGCAGTGGAGCCTTGTTGTAGTTCACTGTTGCTGCATAAGTGTATTGCTGATTCGATTTCAGTTGTGCAAGAAATGTTCTCTGAACTTAATTGAGTGCAAGGTGCACCTTGGTGGAGTATTTCAGATGCTGTAGTCTCAGGTAATGAAGATATCCAAGGGTGAGAAAGAGCTCTCTGGGCCATGGAATTGGTCTTTTTGAATATCCTACAAATAGCCCATGCATCCTGTGGATAAAGCAAAATTAAATAAACTGGTGATTTTAGACAGTTCCTAATTAAGGGAAATATTGGAGAAATAATTCAAGGATCATTACATTTGCAGGAAGGCTTTTGTCCAAGAGCTTTTTCGGTGGTGCTGAGTCTGACAGTGAAGGTAGCCGAAATTCATGCATCATCCAGTCTGTTTTAATCCCTTTGGCAGCTCTGCCTCTATAGAAAACTAGGGACTTTTTCAAACCAATACACTTGGTGCTATCAGAAGAGTAAATAGGACGGTCTGTTCCAGTCGCCTTCCAAAACCCGGCTCCTGTGACTCTGTTTGGCCTTGCACTATTTCTGTATTTACGGTCTCTGGGGCAGTAGAAATACCACTCTTTCTCCCCTGAAGCTGCTAGCTCTGCTTTTAGAAAGACGGAAAAGAAACCATAAGGCACTCTCTTACAACTTTTTCCTCAGAGGAACCAACAAAAAATAATTCAACAAAGATAATTAAAGATTATTCTCAAATGTTTCATCTGAACATTGGGAGAAAGATGAGAGCATAACAATACAGACGAAGTAACAGACAAACTTATGGACACTGGACAGCAGTGATGTTGAAACTTTTGTGACCTTATGTCCTGCCAAACATGGAGAGGCTTCTAATATTAGAACATCTTACCTGATAGGGATATTAAACAATACTATTCTATGAGTGAGAAATGAAAGCAAATTTCTTATGTTTCTGGGACGCAAAACAAAAGATGAATCTTACTTAATTTGAGTACAGTGAATCACTATAGAAATAAAGAAAAACCAAATTCTGAACAAGTATTCATGTAATAGAGTATAGTGATAAAGAAAAGCTGAAAACTCACTTGGAAGATCCCAGGGCTCATATTTATATATATCTACTTGCTTAATCAGCTCAATGGGCAAAGGTCTGTGCTGAATCTTTCTCCTGAGGTAAAATCCAACAAGCTCCTCATCTGTTGGATGAAATCGAAAACCAGGCAACATCACATCTTCAACCTTATCCACATCATTCTTCTCATCCATGTTACTCTTACTTCTCTCCGGAAACTGTAAGAGGCAGCAAGTTGATGAAGATTTGTATAAACCGAATACAAAAGGAGATGGCCTAATCGCGTTCACAATCCTGAAAACTGGAAGCTGGTATTCTTCTGAGCAAGAAAACTTTGGAGAAGCTAAACTTTTGAATATTGATGCAGCAGCAAGAGCTTAAGCCGTGAAGCAGTTTTGGGACAGGAACTCCGAGAGAGGACCAAGAATACAGTACTAGCTTAGTTCGCTTATTTCAAAGCCAATTATATGCTACCTGAGAAGGGTTCTGTCCCCGAAGCCTAGGCCGTCCTTTCAGGGTGACTCTAAGGGAGAGCGTGTTTATGTGAAATTCAAGATGCCTTTGGTGAGAAGTTGAGCTTAACTTAAGCCAAGCTGAGCTCCTTTTAAATAACGGATTTCATTGAACTCAAAGTCAAGGCAACGAGAATTTTAATTGAACTCCTTTTCATTCTCAACCGCATATGAAGCTGTTTCAATCCAATATAATGATCTGAATATGACTATAAAATCAGCTGTTTTTGGGGATTTTGAAAACCAAATTGCTTTCAGGCACTCCTCAGCTTCATCTCTCATGGGAAACCTCTTGTTTTTATCCTGAAAAATCAAAGACAAGATGACAAAGCAACCTTCCATATCATACTATTTTAATTCTCTACTTAATTTAATCTTTGCTTGAATAGTTTTTTGTTCACTATACTCAAGGCCGTGCCAACTACCAACACAAAAAGTTCAAACTTATATTCAAGTCCAGGAGATTCTCTGAAAATTCCTTAGAGACCCCTTTTGAGGAAAAATTATCAAATCTAATATCCTTGATCCAAAAACTGCCCTTTCTATTCCCTTCCGCTTTCTCTGTCACACATGAACAAATTACAGCCATTTGCCGAAAACGAACCCACTTGACCCCTCTTGGAAACACATCATGTAAGTATTAGCCCATTCCCTGAACTTCATATTCATGGAGTAATTTCTTTTTTTATTCGATCAAAAGAACGTGGATATTTGAGCAGAGAATACATGGATTTGTTATTGAATCAAATACTTGAAGGTTTAATTCTGAAATTTATTCGTAATTTTACTTAATTAATGTATAAATCTAAAGCCACTATTTTATATGTATATGTTGAAGGAATCATTAAAAACTTTAGTAACCCATTAAAGGGGTTTACCACGTGCATCTTGGGTTTAATTCTTTATACTAAACGAAACAATCCGAAGTTAGCTCGTACCCAATTTTTTTCTGATAGAGACTTAGCTTTATTGGGAGTTTTTTTCTTTCTTTTTGTTTTTTTTTTTTTGAATTAATCTAGAAAGTAGCTATGACTAATGATTATGGAAACGTTAGGCAAACAGTGCAGCTTTGAGCACAATGTGATTGCACTCAGTTAAAACTAGACTGTTCACCAAACTGTAAGAGATTAGCAGTTCAACTACTTATTACTGGTAAGAGACAAATGATGTAAGTTGGGATCATTATCCATGCATGATATTTATGCTCATAGAATAAAGGTGAAAGTGCTAAATCTTTTACTCAACTTTGCTAGGAAAGTTCACAGCTTCTCTGTATCAATTTCAATAGATTTTTTTTATATAAACAATAATTACATAGAAAATTCTAAAAGTTTGCATACCAAACTTTATGGAAGTAGTCTTTTGATAATATTGAACATTGGTGTTATCGTATGGCAAGGAAGTCAGCCACACTAAATGATGAAAAGTAATTTATTCGGTAATCCTAATGCCCTGCCTTTAATGTCATTAAAAAAAAAAGAAAGAGAAAAGGAAATGACATGAGTCAATCTCCTCAATTTTATGAACTTTGGAATATGGAATTCCTCAAATTCAAAACCATTTTGGTAATGCCTTTTCCTGGTTTCAAACGTAAAGTAATTTCCTTTTTCGTTTTTAATCATAAAAAATAAAACATTTTGTAGATTTTGAATATTTATGTTAAACCATTGCTATTTATTTGACATTTCTTGTTGAACAAATCATACCACCACTCATAAATGACATTAAACTGACTAATGAAAGCATTAAGTTTTGTTTGTTTCACGTGTTTAATCGGTCTCTAAAAACAAAATGCTCATTTAAACATTTCTGAACAGATTGTCTTATATAAGACCAAAAATTAAAAAATAAAATAAAATTGCTCGGGTTATCTAGGCTAGGATAATGAGAAAAATGCACTACTAATGATAATGGGGGACTAAAGGTACTGTGCGCAATTTAAACTAGTTGTCCAATGCTTAAGTTTGCTAACCAATGTCTGCCAGAGAGATAGCAAGTGATCATAGAATATAAATAAATAGGTGAAAATCCTTTTGGTCAAATGGCGAAATCAAATCAGTTAAATCCCCCAAATATAGCCCTCGTTGAGAACCCTTCTTGTCTGTTCCTTAACCTTGGGCTTGCCACCCATGCCTGCAAACCCATGTTGGAAAATGGGTCAAAATCTTTCAATCTAAGCTTGCATGCCCCTCTTTCTATGTGAAAATTAACCTCATAAACGTAATCATGTTCCCAATGTGAAAAGCCCATGTGAAAGTTATTGACTAAAATACCAACCTTCTATCATTAGGTCAGTCTAATTTTCTAATAATGTTTTTAAATTAGTCTCTATCTTGATGTCACTTAATTTCACATAAATATATACATAATTTGTTAAGTAATGTACTCATTTAAATTAATTCTACTTCTAAATGGTACAAACATATCATCATATAGAAATGTAGATTTCACAATTTCCTCTTTGTTCCTTATTGGAAAATAAAGGTAAACTAAGTTCCTCTATATTGCTTTGAAACCCCACAACCCCTATCGATCCTTGGAGCTGATTTGAGGTACTTTGGGGCTTAGAAAACATTAAGGAAAGTAAGATTAAGTTTTTAGGCTATTTGGTTTGCATTTTAACTAGTTTATAATAGTGAAAATTGCATTGCCATAACTTGGTTGTTATTTCCCCTTGAATTTGCTAGAAATTTGGAGTTTGAGTGAGTTAATCCGTCATTTAAGGTAAAAGTTTGATCACTTTGAATATTAGAACCTAGGAAAAAATTTAACCTAGAGGTCATTAGTTGAATATGGAAATTTGGGAAAGTTGTGAATGCTTGAAATGTTTTAAAGTTGAGAATTGAGTTACTATGTTCTGTTTAGGGGAATATTGGAAGCTTATTGTTGAATTAGAAAAACTTACTAAAGGCAAGAAGAGTTCGGATTTAGTTGCTAAGGGAGCTATTTGTCATTATGAATGGGGCACCATTTTGAAACTAGCTTTGTGTATCTATATATGTATATATATGAGCATATGAGATTATACTTGCTATCCTTAGCCTAGAAGAATGGTGACTAGGCTAGTGTTAACTAAGAATTAGAATTCTGCCTTTGATTGGATATCGTCCTAATTCTCTAAAATGCTTTATAAAAGCTACATGAATATGATTTTGAATTGGGAAAACAAGCCCCTTCAAAGTATTTTAATTATCAAATTTTTTCTCTACAACTTTGTGTGTGCATTTGTGAACCACATAGTGGCTTGTGTGTGAATAGATTCCACGTTCATGTGCATACTCTTTGAAGTGATTCCATTCTGCTTGAGCTAAGGGTAGGATGAGACTACATGATGATAAATTCGATAGCCTTGAACTGTGATAGTACACTAGGGAATTGTTTTACATATCTGTTGGAAGCTTTTTGAGCTTGCTCTGTTACAATGAATTGTGGACATGGATTTTGTAAAGTCATGCTGAAGTTGTGACATCTAGTTTGGAAATTATGTGAATTGATAGATGGATATTTGTTTCGTTCGATAATTGTAATTCTAAATGTTGACTTGGAAGTGGTGGAGTGGTGTCCTACCTTTGTGATTTGACCTTCCATCAGTTGTTTCGGCACTACACATGATTTGACCTTTCGTCAATTGCTTCAACATCATGTGTGATTTGACTCTCTATTGGTTGCTTGAATACCGTGTGTGATTTGATTCTCCATTAGTTGCTTTGGCATTGTGTATGATTTGCTATTCCTCTGATTGGCCACTAAATGATGATTCTAATATTTTTAAGGAATACTACTCTTACTTTGTGATCCCTATGATTTGACATGTTAGCTATGTGTGAAATATTCTATGGTAAATGGACTATTTTGCACATCTGAGGGATATGCAGAATTTATGTATAAAGGAGCGTTTGAGATAAAGTATATGTAGCTCCAAACCTGTTATCTTTGGCAACTTGCAATACCTGAGGGATATGGCACTAGTGACTGCTTCTAAGGTAAGCTCAAACTAGTCATGTATTACCTATAGCCATGTAATGGGTTGGCTATGATTAGCAAATGTGTAGTTTAGTTAACATCTATGGTGAGCTTTAATACGTACCTTAAGAGGATGATTTTGTATTACGAAAGAACTTAATAGATTTGAGTTAACTATTTGATATATGTATTGGGATAACTTTCAAATAATCCCTCGATTTGGAGATGTACTTTTTTTATATTTCTATTATGCCTTATGGATGCATTATGTTACACATTTTTATATCTGTTTTATAAAAAATCTTTCGTATTTGGCTTATTTTCCCTCCACTCTAACTTACTGAGTTATACAAAACTCACCCCAATCAATTGTTGAATTGTGCAAATAAAAAGACTACGGGATTTAAGTGGCTTGCATTGTCTTCTATACAGATACTTTTGACATTTAGTAGGCATTCCTAATTTGGCAAGTCCCTCCACTAAGTTCGAATTTGAGTCGTTTTTCGCTTCTGATTTGTGGTTTTCAAACTATATTATGTTTTTGGATTATGTAGGTACTGCATTGCCATCTACCTTTGTTAGTTGTTGTATGGGATGGAACCATTATGCTAGCCAACGTATGGCTTATGTTTATAATGTACAAACACTTTATGCTACTTATGTGCCATAAAGGCAATAGTTATATATATTGTGGTTATAAGGCCTTCCAGATATGTCTTTGTGGGTTGTTGAGGTTGATATTTTTAAGGCTTGCTCAGGTCTCGTGGGATCTGCCTACTGAACTAATGTGTCGGTCATAACCCCCTGATTTGGGTCATGACATCTTTCTCTATAACCTTTCCTTAAAGTACACATGTTTTACCTTTTCTCTCTCTTTTTTTTTAACAAGACACGTGACACATTGTTAAGTGTCACTGAGCTCCACTACGTCATTGAACCAAAACATCCCCTATAACTCAAAGTGGGATAACATGTTATTCCCATGATGAACTTGTTCTTCCTTAATAAACCATTTTTTCCATAATGAACTTCTTCCTAAACGTGCTCTTTCCATAACGTTCAATAAACCATTCTTCCCATAATGAACATGTTCTTCCTAAATATGCTCTTTCCATGACGTCCAATAAACACTTTCTCACTAACTACTACTAAACAACTACTTTTACTTGGTATATATAAGATCTTTGCTAATTCATTAAGAAAATAAGAATTTCACTAGATTCCCTTTCTTAGATATTCTCTCTATAAGCTCTTTCTAAGTTGTTCGCAAATACTCTCTCTCTTCTCTACTCAACTTTTTCCTATCTTATTCTCCATGGTGCTTCACCACCACATTTTCTTTACTTTTTTCCTAACTTGTATCCCTCACCTCCCCTTATCACTAAACATTAACACTTGAAGGAATGCTTCAATCTTTTTCTCTATCACCTCTAGTGCATCTCACTTTACTTATTTTAACACTTCCTCTGTCCTTACAAAAAAAACCTATTTACATTTTTCAAGCCAAAGATGTAGGGGACACCTTCAAAACATAGACAATCAAATCAATCACGGTCACATTTTGTAACTCCCATTATTTGACTTTTTCAAACCAAACATCAAGCCATGATTTGAATTCATTCAAGCATGCTTTTGTATATTTTTTTATCTAAATGTTAGTTAGACACTATTGCTAGCCATAAGTCTTACGTAACAATGAAATCCTTCATTAACAAAGGTCTCTTGAATAGTTGAATGTTGAACATAATTATGGAGGATATAAACAACACTTCTCTGTAGCCACTCAAAATTAGTTTGATCAATCTTAATATTGAAACTAATACAAGGATGTTTCGTATCAACTTGAATATGAGGAAGACCTTTAAGAACATCTTCTAAAAATGGTTATCTATGATTTGAAAATGAAAATGGTTTGATGGTTACCTATCGTTGACTTTGCTCTTCCCTTTGATAACATAACATTTCTACAAGTTTAAAGCTGTCTTTTAAGAACCATGACTAGGGCAAGTAGATTGTTAAAATGGAAGTCTGAATTTGCAATCTTGGTGTGAAAGACTATTCAAAGAAATGAAGAGTGGTGATAATGTGATCATCACATGGTTTTCAAAGTTTTTCCTTAACATGCTGTGCACGTGTTTTTTTATGCTCTTTTGTTTCCTTTCAGCTTATTTTCTTTATGTTTTTTGCTCAATAGGCCATTGGCCTTGATATTGTAAAAGCCACACGACTTCTTCTTATTTGCTTTGTCATTTGCCAGACGTTTGTGTAGAGCCCAGTGCCTTTGTAAATGTGTTGGTATATAAATCAACTGTTTCAACCGTTATATGAGATTCCTTTTCTCCAAAAATTATTTTTCTTCTCTTTCTGGTTCATCATCATCTTTTACTTGATGCAATTTTCTTCCTAAAACCAACATAATATCAAATCGTTAATCGGGTCTTAAGGGACTATTTTTTCTCTGTTCTTTACTCGTTTCTTCGATTTCCAGTTTTGTTATTGAGTTTTTTATTCAAGGTTACCCCAGGGTTTAGTACTATTGCTCCTCCAATTTTTACTAGCGAAAATTACGTGTTCTGGTCCATGAAGATGCAATCTTACCTCAACTTTTTCTCTCTAAGAAGTGGTGGAGATTGAGGCAGAACCAGTACCAAGGCACGTTAACCCAACTCTAGCATAAATAAGGTAGTTCGAAAAGATAAGGCAAAAAGGTACAAAGCCTTGTCCTGTTTACAGTCTACTATATCAAATGATATATTTGCTAGAATCATGCATTTAGATAGTCCCAAAGAGGTCTGGAATCATTTAAAGGAGGAATTTCATGATAGTGATAAAACCAGAAAGATTCAAGCCTTTGATTAGATTAGGTAATTTGAAATGTTGACTATGGATGAGAATGAGATTATTAGAGAATTTTCTGGAAAGATGATGGGGGTTGTGAATCAGTTTTGGTTGCTGGGTAAAGAAATGTTTGAGGAAACATTGGTTAGTAAAAGGCTAGTAAGCCTACTTGAGAGATATGAGTCAAAAATCTTTTCCTTAGAAGACTCAAAGACTTTGGCCAGATGACTTTGAAGAAGTTTGTAAATGGATTGGAAGGTTTAGAGCAGAGGAGAGCATTTAGACAAAAAGCCTTACTGAAAGTGCTTTAATTGCCAAAACCAAGAATTTGAAATCTGGTAACAACAACTCTAGGAGAAATGATGTAGATAAGAAAAACAAAGGTAAGAAAATTGATAAGAAGAGGCATGGGAATCAAAAGAAAACTTTTCAACCATGCTCTCATTGCAAGAACACAAGTTATACTAGGAAGTATTACTAGTATAGACCAAATGTTAAGTGCAAGAGGTGCAACTAGCAAGGACATGTGGAAAAAATATGCAAAAATAAGGGTAAAAGTGCTGATGAGAAAGCAGTTGTGGTTAAAGAGCTCCAAGCTAAAGATGAGGTTCTGTTTATGGCTAAGAGTTCTGATAATGCTGAGAAAAGGGACACTTGGTTGTTGGACGGTGGTTGCTCTAATCATTTGACTATATGCAAACACTTATTTATGACATTAGACGAGAGTTTTAGTACCAAAATGGAAATTGTTAATGGTGATTTCCTGTTAATTCATGAGATTGAAATAGTCAGAGTTCAAACTCCCAATGGAATTAAGTCAATATTAGGAGGTTTTTATGCACCTGAAGTATGCTAGAACTTATTAAGTGTTGGTCAGCTAGTTGATGACAACTTTGAGCTGGTGTTCAAGGACAAGGCATGCATTGTCATTGATCATACTAGTAAGAAACTCTTCACTGTAGGGATGAGAAACAAGTGTTTTCCCTTGAACTAGATGAAAGGTATGCATTCTGCATATAAATGCTATTTGTCAAATGAAGAATTGTGGCATAGAAGGTTTGGCCATCTGAGCTAAAGTTCACTTAAGCTTATGGTTTTTGAGAAACTAGTTGAGGGCTTGCCTATGTTTTTGAATGTTGAGAGAATATGTAAAATATGCCAGCTTGGAAAGCAAAATTGTGTGCCATTTCTAAAGAACAGAAATCGGAGTGCAACTCAAAAGCGGCAATTGCTGCATATTGACCTTTGAGGTCCAATGAAAACTCTTTCTTTAAATGGGAGTAAATATTATCTACTTCTTATTAATGACTTTACAAGGTTCAGTTGGGTGTTCTTTCTTAAGGTTAAATCTGATGCTTTGGATGTTCTCATGAAGTTCAAATTGTAGGTTGAAAATCAAACAGATTTAACAATAAAGAAGTTAAGAACAGACAATCGGACTGAGTATGTCACGACCCGAAACTCCCCATCGGGCCCGTGACAACCGCCACGAGGCCTCAACAGACATTCTTCACCCCGAATGCCGATTGAAACCCCGCAAGGCTTAGCATCAACTTCCGTATCTCCTCGGTGAGCAACAGTTATTAAATCTCGCATTTTAAAAAAATCATAAGTCATTTCAAATAAGAACAATAAAATATTATTCTCTGGCTCACAGGGGCATTTTCGTAATTTTTCGTCAAAAATCTCAAAACTTGCTAAAAATGTAATAG
>NC_030853.1:14806721-14809657 GCF_000208745.1 Theobroma cacao | reverse complement strand
TTTGACTCCAAATTGATCCTCGAACTCCGAATCACCATATTAACCCATTCTGGGACTTTAAAATTCTTAATTTCATTGTAAATTCTCTATTTGATCTAGTTCGATGCTTAAATCAACTTTATTGTACCTCTAAGTACAATACCGACTTTTGTAAATTTTTCAAGACTCTCTTAGCATGTAAACATGCTATCCACCACATGTATGTCATCACAAATATTTCTGTAGAGTCGGGCTTGTCATCTTCTCCCCCACTTGAATCAACCATATGATCTTTCTTCTTGATTGACTTCGACATCCGGCTAAATATTAATATTTTAATATTATTTTATTAATAAAATATTATTTTATTCTAAAAATTTTATCTTGTCTCCTTGGTACCAAAAATACCTTATTATGCCTCACTTGACTTCCAAATCGCCTTTTATCTCACAAATTCTCCTCCGATAAAATTATTATTATTTTATTATTATTTTCTCACTTGCGAAATATTTTATCCTAAACTACTCCTTTCGTCTTTTATCACTTTTAAACATTTTAATTGACCTCAATTTGCATTCGATCAACTTTATTTATCACTATATCAAAGTATGGGGTATTTTAGAGTACACTTATAAGGAATTTGAAAAATATCTAAGAAGGTTTGGTATTGTACATCAGCTGACAATCACTTATAGTCCACAACAAAATGGGATTTCAGAGAGGAAGAATAGAACTTTAATGGAGATGATCAGATGTCTGTTGTTTGAAAAAAGCTTACCAAAAATTTTTTAGGCAGAGGCTGTTAACACAGCAAACTATCTGCTCAATATAACTAGAACTAAAACCTTAGCAAACAAACCTCCTTATGAAGCCTATTACAATTCTAAACCCTCTGTTATACACTTATCTTTGGTTGCATAGGTTATGCTAAGAGACTTGATGCAAAAAGAACTAAACTAGATGAAAAGTTACTGATCGCTTTACATTTGGAATATAATGAAGTTTCTAAAAGCTATAGGTAATTGGATGTCAAAACAATGAAGGTTTTTGTTAGTAGAGTTGTGGTTTTTAATGAAAATAAGAGGTGGAATTAAGATACAAACTTAGTTGAGAACACCTAGAGCGAAGAAATTATTCCAAATTACTATTCTGAGTCAAAAGTTAGTGAAAATTCAAATGAGAATGTTGATAAGGCTCCAGTGAGAGGTACGAGGACTTTACAAGACATTTATTCTAGATGTTATGTTTCTATTACAAAACTAAGTTATTTTGCTAAAGCAACTATTGATGAAAAATGGAAACATGCCATGGAAGCTGAAATGTCAATGATCAGAAAGAATCAAACTTGGATTCTAGTTGATAAACCAAACAAACAAAAGGTCATAAGGGTTAAATGGGTGTATAAAATAAAACTTACGTCAAATGGATCTATTAACAAGTACAAGGCCAGACTGGTGGTAAAAATGTTCTCTCAAGTACATGATGTTGATTAGCTAGAAACCGTTGCTCCTATTTCAAGGCATGACACCATCAACCTCTTAGTAGGACTTGTAGCAAAGAAGGGATGGCTGATTTGGTACTTTGACATCAAATCAACTTTTCTAAATGGAACTATTAGTGAAGACATATATGTTGAATAGCCAGAACGCTTTGTTGAACCAAGAAAGGAAAATATGCTCTACAAGCTCACTAAAGCATTATATGGACTTAAACAAGCACCATGGGCTTGGTATGAAAGAATTGACAACTATCTGTAGAGTCAAAGCTTTATAAGAATTGTAAGTGAGCCTACCCAATATGTTAAAAGTTCTGTTGATGGTATTCAGTTGATTGTGTCACTGTATGTAGGTGATCTTCTCATAACAGGGCCAAGTAGTGAATCTTTAGACGAATTTAAAGCAAAGATGAAAAATGAGCTTGAAATGAGTGATCTAGGAGTAATGTCATACTTTCTAGGACTACAAATCACTCAAAACTCAAACTTCATATTCCTGCACCAAAAGAAATATGTCACGACCCGGTACTTTCTTCGAGCCCGTAACAACCGCCACGATGTCCCGATAGACATTCATTACCTTAAATGCCAACCGAAACCTTGCAAGTCTTAATATCAGTTTTCGCACCTCCCCTGTGAGCAATAATTACTAAATATCATATTTTAAAAGATTATAAGCTATTTTCAAATCAAAACAATAATAAAAAAATTTTTTCTATCTCACAAGGCCATTTTGGTCATTTTTCTTAAAATTTTTGAAACCTGCTGAAAATATAATATATAGGGGAAAATACACATTTCATAACTAAAAACAAGTTTTTATGTCTAAAACATTCATTTAGGGTGAAATTGTAGCTAATAGAATAAAATAAAATAAAAATATTAAATGAAATATTCTATTTTCTTATAAAACAATATTTATAGAACTCTGTGTAAATAATTTTTGTAGTGTAAAAGCAAAATAAATCCATACATACAGTAACACAGATAACCAGAGTATGTAATTTAATTTAGAATGACGTGTGGGCCCCCAAATGACCAAAGATAACAAAGGCTGTGGACCTACAATTTCTGAGGAAGCGAGTCCAATAATAACGTTCGACGTAATCAGCTATTTATGGACTATCCTGATCTTGGAATGAGTGGAAAGGAGGGTGGTGAGTTTATATAAACTCAGTGAGTAAACAAACATCATTTAAAAAATCTAAAGTCGAGTAAAGGGATACAACTTAAAATAGTTCATCATACTATGATTCATAACATTTCAAACTCATTTCAACTAAATAAAATAATTTCATTTCACTCAAATAATCAACATTGCTTATGAATTTCTTAAAAATTTGGCTCGTGCCAAAACTCATTCTCGGGGATACCTTGGCCGGGGCATCCAATCGAGTCCGCCAAGGCTGTTAAAGAAAAGTTCATATACGCATAAAACACATTTTTACATTTAAAAGCATAG
>NC_030853.1:14780901-14805279 GCF_000208745.1 Theobroma cacao | reverse complement strand
AAAAAATCCCTCAATTATCCAAAGTATAAAAAATGATAATAGGTGAAATTCATGGGTTTGACAAGTGTCAAGGTGGTATAAAATTTCAAAAATTCCAATTACGTCCTTGTGGACACGTGAAATGACTTTTTTGCCCTTATGTTCGAAAAATTATCAGAATTAAAATTTTTCACTTCTCGAGCTCAAATTATGTTCCAAATAGTCAAACTTGATCAAAATATCATCCACCATCCCAAATTTGACCTCGGGTGGAAAAATGACCATTTTACCCCTACGTTATGAAAATTCCAATTTAACTCCAAATCAATCCCCGAACTCCGAATCACCATATTAAGTCATTCTAAGATTCAATAACTCTCAATTGCATCTTAAAATCTTTATTTGAACTAGTTCGAGCTTTAATCAACTTAGTTGTACCACTAGGTACACTATCGACTTTTGACGATTTTTTCGAGGTATTCAAGTATGCAAGCATGTTGTCAAATACATGAATGACATGGCAAGTATCTTATAGGGCTAGGCTTGACAAAATATGCAGGAAAGTTGCTAAAAAAAATTCAAAATGGATGCATGTAAGGTTGTGTCCACACTTTTGTTGGAAGTAAATTTACTAAGGAAAATGGAGGTGCTGAGGCTAACAGTACACAATACAGGAGATTGATTGGCTGTTTACTATATCTTTCAACATCAAGACCTAACATCATGTTTGCTACCAGTCTTTTCTCTCAATTTATGCAGGCTGCTTCAAATATACAGTAAATAGTAGCATAGAGAATACTGAGGTATGTGAAAGGAACTTTGGATTTTGGTCTTAAGTACAACAAGGTTTAAAATAAAGGGCTTAAAGGATACTCTGACAATGATTGGGTAAGAAGTTTTGAGGATTCAAAAAGTACTAGTAGTTTTTGTTTCTTTTTTAGAAGTGTAGTGTTTTGCTGGAACTCAAAAAAGCAAATGTTGTAGCTCAATTTTCAGCAAAGGCAAAGTATGTTTCAACAGTTGCAACAACCAATTAAGCTTTGTGGATAAAGAAGGTACTTACAAACTTAAAGTATAAAGAATCTACTCCAACTTCTTATGGATTGACAATCAATCAACAATTGCTATTAATAAAAATCCTGTTCAACATGGTAGAACAAAACACATACCGGGTTAAATTTCATGCCATCAGGCCATTAAGAATCAAGAAGTTCAAGTAAATTATTGCATCACCAATTACTAGTTGATGGATATCTTTACAAAAGAACTCTACAAAGACAAATTTGAGCAATTAAGATCTAAGTTGGGAATCTACAAACTTTAACTTCCAAGAGGTGTGTTAAAATGGAAGTCTAAATTTGCAATCTTGGCACAAAAGACTATTAAAAGAAATGAAGAGTGGTGGTCACGTGATCGTCACATGGTTTTTAATGTTTTTCCTCAGCTTGCTGTGCACGTGTTTTTTTATGCTCCTTTGTTTCTTTTCAACTTATTTTCTTTCTGTTTTTTGCTCAACGGGCTGTTGGTCTTGATATTGTAAAAACTACACTACACGGCTTCTTCTTATTTGCTTTGTCATTTGCTAGCCGTTTGTGTAGGGCCCCATTACCTTTGTGAGTGTATTGGTATGTAAACCAGCTATTTCAACTGTTATGTGAGATTCCTTTTCTTTAAAAAATTATTTTTCTTCTCTCTAGTTCATCATCATCTTTTCCTTGAAGTAATTTTCTTCCCAAAACCAGCACAAATGAATCTTCTCTACCTTTATCCCAAGGACACTTTTATGACAATGATATCGAGCCCATCGATTCTCCTGCCATTCCCCTGTTTTATTACTCTACCTAGCTCTCATTCTTCCTTGCAGCGCACCCGGGCATAAGTGTTGTTACTTATTTTTTTTTTTTTTTTGCTCAGCTAACTGTTGTTACTATTGTTGCAATTTTTCATAGCAATGAAGGCATCTCTTATTCTACCATAAGCATCAAGAGATTCCCATAAAGTCTTCCTCCTCCACACCTTATACTCAGATTGCCAATGTAAACTGAGGAGCAAAAACCTTTAAATTCCAATTTACTACAACATCAGAATAAGGTTACTAAAGATAATGATCCCAAGATGGCTTCCTCGAGTTTGTCTTTCTCCATTTTTCCTAATTTTTAATGAGCATCAATTAATTGAAATTCTAATTTAGAGTTATAATACTCCTTGTATAATTAAAAAAGAAAAAGAAAAACATCCGAAGATCCCATGTATAGTTTAATCAATTATTTGACTTAAACAACAAAAGCCTTTTGGCATCATGGGTGCCTGTTCTCCTCAAATTGAAATGTTTTTGACTTTTATATTCTAACAGTTTCATCAAAAAATACAAAATTATCAACCTTCTACATTCTTTTGCCTATGGATGAGGAAAGGAAACAAATCCATGAGCAAGATGGTGATTTAATTTTTAATTACATGTCTAATGGAATTCGTAAATGTCACTTTGATTGTGAAGTTTCAGATTCCTATATAGTGTTTCAAGAGTGGAACTAAAAAGGAAAAGACAACAGAAAATAAAAATTACACAAAGTTATTTAAATTAATTGCTGGTCTCTAGACCTTTTTAGAAGTTGACCCACAAGGGATGAGATGATTAAAAAAATTAACCAATTAAGATCAATAATTGTATTAAACAAATAAAAAATAAGAATAAAAGTCGATGAGATCTTGGAGACAAATAATATCATCTATGCAGGAAAAACACATCATTACAATAGTAACTTAAATAAGATTTTGACAATATTTTCTTCATATTTCTTGAAGAAAATAAATCACTTTTTATAGTATTGGTTAGGACTTTGAAAGTTGATGTGAGATTCAAATTATAGGAAAAAGATTTTTTAGAGAGAGTAGTTATTAATAGTTGATACCTAGCCACTTTACATAGAGTAACTGGTTTATTTATACATGGCGCAATGAAAGGTTGCTTGCTTTTGTTGCACCGAAGTTCTGCTTCGACATGGATCTGACTCTTGATAGCTATAGGGAACACACCGAGTAGATAATGCCAATTTGATATAAACAAAATTTAAGATCACTTCCCATGTTTTCTCCAGTCCGTGCTCCCAAAAATCTTCATTTGGCTTTATAAAATTTAGTCAACTAGTTAACAATCATTTTAGGTTTTAAAATGGTGATGTATCAAAGAAAAAAAAATCACTCTAATTAATATACTTCCACAATATGATGAATTTCAAAATTATAGACGTGGTTATAAATATGACAAAAATGACATTAAACTTACAAAGTTACTGTCGTGTGCAGTGTTGGCGCAAGTAATGGGATATGGCATTGTTTTGTTGGGCAAGATGAAGTTGGATCTCGAAAGTAGGGAGAAAACATGAACAGGTGTTTTTGGGTTGTTGCTTGCTTTACTAGTTTGCCACCATTAGGCCAAGTTACCGACTTTAGAGCTTTAATAGTTTAATGTCACTTTGACAAATTCAACCAATTGATTTTCAAAATATAAACAACCATGTATTTTTGAAGTACTCTTATAAGCAAGAACGCTGAGGGGTTGTTAACGAAGAAACAATTATATGAGTTGGGCTCAAATTCTTTGTAATGTGACAAAATTTTGATGCCTTACAAGCTTTCTCTTTATTTTTTTTATTCGGTAAACTCTATATAGATCTCTCATTGCATGACATTTTCTCACATAATATCTTAAGGTTCTTTTTTTCCGGTATAAAACCTTATGTTTTACTTATGTTAGCACAGGGATAACGGTATTAAATTTTCAATTAAATTTTTTTATAAAAAGACAATAAGATCTTTTTATTTAAAAATTTTATTTCTTGCATTTGAACTCTAAATTCCCAAATTCTTCTTCATTGAACATATTAGAATGAATTTTAATGAAATATTAATCTTGGTACTGCATTTTTAAAGCAAAGGAATACAAGGAAATGCAAATAATAATTTTAAATTAAACTTAAATGCTAGCATCTAAATTTCACCTTTAAGTAGACTTACCCTTATCAGATCAATTCTAGAGAGCCTCCACTTTTCTATTTATCCATTTTTTAAAATTCCAATGGATGTCAAGAATAAACTTGAGAAAATTCAGAGAGATTTTCGTTGGTCTTGTTGTGAAGAGAAAAAGAAAATGCACCATGTTAACAAATCCTTGTCACCTAAGCCAAAGATTGTGAGGGTCTTGACATAGTTGATTTGGGACTTAAAAATTGAGCACTCCTCAATAAATGGCTCTAGTATTCTACAAACAAGCCACAAAGTTTATGGAGAAAGGTGGTGTCTACTAAGAGCCTGTTTGACCTGACTTTTTTCTAACTTAAAAGCTATTATGAAGCTCTTATAAAAAATAATAACTTTAAAAATTAAGCTAAAATTATTTGGTAAATTTTTTTTTATAAGTTCTTTTTTATAAGTTATAATTTTTGTTAAAATTATTATAAAAGGTATTTCTTTTTTTTGAGAGAGTAATATTGTAATTACTTTTAACAAATGAGGATATTTTTGGAACAAAAATAAATATTTTCTTGTATTTTTAAAAGAAGAGAAAAAAAAGCTCCTCTTTGGAGCTTTTTTTAAAGCTCTTTTTTTAAAAATTTTGTTCTTAAAAGAAAAAAAAAATTTTTAAGAGATCATGTTTGGCCTGACTTTTGTTTTTAAGAGGTAGATAAGCTGAAAAAAAGTTAGGCCAAACATGCACTAAGAATGAAACAAATCTACAAACCTTCTTTCCAATAGCTCATTCAAGTAAAACATCATCTTTATGGAGGAATGTTGTTCACCCCAATTCTCCTCTAACACTTTTCATAACACGTTGACCACTAATCTAGGCTATCTTCTCAGAACAATCAATGCATTCATTTATAGATTGACCCATGGCTTGATGACCAGCCTTTCTCAAATAGATTCCCAAGAATCTGTCTTTGCCACCAACCAAATAGTTGTGGTAGATTATTTTGGTTCATAAGATGGCAATCATTGGAAATGGTTTGTTAACCTAAGGTGTAGTCCTTTTAATTGTGAATAAAGACAATGGAATAACTTTATGGGCACTATGAATAGTATTCAACTGCACTCCTTTGACCCCAACAAAGCAATTTGGAAAAACTCACTTAGTGGTGACTACATTCCCTCCACTTTCAATAAGATATCAGATAATCAACATATTTATCTTATAATTGTCGATTATAATCTTTAATTTATTTATTTGATTTATATTATCTTCCCAGAATTATATTCTTAAAACTAAGAAATTCAATTCTAATGTACTATGTGTATATATTAGTTTGAATTATTAATAAAGCATGTGTAGAATTCCATTCACTCGTATTAGAGCAACTTACCTAAGTGCTCTTTTTAATAACTCTATAATATAGAGTTATTTGAGCTTAATTTTGATAATAATTTGGGTTAGTTTTTGTAGTAATGCATAGAAATTAGTAGGTTTTATTTAATTATTTTAAATTAGTTATTTTAGGTGAGTCAATCTAATTATGGTTAATTTTATGATTAATTTAGTGTTAATATGGTTTAGAGAGATTGTTATTGATTTATTTGTACTTTTGTTGGTGTTTGAAAGAATAATTTTAGTAAAAGAAGGAGAGCAATTTCGAGGTATAGACTTTCAATGTACATGTTTTGGTATTTTAGCCATAACTTTCTCTACAGAGCTTCAAATGAAGTGATTCTTTGATCATTTGAAAGCTAAGAGAAAAATATATAACTTTTATGTTTACCACTTCACCCAGTTCGGCTTGTAGAATGGTCAAAAATCTTATTTAATTAACATACTATAGTAGTCCTAAAGCAATTACCATTTCTGTTAATTAATTGGGCAAGGCTGCGACTTACATAGTCTGATGAGAAAATCCCAGCTGAAATTGACTTCTTTCTTCACCCAACTTGGTTTAACTTCAAAGCCTATAAAAATAACCTGTAAAGCCCGACCTTATAAAATACTATTCATGACATACATGTGATGATAGCATGATTGCATGCTAGGAGAGTCCCGAAAAAAATTTACAAAAGTCAGTATTGTACCTAGAGGTACAACAAATTTTATTTAATCCTCGAACTAGATCAAATAGGAATTTTAAGGTGAGATTAAGAGTTTCACAGTTCATGGATGACTTAAAATGGTAATTTGGAGTTTGAGGATCAATTTGGAGTCAAATCGGAATTTTCACTAACCAGTGGTAAAATGGTCATTTTCCACCTGGGGACAAAATGAAAATTTTAGAAAAGAGTTTTTTGACCCCATTTGACTTATTGGAGTATAATTTGAGGTTTAGAAGTGAAAAATTTTAATTTCGGTATAATTTGGAGTAAAAGGGTAAAGTGGTAATTTTGCCACCTCAAGGGTAAAATTGTAATTTTCCAGCACATGGTCTTCCTTTATCTTCATCTTTGACCCTTGACTAATCATGTGGTGGAGATAACATGTTTAAATTTTTAAAATTTTAAAAACGGACCAATGACATGATGCCACATGTCATGCCTTTATTAATTTATTATTTTCCTTTTTAAAAGGCACAAAAATCAGCTCATCTTCCACCCCATGGCCGGCCAAACCAGCAAGAAGAGAGAGAAAACAAAAACAAAAACCTAGAGAGAGAAAGTCAAAGAAAAAGTGTGAATTTTCAAGGAAATTAAGTGAAAAATGTGAGATTTTTTCTATTAAGCTTGAGTTTTCTTATTCCCAAGCATTTCTCTTTATTTTCCATGATTAAATTACATGTTTTCATGATGAATTCAATTCTGAAAAAATGGGTTAGGAGAGAGAAAGTTGTTGGATTTATTTGATTTTAATTTATGTTAGTGTTTTTAGTTAGTTTAGCATATTTAGAAACAAAACAACAAGAAAAGAATTTATTTTCTCCCCCAACCATTAATGGCTGAATTTACCATGTAGTGAGTGAGGATGAGTTTGATTTTATTCTAGGAGAATTGGTTAAGGAATAATGAATTATGAGCCTAGAAAAATAATGGGAATTTTCGGAGCAAAAATACGAATTTTTACCCACTAGGGGTATTTTCGTAATTTGCTGTTGGGACTGATAATTTGCACCACACTGAGGGACATTAAGTTAATTTGGGTGCAATTGAGGTATAGAAACTGAAAAGAATTAAATTGGAGTTTAAACGGACCCGTTAGGAATTTAATCGGGTGATAAGACGAATTAGGCCAATACCGGGTTTAGATAGTTACCAGTGCATTTTTGCATTCCATATCATGCATTGGTAGTCTAAATTAGTTTAATTTTGATTTAGTACCAACTTGGTGAAACTCTCGATTTTGTACTGTGTCAAGGTGGTGAGTCCTCCGATAAAGGCAAGGAAATTGCATCCGAGGACCAGTAGACAGAGTGCTTCGAAAGTCTGCATTCTAGACATTGTGAGTAAACTTACTGTCATTTTAATTATCTAGGGTGGTTTTTAGATGCTTTCATGAATTCTATGGAAAAAGGAATTTAAAAAGATAAATTTTCATGTTTTATGAATAAATGAGTTTCAATGAAATTAAATTATAAATTGTTTTGAAATTAATAGTGATTTTGAAAAATAGAGTACACGGAGACTGTTAATTGTGGCAATTTGATTGTTTAAATTGACTGATTTATGATAAATCGAGCATGATTGGCTAGTTGGCAATTGTATTGAAATGCGAATTGTTTGGTTGCCTTGAAAAACTGCGAATTTCAAAATTGCCATATCATGTTATTGAGTTTTATTATACGGTGGATTATATATTAATTAATCACTGCAGTAGGGGGTTTATGTGGACCAGCCTTTTAGAGGGGCACGGTAAACCCCATTATATTCTTACCTCGAACGGAGAGGTGCGTAGGGTATCTCCTGGGTAAAGTTTAGGGTTCACTTCACGCTAAACCACGACGTGATGGGTAACTCAGTCAACGCCAAGGAATTGCTATGTTTTCCAAACAAAAGCATGATTTATGTGAAATGTGAATTTTAATAGCCTTGGCGGTCTCGGTAGGATGCCTTGGCCAAGGTGTCCCCGAGAATGGATTTATGGCACAAGCCTAAATGTTTATGAGATTCATAAACCTTTTTACGTATTTTGAGCGAGATGTGTTATAATTGTATAACCCAGTTTATGATGATTTACTTTATTGTCTCCATGTACTCAACTCTAGATGTTTATGATGATGTCTATTTACTCATTGGGATTTTATAATCTCACCACCCTCATTTCTACCCATTTCAGGTTCAGTATAGACTGTAGATAGCTGATCTCATCGAGGACTACAGTGGGATCTGCATTTTCCAAACCGTAGGTTCACAGTCCTCTTTACTTTTGTTTATTCGGGGACCCTCTTGTTATTGTAAATTAAATTAAATATTTTGGCTTACTGTATTTAAGTATGTATTAATTTATTTAGCTTTTACGCTATAAAATTATTCACGTATAACTATATAAATATTGTTTTATCATAAAATAGAATATTTTGCTTAATATTTCTTTTATTTTCTTATTATATTCAAATAACCATAATTTCGTTTTAAATGAAGATTTTAGACTTTTAAACTCATTTTGAATATGAATTATCTGTTTTGTACTTGCATATTACATTTTAGCCAGTTTCGAAATCTTTCAGAAAAATGACCAAAATACCCCTGTAAGATAAAAAAATTAATATTTTATTTGTTTAAAGTTGGAAACAACTTAAAATCTTTTAGAACACGATATTTGACAATGGTTGCTCACAAGGGAATAGAAAAACTGATAGTAAAGCCTTGCGGGGTTTCGGGTTCACATTCCGAGTAATGAGTGTCTACCAGGACACCGCGGCTGTTGTCACGGGCTCGAGCGGAGTACCGGGTTTTGACAATTCGATTGGTATCAGAGTTTTTGGTTTTAAAGATCAAAGTTTTTAGTTTTAAAGTTATTTTGAAAATTTACAATATCAGTGTGGCCCCGGATTAAGTTAAGTTAGGTTAAGTTGAATAGAATGCATGCATCTGCATATAGAGCCTAAGGTTACCTAAACTTGCTCGTATTTTCTTTTATAGATTACAATGCCTCCTCGACGCGGATGCCCACCTCTCACTAGATTGGTTTGGAGGGGAAAAGGTCATTCCCAACGTCATCAGCCAGATAAAGTAGAGGAGGAATCAACTGCATCTACCATTCGGGCAGCACCTGCTGCTGAGCAGGCCGATAGTCCTCCACATCCTCCATCTCCTCAGCCACCTACGGGTATTCCCGCCATGCCTACTGAGGCAGCATAAGCATTTGCAGCTTTCTTTGCCGCAATGGCTGGTCAAGTTCCACCTGTAGTGCCTCTAGCTACTCCTTTAGTTTCACCACCAGTACAGGATGTATCCATATCCAAGAAACTGAAGGAGGCTAGGCAATTGGGCTGTGTATCTTTCACGGGTGAGTTGGATGCCACTGTGGCAAAGGACTGGATTAATCAAGTTTCAGATACTCTTTCTGATATGGGATTAGACGACGACATGAAGCTGATGGTGGCTACGAGATTATTAGAGAGAAGGGCTCGTACTTGGTGGAATTCGGTGAAGTCCCGTTCTGCTACTCCTCAGACATGGTCCGATTTTCTCAGGGAATTCGATGGTCAGTATTTCACTTATTTTCATCAGAAAGAAAAGAAGAGAGAATTTCTTAGTTTGAAATAGGGAAATCTAACTGTAGAAGAGTACGAGACTCGTTTTAACGAGTTGATGTTATATGTGCTGGATCTGGTGAAATCTGAGCAGGATCAGGTCAGCTATTTCGAGGAAGGGCTCCGTAATGAGATTAGAGAGCGAATGACAATGACTGGTAGGGAGCCACATAAGGAGGTGGTACAGATGGCTTTACGGGCTGAGAAGCTCGTGACTGAGAATAGGAGGATTCAGACTGAGTTTGCAAAAAGGAGGAATCCTGGTATGTCTTCTAGTCAGCCAGTAAAAAGAGGCAAGGACTCAACGACTTCAAGAAGCACTACTTCTGTTTTCGTGACATTTCCTCGACCTCCATTTCCACCATCACAGCAGAGACCTTCGAGGTTTAGCAGATCTGCTATGACTGGTTCTGGAAAGAGTTCCGGAGGTTCTGACAGATGCAGAAATTGTGAGAATTATCATAGTGGGCTATGTAGAGGGACAACAAGATGTTTCCAATGTGGACAAACGGGTCATATTAGGAGTAATTACCCACAGTTAGGACGAGCCACTGTAGCTGCATCATCTCCACCAGCTCGCACTGATATGCAGAAGAGAGATTCTTCTGGGTTACCACCGAGACAGGAAGTAGCCATACGGTCCGGTGTGGAGAGTAATACCCCGACACATCCACCTTCGAGACCACCGACTTGTACCGCGATAAGAGTTTTTGCTGTGACAGAAGATGAGGCACAGGTCCGACCTGGAGCAGTGACAGGTACTATGTCTTTATTTGATAAAGATGCTTATGTTTTGATAGATTCTAGCTCAGATAGATCTTATGTGAGTACGACATTTGCATCAATTGCTGATAGAAACCTGTCACTATTAGAGGGAGAAATTGTAGTGCATACCCCTCTAGGAGAACAATTGATTAGAAATACTTGTTATAGAGACTATGGGGTAAGGGTAGGTGAGGAAGAATTTAGTGGTGACTTAATTCCTCTAGAGATCTTGGATTTTGATTTAATATTAGGTATGGACTGGTTAACTGCACATCTGGCGAATGTGGATTGTTTCCAAAAAGAAGTTGTTCTTCGGAATTTAGAGGGAGAAGAGATTGTGTTTGTAAGGGAACGTTGAGTATTACCATCTTGTGTAATCTCAGCCATCAAAGCTTCGAAATTAGTGAAAAAAGGGTATCTAACTTATTTGGCATACGTGATCGATACTTCAAAGGGGGAACCTTAGTTAGAGGATGTCCCAATAGTAAGTGAGTTTCTTGATGTATTTCTTGATGATTTACCGGGACTACCTCTTGATCGAGAGCTTGCGTTTCCTATTGATTTACTTCCGGGTACCACACCTATTTTTATTCCTCCATATAGAATGGCTCCAGCAGAGTTGAAGGAACTGAAAGTCCAATTGCAAGATTTGGTGGATAAAGGTTTCATTCGCCCCAGCATTTCTCCTTGGGGAGCACCAGTCCTATTTGTAAAGAAGAAGGATGGACTCTTCGATTGTGTATCGATTACCGTCAGCTGAACCGAGTTACCATCAAGAATAAATACCCTTTACCTCTGATAGATGATCTTTTTGATCAATTACGAGGTGCTATGGTATTCTCTAAGATTGATTTGAGATCTGGGTACTATTAGTTGAGGATTAAGGAGCAGGATGTACCTAAGACTGCCTTCAGGACGCGTTATGAGCATTATGAGTTTCTGGTGATGCCGTTTGGTTTGACTAATGCCCCGGCAGTTTTTATGGATCTTATGAACAGGGTGTTCCATCCATACTTGGATAAGTTTGTGATAGTATTCATCGATGACATCCTGGTTTATTCGAAGAATGATGATGAACATGCTGCCCATTTGCGCATTGTGTTGCAAACTTTGCGCGAGAGACAACTCTATGCCAAGTTCTCTAAATGTGAATTCTGGTTGAAGGAAGTGGTTTTCTTGGGACATGTGGTGTCCGGAGCTGGAATTTATGTCGATCCCAAGAAGATAGAGGCAATCTTACAATGGGAGCAACCAAGAACAGTTACAGAGATTCGTAGTTTTCTTGGCTTAGCCTGTTATTATCGGAGATTTGTTTAGGGATTTTCTTTGATAGCAGCTCCTCTGACTCGTTTGACTCGTAAAGGAGTTAAGTTTGAGTGGGATGAAGTTTGTGAGAATCGATTTCAAGAGCTAAAGAACCGATTAACATCCGCTCCTGTTTTAACACTTCCTGTTAGTGGAAAAGAATTTGTGGTATATAGCGATGCATCTAAGTTGGGATTAGGGTGTGTGTTGATGCAGGACCAGAAGGTAATAGCTTATGCTTCCCGGCAGTTGAAGAAGCACGAAACGAATTACCCTACTCAAGACTTGGAGTTAGCAGCAGTAGTCTTTGCATTGAAGATTTGAAGACATTATTTAGATGGTGAGCGTTGCCGAATTTTTACTGATCATAAGAGTTTGAAGTATTTGCTCACCTAGAAAGAGCTTAACTTGAGACAGAGACGATGGTTGGAGTTGATTAAGGATTATGACTTAGTGATTGATTATCATCCGGGAAAAGCAAATGTTGTAGCGGATGCCTTAAGTCGTAAATCCTCATCGTCGTTAGCAACACTTCAAAGTTCTTATTTTCCGATGTTACTTGAGATGAAATCTCTAGGGATCTAGTTGAATAATGGTGAGGATGGAACCCTACTTGCTAGTTTCGTCGTGAGACCTTCATTGTTGAATCAGATAAGAGAATTGCAGAAATCTGATGATTGGTTGAAGCAGAAAGTTCAAAAGTTGCAAGATAGAGAAGCTAGTGAGTTTAGACTCAGGGATGATGGTACTTTGATACTTAGAGACCGAATTTGTGTCCCTAAGGATGATCAATTGAGACGAGCTATTTTGGAGGAAGCTCATTCTTCCGCCTACGCTTTACATCCCGGAAGCACCAAGATGTATCGGACTATTAAAGAAAGTTATTGGTGGTCGAGTATGAAACGAGACATAGCAGAGTTTGTAGCGAAATGTCTCACATGCCAACTGATCAAGGCGAAGCATCAAAAACCGTCAGTACTCTTCAGCCTTTACCAATTCCTGAATGGAAGTGGGAACACGTGACTATGGACTTTGTATTGGATTTACCGCGGACACAAAGTGGGAAGGATGCTATTTGGGTGATTGTGGATAGATTGACTAAGTCCGCCCATTTCTTGGCTATCCATAGCACATATTCTATTGAGAGGCTGGCAAGACTTTATATAGATGAGGTTGTGAGATTACATGGAGTTCCGGTTTCTATTGTGTCAGATCGAGACCCTCGATTTACTTCTCGATTTTGGCCGAAATTTCAGGAAGCTCTTGGAACTAAATTGAGATTTAGTACTGCCTTTCATCCACAAACAGATGGTCAATCTGAGAGAACTATTTAGACATTAGAGGATATGTTACGGGCTTGTGTCATTGACTTTATCGGGAGTTAGGACAGACACTTGCCATTAGTGGAGTTTGCTTATAATAACAGTTTTCAGTCTAGTATTGGGATGGCACCATACGAGGCTTTGTATGGAAGGAAATGCCGAACTCCGATCTGTTGGGATGAAGTAGGTGAGAGGAAATTGGTGAATGTGGAATTGATTGATTTGACAAACGATAAGGTCAAAGTTATCCGAAAGCGATTAAAGACAACTCAAGATAGGCAAAAGAATTATTCGGATAAACGAAGGAAAGATTTGAAGTTTGAAGTTGACGATAAAGTTTTCCTTAAGGTTTCTCCTTGGAAAGGTAATAATTTGAAAATTTCGAGTATTAAATCTTATTTGATTATACTATTGTGATAATTTGTGGTATTTATTGGATGATGAAAGGTGTGATTTGATTCGCGAAGAGGGGAAAGCTCAATCCAAGATACATTGGACCTTTTCGTATCATTGAAAGGATTAGGCCAGTGGCTTACAGACTTGAATTACCCCCAAAGTTAGATCGGATTCATAATGTCTTCCATGTCTCCATGTTCAAAAAGTATGTTCCCGATCCCTCTCACATTTTAGAGACACCTCCCATTGAGTTGCATGAGGATTTGAAGTTCGAGGTGCAGCCTGTACGTATTCTAGATCGAAAGGATCGAGTGCTAAGGAACAAGAGCATTCCAATGGTGAAAGTATTGTGGAAGAATGCTCGAATGGAGGAGATGACGTGGGAAGTCGAGAGCCATATGAGAAACCAATATTCACATCTTTTCTTCGAATCCGGTAAGTAAAATTTTGAGGTCAAAATTTTATTTTAAAGGGGGTAGTGCTGTAAAGCCCGACCTTATAAAATACTATTCATGACATACATGTGATGATAGCATGATTGCATGCTAGGAGAGTCCCGAAAAAAATTTACAAAAGTCAGTGTTGTACCTACAAGTACAACAAAGTTTATTTAATCATCGAACTAGATCAAATAGGAATTTTAAGGTGAGATTAAGAGTTTCACAACTCATGGATGACTTAAAATGGTAATTTGGAGTTTGAGGATCAATTTGGAGTCAAATCGGAATTTTCACTAACCAGGGGTAAAATGGTCATTTGCCACTTGGGGACAAAATGAGAATTTTAAAAAAGATTTTTTTGACCCCATTTGACTTATTGGAGTATAATTTGAGGTTTAGAAGTGAAAAATTTTAATTTCGGTATAATTTGGAGTAAAAGGGTAAAATGGTAATTTTACGACCTCAGGGGTAAAATTGTAATTTTCCACCACCAGGATATTTTCCAGCACATGGTCTTCCTTTATCTTCATCTTTGACCCTTGACTAATCATGTGGTGGAGATAACATGTTTAAATTTTTAAAATTTTAAAAACGGACCAATGTCATGATGCCACGTGTCATGCCTTTATTAATTTATTATTTTCCTTTTTAAAAGGCACAAAAATCAGCTCATCTTCCACCCCATGGCCGGCCAAACCAGCAAGAAGAGAGAGAAAACAAAAACAAAACCCTAGAGAGAGAAAATCAAAGAAAAAGTGTGAATTTTCAAGGAAATTAAGTGAAAAAGGTGAGATTTTTTCTATTAAGCTTGAGTTTTCTTATTCCCAAGCATTTCTCTTTATTTTCCATGATTAAATTACATGTTTTCATGATGAATTCAATTCTGAAAAAATGGGTTAGGAGAGAGAAAGTTGTTGGATTTATTTGATTTTAATTTATGTTAGTGTTTTTAGTTAGTTTAGCATATTTAGAAACAAAACAACAAGAAAAGAATTTATTTTCTCCCCCAACCATTAATGGCTGAATTTACCATGTAGTGAGTGAGGATGAGTTTGATTTTATTCTAGGAGAATTGGTTAAGGAATAATGAATTATGAGCCTAGAAAAATAATGGGAATTTTCGGAGCAAAAATACAAATTTTTACCCACTAGGGGTATTTTCGTAATTTGCTGTTGGGACTGATAATTTGCACCACACTGAGGGACATTAAGTTAATTTGGGTGCAATTGAGGTATAGAAACTGAAAAGAATTAAATTGGAGTTTAAACGGACCCGTTAGGAATTTAATCGGGTGATAAGACGAATTAGGCCAATACCGGGTTTAGATAGTTACCAGTGCATTTTTGCATTCCATATCATGCATTGGTAGTCTAAATTAGTTTAATTTTGATTTAGTACCAACTTGGTGAAACTCTCGATTTTGTACTGTGTCAAGGTGGTGAGTCCTCCGATAAAGGCAAGGAAATTGCATCCGAGGACCAGTAGACAGAGTGCTTCGAAAGTCTGCATTCTAGACATTGTGAGTAAACTTACTGTCATTTTAATTATCTAGGGTGGTTTTTAGATGCTTTCATGAATTCTATGGAAAAAGGAATTTAAAAAGATAAATTTTCATGTTTTATGAATAAATGAGTTTCAATGAAATTAAATTATAAATTGTTTTGAAATTAATAGTGATTTTGAAAAATAGAGTACACGGAGACTGTTAATTGTGGCAATTTGATTGTTTAAATTAACTGGCTTATGATAAATCGAGCATGATTGGCTAGTTGGCAATTGTATTGAAATGCGAATTGTTTGGTTCCTTGAAAAATTGCGAATTTCAAAATTGCCATAATCATGTTATTGAGTTTTATTATACGGTGGATTATATATTAATTAATCACTACAGTAGGGGGTTTCTGTGGACCAGCCTTTTAGAGGGGCACGGTAAACCCCATTATATTCTTACCTCGAACGGAGAAGCACGTAGGGTATCTCCTGGGGTAAAGTTTAGGGTTCACTTCACGCTAAACCACCACGTGAGGGAGAACTCAGCCAACGCCAAGGAATGGTTATGTTTTCAAAACAAAAACATGATTTATGTGAAATGTGAATTTTAATAGCCTTGGCGGTCTCGGTAGGATGCCTCAGCCAAGGTGTCCCCGAGAATGGATTTATGGCACAAGCCTAAATGTTTATGAGATTCATAAGCCTTTTTACGTATTTTGAACGAGATGTGTTCTAATTGTATAACCCAATTTATGATGATTTACTTTATTGTCTCTATGTACTCAACTCTAGATGTTTATGATGATGTCTGTTTACTCATTGGGATTTTATAATCTCACCACCCTCCTTTCCACCCATTTCAGGTTCAATATAGACTGTAGATAGCTGATCTCATCGAGGACTACAGTGGGATCTGCATTTTCCAAACCGTAGGTTCACAGTCCTCTTTACTTTTATTTATTCGGGGGCCCTCTTGTTAATGTAAATTAAATTAAATATTTGGCTTACTGTATTTAAGTATGTATAAATTTATTTAGCTTTTACGCTATAAAAATTTTTCACGTGTAACTCTATAAACATTGTTTTATCAGAAAATAGAATATTTTACTTAATATTTCTTTTATTTTCTTATTATATTCAAATAACCATAATTTCGTTTTAAATGAAGATTTTAGACTTTTAAACTCATTTTGAATATGAATTATCTGTTTTGTACTTGCATATTACGTTTTAGCCAGTTTCAAAATCTTTGAGAAAAATGACCAAAATACCCCTGTGAGATAAAAAAATTAATATTTTATTTGTTTAAAGTTGGAAACAGCTTAAAATCTTTTAGAACGCGATATTTGACAATGGTTGCTCACAAGGGAACAGAAAAACTGATACTAAAGCCTTGCGGGGTTTCGGGTTCACATTCCGAGCAATGAGTGTCTACCGGGACACTGCGGCGGTTGTCACGGGCTCGAGCGGAGTACCGGGTTGTGACATAACCTTTCGGAGGACTTGAGAGAAAAAGGAAAAAAAACACCAGATTAACATCGGAGAGTCAAGCCATAGAGTCATTGAATCTAAGAAGAATTTGCAGGATTCAAGGAGATTTGGAGATCAAGAACACAATTCTTGAGTTTTTCTATATTTTCTTTTATTCTCTTATTTTCTTGATTTTGTTTTAATGTTTAAATTTTATTCAATTATGAAGTATGACTTGATGAGGAACTAAATTTTTAATCTAAGATTATGATTGAACTCAATATATAGTCTGACTTATTTATCTCTCTTTTGCTTATATTTTATAGATTTAAGTTGTTTATTTTATTCTGTTCGTAATGCTTCTAATTGCTTGATCACCAATTAGATTGAATTGAAAACCTAGGTTAAACCTTAACGAAGGAGATTTAGGTAGACTTTGAATAAAATATCGTATGATCGAATACACTTAATTGATTAGGTGGTTTGATTTGCATATAAGGTAGACATACGCTTATAAGCCATACGTAGCCAAGATTAGAGCACAAACTTAATGAATCTTTCTTCAATATAATTTGCATAGACATATAGTAAATTAATTGAGAGATGTATTTTTATAAGAAACTCGACAGAGACTTGTAAATAATTTAGGACTCTAGGTTTGTAACTTAAACCATTAAATTGAGTTAAGAGAGAGAGACAATAATCAGATGAAGTATTTAGGGATATTATAATCTTAGGTCTGGTAGTTAAGTGAGTTTTGTTTATAATTTAATTTTAGTTTCAGTTTATTAGTTTTAAATTTTTTTTATTTTAATTGTTTAGATAAAATTAGGGTGCTATAATTTTAGTAGTTAACAGTAAGAATTAAATAATTCTCTGTGGGAACAATACTCTACTTCATTACTATATTACTTGTTAACGATACGTGCACTTGCGTGAGAAATTAAAACAAGTTTTTGACGTCATTGCTGAGGAATTGATTTTTAATTCTTTTTTGTTAATATTAATACTAAGCATTCTTAATTTTAATCTAAACTTTTTTTTCTTTAATTTTATTCTTTTTTCAGGTACTTTTGGTCATTGTATGTGAAGAGCCCGAAATTTGGAAATTGTTCCTTTTAATCCAAAATCAATAAAACTTTTCATAGACTTCGGAGGAAAAATAAAAAAAATTTCTGCTCCAAGTAAAACAATGGCTGAGCAACAAGAGGATGAAACCAAGCCTTTGAGGGATTATGCAATCCCACAACTACAAAATCTCTACTCTAGTATCCGAAGACCTCCTATTCAAGCCAACAATTTTGAAATTAAGTCATCAATCATTCAGATAATTCAAACTGCTGTTCAGTTTAGGTGTTTACCTAATGATGATCCGAATGCTTATATTATAAATTTCTTGGAAATCTGCGATACATTCAAGGCTAATGGTGTTACTGATGATGCCATAAGATTGAGGCTTTTCCCTTTTTCATTGAGAGATAAAGCAAAGAATTGGTTAAATTCGCTTCCTACTGTTCCATTAATACTTGGGATGATTTGGCTCAAAAATTCTTAGCAAAATTCTTTCCACCTGCAAAGTCAGCAAAGATGCGGAAAGATATCACTTCTTTCATACAATTTGATTCTGAATCACTATATAAGGCTTGGGAAAGGTATAAAGATTTGATGAGAAGATGTCCTCACCATGGATTAACTAAGTGGCTGCAAGTTCTGACTTTTTATAATGGTTTGCTGGGACCTTTTAGAATTAGCATTGATGTTGTTGCTAGAGGTGCACTCATGAGTAAATCCATTGATGAGGCTTATGATTTGCACGAAGAGATAGCTTTTAATAATTATCAACGGCCATCTGAAAGATTGGGTACAAGAAAAATTGCTGGAATTCATGAATTAGATGTGATAAACACTGTCTCTACACAATTGGCCTCTCTCGTAAAGAAATAGATAAACTGAGTGTTAATGTTGTTTAAAACTCCTTTATGACATGTGAATTTTATGGGGAAGGACATTCCAATGACAATTGTCCCATCTATTCTGAGTCTTGTTAATTTGTTGAAAATAGGCAACAGAACAATCTTTATTCCAACACGTATAATCCTGGTTGGAAGAATCATTCTAATTTTTCATGGAATAACAACCAAAGGTCTGCATCAATGGCTAAGTCAAACTTTCCCCTTGGATTTTCATCTAGAGCTCCTATGCTAGAGAAAAAGCCTTCAATGGAGGATATGTTCATGCAATTCATGACAAAGACTGATGCATTCATGACAAAGACTAATGCATTCATGATAAAGACTAATGCATTAATGATAAGGATTGATGCCTCCATTCAAAATCAAGCAGCTTCCATTAGAAATCTTGAGATACAAGTAGGCCAACTTGCCAGTGCTTTAAATACTAGACCTCATGGTACTTTACCAAGTGATACTGAACCTAACCCAAGAAGAGAAGGTAAGGAACATTGTATGGCAATTACTCTCCGCAATGGAAAAGAGGTACATAAAAAGGTAAGTAATCAAGCATTAAATCCTGAGATTTTAATTCAATCTGATGAGAAGAAATTGAAAAAGATGCTAAAAAAGATATTGTGGTTAAAAAATCTACTGAAAATTCAAAAGAAAAATCACAATCTGCTACTACACCTCCACCACCTTTTCCTCAACGTTTTCAAAAGCAAAAACTTGACAAACAATTCTAGAGATTTCTTGAGGTATTTAAAAAACTGCACATTAATATTCCTTTTGCTGATCCTTTAGAACAAATGCCAAATTATCTTAAATTCTTGAAAGACATCCTAACCAAAAAGAGAAAATTAGAAGAGTTTGAGACAGTTGCACTTACTAAAGAGTGTAGTGCTATAATCCAGAATAAGCTTTCACCAAGGCTTAAAGATTTAGGGAGTTTTTCTATTCCATGCACTATTGATAGTTTTAAAATTTCTAAAGCTTTATGTGATTTAGGTGCTAGTGCTTCAATAATGCCTTTGTCTATTGCCAGCAAACTTGGATTTCAAGAGATACAACCTATTACAATTATCTTGCAATTAGCAAATAGAACAATCAGGCACCCAGTTGGGATTGTAGAGGATGTTTGGCTTAAAGTTGGGCATTTATATATTCTGGTAGACTTCATCGTGCTCGAGATTGAAGATGATGTTGAAATTTCTCTTATTTTGGGAAGACTATTTTTAGCTACAGCTGGAGCAATTATTGATGTGAAGAATGGAAAAATAACTTTCAGAGTTGGAGAGGAGGAATTTGTTCAATGCAACTCAATATCCCTATACAGATAGTTACTATAAAGTGGATTTAGTCAATGAGAGAAAAGGTAAGCCTATTCCACCACTTTCAACAGAACAGGCGCTAATTCTTAAGACAAAACTACCACCACTTTCCAACTATCTTTATTTTGTGGTTGGATAGCGAGTAGTACTGTCTGATTCACAACCTCATCTTTTGTCTTGGAATCTTAGACCATATTGGGGGCACAAGTTTAAGGTGATAAAAAGTCATCCTTCTGATGTTATCGAGATTTATAGTTGACTTACTGTAGTAGTCAAGGTCAATAAAGAAAATCTCGAGTCGCATAAAGTAGTGTAGAAGGGGTTACTATAGTCAAGCTAGTGACTATAAAGAAGCGCTTCTTGGAAGGCAACCAAAACACTCTAACTTACTTTCTTTTATTTTCTTTTATTTAATTATTAAATTATTAACACTCTCTTTTATTTGTGTAGGTTCATGTAAAAAAAATTCAAAAAAATTTCAAAAAATATATATTTCAAAAAATACATATTTCAAAAAAATTTCATGTCAAAAAAATTTTCAAAATTTTTTTTTCAAAAAACATAAAAAAATAAAAAAAAATTCAAAAAAAAGGGTAAGCCGCGGCTCCCACTATGGGAAGCTGCGACTTAGCGAGCTTCCAACAATGTGAGCCGCGGCTCACCAGGCTCAGAGTCATAGCTCTGTAAAAAAAAAAAAAAAAGCCATAAACGGGCCCCCTATAACCCCTTTTTACCCCCCCTGAAATTGGCAGCCCACTACCCACCACCCTTCATTGGGCTGTCAACATTAGGCAGCCCACTAACCAAACCCAATTCCTTTTTNATAAACGGGCCCCCTATAACCCCTTTTTACCCCCCCTGAAATTGGCAGCCCACTACCCACCACCCTTCATTGGGCTGTCAACATTAGGCAGCCCACTAACCAAACCCAATTCCTTTTTCCTATTTGGACTACCCATTGCCCATTTACCCATTACCCACTACCCAAACCCAATCCCCCTTTTTTATTTGGACAACCCATTACCCAATAAAACCCCTCATTTTCTTTTTAGTTATTTTTATTTATTTATTTCTACATCAACCTTTATTTATTTTTTTTAGTAAAAAAAAATTCCTACTAAAAAGTGAGAATGAGGAAGATAACAATAAGGAGGAGGATTAGAGTTTTTCAAAAAATCATTCAATAATCAGGGGAGTATTCTATACCTTTCTTTTATTTTTTTCTAACATTGAGGATAATGTTTAGTTAAAGTTTGGAGGGGTAAATTTATTTTTCTGGTAGTGAATATTTTGTGGAAGTTTAAGATCTAATTTTATTTGCATGCGTATTTATAAATAATTTAGGATTAGTTGGTAAATGAATTTATTTCTTGTTTGAATTTTAGGAATCTAGAGTAAAGTTGTGCCAATTTTTTCAATGATATTTTTTATCCAATGATGATAATTAGTTGTCTTACATTTTTAACCTTTGGTGAATAAGGTTTTTGTTTGTATTCATGCTAAATTTTTTTGTTAAGTACCATTGTTAGGATGTGATTTCCACAATTTTGAGTACTATATCTTTTACTTTGAATTATTATGAATATTTAGAGAAGGTTTATATTGATGTGAATTTTAGATTAAGTCATGAGTTTTAGAATTTGCTTGATTTTTTCTCAAGGTGAAATCTTAGGCAATACTTAGTTAGGGAGATGGTCTAGGCCATCTTTGGACTGTTTGAGCCTAAAAAACCAACCTTGTTAAATTTTATCCCTAGTATACCCCTTTTGAGCCTAATTTCCCTTTTCTTTGTTTAACTGCATATTAATTTTTTCAATTTTGCAACCCTCACCCCTAAGCATGTATATTGTTTTAGGAAATATAAATTGAGCTAAATGTTGAAAAATGTGGAAATGTGATGTTGATGAAAAAAAAAAAAGAAAGAGAAGTTCAAAATATGAAAAATAACCCCATTACCTACAATACAAAGAAAATAAGTTTGGGGGTGCAAAATTGTGAAATTGTGAAAAAAAAATGTGTGTTGAATAAAAGAAAAGTTCAAATGTAGAAGAAAATGTGTACTAGGAGCAGGAAAATAGAGCTCTATATATAGGACCTAGAATAATTATGTGCTTATGGTGATTTGAGCCACATTAATATCCTTTATCATACCTTGAACCTAGCCATACATTACAAGCTTTATAAAGTCCTATTGATCCCTAGCTTTGTACTGGTCTACATTAGTGGAGAGAGAGATGAAAAGTAAACCTATGGAATCTAGTAGTAATTTAAAATTTGTGTTGGCATAAACTCATCTGGATATCATGATATTCTTGATATAAGATTACACACACACAGAAATCCATTCGAGAATGTACTTGCATTAGAATTGAAACATGAATTTAAATTATGCCTATATGTTTACTTAGGTTAATTATTGATAGACATATTTTTGAGGAATTTAAGGAGAATCATTGAGTTTGTGCACTTTATCTGTATCTAGTGGTAGTAGTAGTAAGAGTAACTATATTTATGTTAGTTTTTATTAACTGAATTTGATTTTCGTAAGTTAGTTTCTTTTCTATATTTTGCTCGAGGACTAGCAAAATATTAAGTTTGGGGGTGTCATAACTCTATAATATAGAGTTATTTGAGCTTAATTTTGATAATAATTAGGCTTAGTTTTTGTAGTAATGCATAAAAATTAGTAAATTTTATATAATTACTTTAAATTAGTTATTTTAGGTGAGTCAATCTAATCATGGTTAATTTTATGATTAATTTGGTGTTAATATGGTTTAGAGAGGTTGTTATTGATTTATTTATGCTTTTATTGGTATTTGAAAGAAGAATTTTAGTAAAAAAATGAGAGCAATTTCGAGGTGCAGACTTTCAATGCACATATTTTGGTATTTTGGCCATAACTTTCTCTACAGAGTTCCAAATGAAGTGATTCTTTGACCATTGAAAAGTTAAGACAAAAATCTACCACTTTCATGTTTACCACTTTACCAGTTCAGCTTGTAGGATGGTCAAAAATCTTGTCAAAGTTAACACACTGTAGCAGTTATAGAGCAATTATGATTTCTATTAATTAATTGGGCAAGGCTGTAACTTGGTTTAACGTCAAAGCCTATAAAACAACCTTTCAAAGGACTTGAGAAAAAAGGGAAAACAAACACAAAATTAACATCGAAGAGTTAAGCCACAGAGTCATTGAAGCTAAGAAGAATTTACAGTATTCAAGGAGATTTAGAGATCAAGAACACAATTCATGAGTTTTTCTATATTTTCTTTTATTCTCTTATTTCTTGGTTTTGTTTTTAATGTTTAAATTTTATTCAATGATGATGTATGATTTGATGGGGAACTAAATTTTTAATCTACGATTATAATTGAACTCAATATATAGTCTAAATTATTTATCTCTCTTTTGCTTATGTTTTATAGATTTAAGTTGTTTATTTTATTATGTTCTTAATGCTTCTAATTGCCTGATCACCAATTAGATTGAATTGGAAACCTAGGTTAAACCTTAACGAAGGAGATTTAGGTAGACCTTGAATAAAATAGTGTATGATCGAATACACTTAATTGATTAGGTGGTTTGATTTGCATATAGGGTAGACATACGCTTATAAGCCATACGTAGCCAAGATTAGAGCACAAACTTAATGAATCTTTCTTCAATATAATTTGCATAGACATATAGTAAATTAATTTAGAAATGTATTTTTCTAAGAAACTCGACAGAGACTTGTAAATAATTTAGGACTCTAGGTTAGCAACTTAAACCATTAAACTAAGTTAGGAGAGAGAGACAATAATCAGATGAAGTATTTAGGGATATTATAATCTTAGGTTTGGTAGTTATGTGAGTTTTATTTACTATTTAATTTTAGTTTTAGTTTATTAGTTTTAATTTTTTTATTTTAATTGTTTGGATAAAATTAGGGTGTTATAATTTTAGTAGTTAACAATAGGAATTAAATAATTCTCTGTACTCTACTTCATTACTATTGAAATACCCCATACTTTGATATGGTGATAAATAAAGTTGATCGAATGCAAATTGAGGTCAATTAAAATGTTTAGAAGTGATAAAAGACGAAAAGAGTAATTTAGGATAAAATATTTCGCAAGTGAGAAAATAACAATAAAATAATACTAATTTTATCGGAGGAGAATTTGTGAGATAAAAGGCGATTTGGAAGTCAAGTGAGGCATAATAAGGTATTTTGGGTACTAAGGAGACAAGATAAAATTTTTAGAATAAAATAAT
>NC_030853.1:14727391-14779234 GCF_000208745.1 Theobroma cacao | reverse complement strand
AAATATTAAAATAACTAAAGCTTGCCATGTGTCACCTTTTAATTGGTCCATTTTTAAACTTAATAATTAAGCATTCTCCCACCACCACATAAAATATCTCAATTATCCAAAGTATAATAGGTAAAATTCAAGGGCTTGACAAGTGTCATGGTGGTGCAAAATTTTAAAAATTCCAATTTTGACGCCATAGACATGTAAAATGATCGTTTTGCCCTTATGCTTAGAAAAATGTCGAAATTAAAATTTTTCACTTCTCAAGTTTAAATTATGTTCCAATAGTCAAACTTGATCAAAATTTCATCCACCATTCCAATTTTGCCCTTGGGTGGCAAAATGACCATTTTACCCCTACATTATGAAAATTCCAATTTAACTTTAAATCAATCCCCAAACTCCAAATCACCATATTAAGTCATTCTAAGGTTCAATAACTCTCAAATGCATCTTAAAATCTCTATCTGGACTAGTTCAAGGCTTAAATCAACTTAATTGTACTATTAGGTACAATATAGTCTTTTAACGATTTCTGAGGCATTCAAGTATGCAGACATTCCATCAAATACCTATACAATATGGCAAATATATTATACAGCTGGACTTGACATCTTACATGGATGGCCGGCCATGAGGAACACAAAGAAGAGTCAAAGCTTCCTTTGGAAGCTTTGACCAAGTTTTGTAACAAAATTACTATTTTACCTTTCAAGGTTCTCATTCCTTTAATTAAGTCCTCCCAAAATCTTTAAATCTCCAATTTCCTTCTATTATCTTCTTTACATATGTACAAATGAAATATATATAAAGTTTGTACCCCAACGTGGTGTTCCCATAATATTTAAAATATTATTTACCCCGCGCTATCTTTATTTAATAAAGACACGCGACCCCATTAACATTATTTTTCTCCAAAATTTCCTCGTTCTTCCTCTCCCCCACTTAGATTGACCATATACTCCTTCTTCATGGAAAATTTAGACACTGAATAAAATATTAATATTTTAATATTATTTTATTCCAAAAATTTCCTCTTGTCTCCTTGGTACCCAAAATACCTTATTATGCCTTAATTGGCATCTGATAAGCTTTATTTGTCACCACATCAAAGTACGAAGTATTACATTAACCAACAATGCATGGGCTTGCCATCCATTACATTCATGTATGTTTCCATTCATAGATAAATAAACATATTCACATCATTATGAAAATTCTCAACATAATGTGTGGAATTTTATTCATTCATTCACAGAGTATACAAGTAAATCACTAATCCCACATCATTATGGAACTTCTCAACATAATTTGTGATCCCAATTTCATTCCATGTCAACATTTACAAGTTTATCATTTGTGGTCCAACGTAAATCTTGTGCACCTATCACTATGGTCTTTTCACTATAGTCTCAAGATTCTCATATGCACCCATTTTTGGGGCTCAACATAATATTCACAATGATTAACAAACATGAGTATATAAATACTTATTACATAACCAAGTACCATTCAAATATTAACATTTAAAATACTTGACTTGACACACACCTAAGTGTAGTAACACAAGAAGGTTAGAAAGAAGGCACTATCACGCCTACCAAGTATGAAATAACTCCTCCACAAGGCACCTAGCAAAGCGAGCTATTGTTCTATAAAACAAAATAGGAAAAATAGTTAGTGAGTCACAAAGACTTCGTAAGCGGATGCGAGGAAAGGGACAAGCTAAAGGGAAGAGTTTGTACAATAAACCATACTTTGGGAAAACAACATGAGGTTCATGAATATTCATATAAATACTTTCAATTGTCAATAGTCCCATTTCAAGACTTTTCGTAAATGCATTTGAAATCCAATATGCATACAAGAGTTAATAAACATTTAAAAGCCCCACTTACAAAGCATTTGCAAAGAGAAAACAAGAGAGTAACAAAGCTTCCGAATCCACAAGTTCATCATTATTCATTCATCACATGAAAGAATCAATGATAGTCTACCATCTCATTATGCCACATGAGCATAATAATTATCAAATCACCATACATAGGTGTCACAATAAACAATATATATAAGAGAGAATTCAATTCATGCCATTGTCATAAGATAAGGGTAGGATGGGTACTTTTGCCCAATTTAACCTTAAGGTATTCTTATCCCCACAAAGGGCTTTAGAAGGGGAAAAGATGGGTATAGTCTCTCAGCTAGACCTAGTGGTATTTCTACCCCTACATCTTGCTTTGAAGGGGAAAACATGGGTACATTTTATTAAAATGAGCCTTGCAGCCAATTGGGATTAGTTAAGGCTTGATATCAATCATGCAAGAATATCATTCATGTTAAATGATTAGAGGTTTTCCTTCATTAGTAAGACAGTAATTATAATGGGTTATAAGTCTATTGGATGAAGTCCATGAGATTAATATGCCTTGCAAGGAATTGTAATGGGTTGCAGTTATGAGATCTTTATGCATCAAAGCGTAATATCAAAATGTTCCTAGTCAATGTATCATTGAGACTGGACATCAATGATACTTAGAGACTGATACATTCTATGTTCCTTACTTGAGAAGTAAGCAACCGATCTCATAGGTTGAAGTATAAAGATACTTAGAACTAGAATGTAGGTGCTTTCCTAGGAGAACAAGTTCACCGAACATGACCCGCGATGAAAAGTGCACTTGGTATTTCACTCAAGTGTCTATGCAATACTTCTCATGTGTTAGTTGCGTAAATACTCCCTAGACTTGAGACACCATGTTGTCTTATGTGTGGAGTGCTATGCTTTGATTTCATCCCTACAGGTGCCTAACCAAGAATGCCAAAACAAGATGTTTTTAGGTATAGCATGAAGTGTGTGAAGGCAAATGAGTGGTCAAGATAGGAATCATCACCCCAAGTGATGCAGGGGACATATCCTAATTGTTCTTGGTTGATATTAGCTTATTGAAGTCCTAAGCCAAGGCGACTTGAAGATTATGAAAGGAGTTTCATAAGCCTTTATAAAGTTGATGATCAAACTTTAAGAATGAATATGGAGATTAATAAGAGTAGACACTGCACCATGCTCTTATCATCTCTGGGATATATGATGAGGGAATGAATTACACTAAAAGGTTGATCATTGAAAGGTTGAGTCAAACCATCTTAACTCTTCTAACATTTGGGTGGCCATGATGGATTACTAGATCCCAATCTTGGTCTATGAACTCTAAGTAGTTAACTTGATTAATGATAAATTTAAAGTAGTTTAAATTTGTCTAATTCTAAATTTAACTTAAGAATTATATATTGAGTTCATTGCCAACATGTTAAAAGCCTAATGGGTCACACACCTAAACTGAATGTTGAAAATAAAATGGGAGAGGTGATTAAGTTAGACTTAATCAAATTAGAAGTTATGAGTTTTTCAAGCACTTGATTAAAATTGTTTAATTAAGTTGTGCCTAATTAACTAAATTGTTCAATTAAATCATTAAGCCTAATTAATTAAATGGTTTAATTAAGTCATTGGGCCTAATTAATTAAATTAAACAATTAAGTTATTAGGCCTAATTGATTAAATTTGTTTAATTAAGTCATTGGGCCTAATTGATTAAAATTGTTTAATTAAGTCATTGGGCCTAATTGATTAAAATTGTTTAATTAAATTGTTGGGCTTAATTAATTAAATTGTTTAATTAAGTTATTGGGTCTAATTGATTAAATTAAACAATTAAGTTAATTGGGCTTCTATATGACTTAATTAAATTGTTTATTCAAATTATTGAATTAATTGGCAATTACAAAATAGTTTTGTAATTAGGGTTTAAAATTAATCCAAGGTATAAATACCTTGCTATAGCCTCAAAAAAAAAAAGTGTGGAAAACGAGTGAATAAAAAAAAGGTGAACCGCACATTAGAAATTCTTTTGTCTTGCCGTTCTTTGTGTGAAGAAAAATAGTTTTTCATTCACTTCATTTTTTTGTGTGTTCAGCCCCACAATTTTGTGTGGATTATGAGTTTATGAAACTCATCTTTACTAGCACATTGTCAAGGCATAGCACTCCCAATCCTTAAAGAAGGATTTTCTCATTCATTGGTGTGGATCACCATTAGAGGTTGCACAAGGATTCCTCAGACAGCTTTGGTTTGCAACAACGAGGTTGAGGTGGTTGAGCTTTTTAAAGGCTGATTTGGTGGTTTAACAAAGGATTCATCAACCTTTTTTATTTAGGTAAAGTGATATGATCATATACTTTTATTTTAATTTAATTTTGTACTTAATTTGACATGAAAGAGATCCTAGGAAGGTGAGGCGAAATTAATTTTTTAAATTTATTTTCGCTGTAATTTTATTTGTATTTGAAACCTGATCAGCCCTCACCCAACAAGTTTTCCTCAAATTGAATTGGCTATAGGCAGAATCCACAAACCCAAACCAACGTTGTTTGCTAGTTTTATGAAATTCCTAGACATGATGCTAAGAAGTGCCGCAAATTACAAACTGCTATTCCTTGGATGTTTCAATCATCTACACCTAATTTCAATCCTTCATCCATGCCTCCATCGCCACATTTCATGATGTCACAACCACAAGCTCACCTTGCCGCTCAACTTTCCAACTCTTCACCCAATTGAGTAGTTGATTCGGGTGCTTCTTATCATGTGACATCTGATCTTAATAATTTGTCCCTTCACTCTGAGTATGATGGATCAAGTGAAATTATGATTGGTGATGGTAAAAGTCTTGGTATTACACATACAAGATCTACTACACTTGCTTGCTTTACTAAACCTCTTTATCTTTCCAATGTTCTTTGTGTGCCAAGCATGAAAAAGAATTTGATTTAAGTTTCCAATTTTGTTCATCTAATGATGCTACAATTGAGTTCTCACCTTCTTCATTTGTTGTGAAGAATTTTCACACAGGGGCATGGTTAATAGTGGGGAAGCTTAAAGATGGCTTCTATGAATGGCCAACCCATTCTACCATATTGTCTTCCTTTGTCTCGCTTTCTCTTTTTGCTCTTGCTACTATCAAAGCTTCATTCCAAGACTGACACAATTGGCTTGGTCATCCCTCTTACTTCATTTTATGTTACATTCTCAACTCATTTCCTTTACCTGTGTCTTCTGTGGTTCGTAATAATTTTCATGTAATTCTTGTAAGTGTAATAAAATGCATAAGTTGCCTTTTTCAACTTCATCTATGACTAGCAATGCTCTTCTTGAACTTATTCATTCTGATATTTGGGGTCCCTCACCAATTTCTTTAATGGATGGTTTTACTTATTACCTATTATTTGTTTATCATTATACAAAATATACTTGGCTATTTCCAATCAAACAAACATATGAAGTTCTCACCATTTTTATCAAATTTAAATTGTAGTCAAGAAATATTTCCAACGTCGTATAATTTCGTTTTATTCCGAAAATGGTGGTGAATTTCTTCATCTTCGCTCCACTTTTGAAAAACATGGTATCTCTCATTTTCTTACACCTCCCATAATTCCTATTTCTTTAAAGACAATTCATCATTGACCAATTACCAACTATTCATATTTGGTCCGTAAAATCCATTGGTTTTATATAAATAATATAATGTCGATCAAGTAATCAACATTTGTTTGGCATTTCATTGGTAATTTTTGACAAAATTTTACCAACGTAATAACCGTCGTTGATACCTTATTTTTTTGTATTGTAAACTGGAAACCTATACCCTTACGAGCTTAATATATAACCAATCTAATTATTAAAACATTGGCCTTTTTAGAAATAGCTAATACATAATACAATTCATCATTTACAAAAACTTGTAATTAAGTAAAATAAAATGTATTCTTGGATTATTCAAAATTTCAAACTTGATCCCTACGTTTCGAAGGAAATATGTGAGGTGCTTTAATCTCATATTGAGCAAGTAAAGAGATCTTGAAAAGCTTATAAGTATGGGTATTGTACAATTTATCATGTTAGTCTTTAGGGAGAGGATAATGATCTTGTGACAAAATAGTGTTAGAATGGACTCGACTTATACTCGATTCATGCCAAGTACCTCTAAAAGGGAGGTAAGCATGGTAGTCGATTGCGACAAGAACGTTGTTGAATTGGGTGAGTGAGAATGTCACACCAAGCGCTTCAAAAGAAGTAAGGAAGGTGCTTTAATCTCACATCATATCAAACAAGTAGATAAATTTTGAAAAATTTATAAGTATGAGCACTAGACACCTTATTAGGTTAGTCTTTTGATAATGGCCTTTGTGACTAATGCATCCACCTAATTAGTAATTTTTTTATTTGAAAAGTAATGATATGACGTTGATGTGTTAGGCAACAATGGTTGATGTCGGTTACATTTGGACTATATGCAAATTAATGTTGATGAAAGATGAAAAAAGAAAAGAAAGAAAGTAAAATCCAACATAAGCAGATGCCATACAAAATTTTTTTACTCGTATAACAGAAATATTCAATTCTTTTATCCCCTAGGATAATCATATTAACAGTAGATATTGAATTTCATTTGATTTTATTAATTGATTAAAATTGATAAAATAAAATTTTAAATTAATCATAGTAAAATTTGTAAGGTGTTTCATCCTAATTTAAGTATTTTTCATGCTGGCCGAAGAAAGAAAAGTTAAGTATTTAGCCTTAAAAATTATGAGGCAATTTGCTGCCAAACATGCCATTGCCATTGGTATCAAATAGTAATAAAACAAAAAGTGGTTGTAAAATAATGCACATGAATGAAAATTGAGGATGTTTTCGGTAATTTGAACAAAAATGCGATCCTTTTAGGTAATTCAATACTTCAAAAACAGATATGAAAAATAGTGGATCATTATCATCTACTCCCCTCTGCAACTTTGCTTCAAAAAACATAGAAAATAACAATGTTATTTGATTTTTTTTAGTTTTTATTTTTGTAATTTCTATAATTTACCATAATTCACCACTAACCCACAAAAAGCAACTAGAAAAAGCCCCAGAAAAATGCAAGTTTTAGCTTGCAGCAATTCTTGTTCATTAAACCTTAACTGCAACAACGTTAAGAGTCACTCGTCCATGGGTCGTCGTGAACTCTTGTCTACTTTATGTTCCACTAGCTCCCTCAAAGACATCGTTTCTCCAAAACCCATTTCGATTTTACGGTTAGTTTTCACATTTCCTTCATTAAATTCTGCTAATCTTTTATACCCATTTAGCTTTTCGGCTGTCTTTGCTTGGTCAAATTAATAAAGTTTTCCATTTTCTTTTTACCTCTTTTATTTATTTGACTCATTTTTAATTTTGTTGTAGTTTTTTTCTAGTATTTATATGAGCGTTTGTGCTTGTGCTGTGTGTAATGCTTATGTTTCATTTGTATGGGTGTTTGTATGTATTTATGTATGTACCAATTTATGTGTATAATATACAGACAAACTTCTTTATAATGTGAGTATGGTTGTATGTATGTATGTATCAAGGTAAGTATCATTATCTATGTGAGTATATATGTCTATGTGAGTATGGATGTATGTGTGCATGTATGGATGTCTCTATATATAAATACACATGTACATATATTGTGTGTAGTTATATATTTGGATATCTAAACACCTATGAAATATTATCTGTTTTTCTTTTATTGTAGAAGGGAAATGCAAGTAGTAATGCCCAAAATTGAAAATTTATATACTTGTCATTGATGTTAAAAGAAAAAAGATTTCAACTTTCATTTGGGTCTCACTTTTGTTTTGAGATGTTTTATCTTTGTTGATTGATGCTTTTAGGACGGTTAGTGAAGGAATCATGCATTTGGGTGAAGAAATAATAGGCAAAAGTATTCCTTTTGCGACAAGGCGGATGCTGCTAGCAAGTTTTTTTGCATATTTGAGTTACCATCCTTCAAGGTACTTATCAGGTCTGGACATTTCAACTTTGGTTGCCCTTCAGCCACTTTAAGAACTTAATTCGTATGGATTGGTTATGTTGGTTGATGACGTCTTCCTTGTTTTAGTGATAATTTTATTGACTGGATTTCGTTTGTCATTGACTACTAAACTTATTTTAGTGATAATTTTATTGACTGGATTTCGTTAGTCATTGACTACTAAACTTACACATGTAAATGTCATGAAACCTGGTGTTGTCCTTTTGAATGCACTTGCCAGTCAAATTTTTAGTAGTAAACTGGAAACTTCAGATTGGTGGGCAGCTAAGTCTTTTTTGTTTTAGAAAAAATGCAAAAAAGTAGTTAATGGAAACCATGCTATTGAAAATGATTTGGTGTAGGTGGCTTTGTCTTATGGTTATAAACAATTCAACTTTAATGTAATTCTTTCTTTCGTACTTAAGGGTGTATCTCTGTACTTTTAGCAATTTGCTTCTGATGATCGGATACATTGTGGATGTGCAGCCCAAGCATTGGGGGATCCAACAGTGAGGGTTGAAGATGTGACTCCTCCTGTTTTCCCTTCCGGAGCTCTCTTCCCTTCTGAGGTTCATTTTTTATAAGATCATTCGTGTCCTTCTTTTGGAATTCAGTGATTAATTCATAGTTTCGAGGCCCTTCTGCACTGGTATTTACCATGTGTTAACTCATGCATGTCAAATTGGCAGGATAGAACTGTTCAACTCTTTGAAAAGAATACATACTCTGTTGTCAACATTTTTGATATAACATTGCGCCCGCAACTTAATGTAACTGGTGCTGTTGAGGTATTGTTCTATTTTTTATTTGACTCATAATTGTCTGTAATCTTCTAATGCAAGCTTACGGACAGAGAAGGCTCAGAAACTCTCTCTCTCTCTATTTCTCTTTTGCACACACTCAGAGCTCTCCATTACGTATATTTTTCTGCATTAACTTTAAAATTTCCCCATGCTTATTATCTCTTCTACGGGTGCTTCAACGCTATGTTTACTGGCAGATACCAGAAGGAAACGGGTCTGGTGTTGTCTGGGATGAACAGGGACATATTGTGACGAATTATCATGGTAAGAGCTAATAAATGAACCTAAAGAATGTATATTGATCAAGGACATCAAGAGTTGCAATAGACTCTCTGTTTGTCGTAGCAGTCATCTGCTTGTTTTCTTTGAATGGCCAGTCATCTGCTTGTTGAGTGATAATACATGATTATATAAGGAATTGTCATTGCATGGGAATCCTAGTTGATGCTTAACTGATCCCCCTATGTAATGTTAATCTGTGTCAGTATCAGCTATATCAGTATAAGATTCTTCCTTTATATTTTTCTTCTATACCCCCTCTTCCCTCCTTCCTTTCCTTGTTATCTTTTCTTGACTAAATAGTCTGTTTGCATATTCAGTGATAGGCAATTCCCTCTCAAGAAATCCAAGTCCTGGGCAAGTTGTTGCACGAGTTAATATCCTAGCATCAGAAGGGTGAGATTTGCAGTGCCCTTTGTCTTTACTGGTAAATTGAACTGCATTATTTGGTATTAAGTTTTGTCTGCTGCAGCTGTTTCTCTAATATTTTAATGCTGTTAGGGTACAAAAGAATTTTGAGGGTAAGTTGATTGGTGCCGACCGCACTAAAGACCTTGCTGTTTTAAAGGTATGCTTTCTGTTGATCTTCCTGCTAAGTACTGTCTGAAACTGCCTTGATTGGTTGGTCTGATCGCATGATAAGCTACACCAATATATGGAAAAACCTTTTTGTTACACATATTCAATCAACTTGAAACTTGAAATTCATGATCTACAGTCTACATAAATAGACCATTAAAATGCAACAGTTGATATAATAGAATTTATAATTACACCAAATTAAACAAAAAGATATGCATAACTATCATTAATTGTTACTCAGATTCAGGCTGATCTTAACTTGTGTATATATGCATCCTCACACGATAGCACACCAATTTCAGAACTAGCCTACTTGCGCAAGGGCCAGTTACGTGGGTTTAGTCTATATCTGAGCTTCAGTTATTTGTCTCTGAATATTTAATGAATAATATTAACATTGAAACTGCGATGTCCTAAACAATGAGATTATAAAAAAATCTGTATTAACTCAAAATTAAAAAAAAAAAACTGTATCTCCTTTGTACCAAAACAAAGGAAAAAAAAGGTATATCTATAATGGCATAGGTTTGATTGAATTATCCATCCAGTCAATGCATTCTTATTGTGCATATATTCTTATAATATTATAGTTTTGCTGAAAGCTTATGAGCAACTGATGCTGATCTCTTCAACATGCTAGGTAGAAGCCTCTGAAGATTTGTTGAGGCCAATTAAGGTGGGCCAATCATCTACTCTAAGAGTAGGACAGCAATGCCTAGCAATTGGAAATCCATTTGGTTTCGATCATACCCTTACCGTTGGAGTTATTAGTGGATTGAATCGAGACATTTTTAGTCAAACTGGAGTTACAATCGGTGGTGGAATTCAAACAGATGCAGCCATCAATCCTGGAAATAGGTTCACTAAATGATTTGTCTAATCCTCAGTATCCTTCTTGAAACTTCTTAAGTTAATGTCTTTAAAAAAGTTGTTCACTGCTTGCTACTTCGTGGCTTTCTTTATGTGTTGCAGTGGAGGTCCTCTATTGGATTCAAAAGGAAATTTGATTGGAATTAATACAGCTATATTTACACAGACAGGTTATTTTACATTCTTTTGTTTGTTGTATATGTCGCATACCATAATCTGAAATAAAAATGTAGGAATGATTGTGGAGTACTGATTGCTCTATCCTTGTGAGAAGATATATTTCATTATTAGATGTTTTCCCTGGCCAAAAGTAATAGTAGTAATAAAATCCAGCAGCTCCCTACTTATTGCATTCTGATTTTATTATTTGTGTTTCAGGTACTTCAGCAGGTGTAGGATTTGCCATCCCATCCTCCACAGTGCTCAAGATTGTACCTCAGCTGATCCAGTTTGGCAAAGTAAGTTGCATTACTATGTATGAATTCAAGGTCAAATTCTTGGTCTCCTCTTAATTTTGATCTTTTCTAACCCCTTTTCACCTCATCTTCTCAATAAAGACCTTCCACTCACCTGCTGTGCATTTTAAGCAGCACTACACTCATTTTTCTGCAATATTTGGGGATAAAATGATGGTTGTTATTATTAAGAGTTAAGCATCTGAATGATTTTAACCTGCTGATACCCTTTATGAACAATCTCTAGTACTTCCTATCTCACTGTTCATCCACTGCCAGGCTGTTCGAGCAGGTTTGAATATTGAAATTGCTCCTGAGCTTATTGCTAATCAACTTAATGTTCGAAAAGGAGCCCTCATCCTTCAGGTATTCCACATTTAGCTTGAATTTTAAAAGTACACCCATCTTTTCAGTAAGTTAGAGACTCAATATGGTCGATAGGCTGTTGCTTGTAGAATATTTAAAGGTTTCTTATCTTCAGTGCATGGTACTTCAGGTTCCTGGGAACAGTCTTGCAGCCAAGGCTGGGCTACTCCCCACCACCAGGGGTTTTGCTGGTAATATTATACTTGGGGATATCATTCTTGCAGTCAACAACAAACCTGTGAGAATTTTTCTTACTTAAGATTTTGCTCTTCTAGTTATCCATTTCAAAGTGGTTCTTATAACATCACACAGCATGATAAATTATCTATGTAATTTTGAAAGTAAGCTAGAACTTTGTTTTGTTACTCAAAACTCTGGCTGGCTAGAAATCACTGGACTCGTTTACATTATTCCATGTTTACAGTAAGTTATCATTCTTGATTGCTTCCATTCTGATTTCACATTCGCCAAGTTGAGCAAAGATGTGATCAATTATTTGGTCTGTTAGTCCAAATCTGAACTTTAGGGGTGGCAAGTCAATCAATTAACTCTTCCTTTTGTCAACCTGGGGTGCCAATCATGTTGGAATGAAGTCCTTTCCCCTTAATGTGCATTACACTCAATGCAGTTATTCATATGACATTTCATATTTAAAATGCTTTGTTTTCTTTTTGCAACCTCTCATCAGGTTAAAAACAAAGGAGAGTTATACAAAGCATTGGATGACTACAATGTGGGGGATAAGGTAACCTTAAAGATTCAAAGGGGCGGCGAGAATATGGATCTGCCAGTAAAGCTAGAGGAAATAAGTTCGTGACAGGGTCTCCAAATATTTATTTTAGGATGATAACATGTTGATACTAGCACAATTTGTCAATTTCCCATGCTGTACAGAGCAGGATTTTATGCTTGTGGAAATATATGGCAAAGAGAGGAGCTGTTGTACACGAATATCATCACTTCATTTCTTCATTAGAATTGTTCGATTCTTGATAGCTGGGGGCGATGTTAGTTGTAGACATGAGATCAAATCCAATATTATATAATGCAAGGGAATAATAGTGAGAATAAGAGCCCATCATCTGCAGAAAAATACATCAAAAAAATGGTTTAACTTCAAAGAAAAAATGAGTAGGAATGACAATGAATCAATGATATGTTAATACTATCTCAATCCTAATAAAAAATAATATTAATTCAATGTTAGAACATGTGGGCTTCATAATGTTTAGATGTAAAACAATGGATGTTTTCAAACAATTGGGGCAACTCAAAGGCTACAAAGCCCACTAAACTTCGAGTCCATGGACTCAAATCGGACTGGGTCGAGTAATTAATTAATTCAAACCGACTCTGGGTTTAGGGTTTTTGGTGGTTTAACCCTCACCACCATTTTCCCTCCATTTCCTCTCTCTTTCTCTGTCTCTCAATCTCCTCCAGGTAAGCTCCGTCCAATTCTTTCAGTTTTCCATTATTTTTATTTGCCTAAATCTCTTCCTATTTTGTCACCAAATTTAACTCCTGTTAACTTATTACAATTTCAAAGTTTGATTGCCTTAAGAAGAAAAAAAAAAAAAACAGAAAATAGTATTGGGTTTTTGCTTCTTCTTTTTTATGTGGGGATTAAATGGGAAGAGGCTTAGCAACGTTTCTGCTTAGAATCTATACATCGAACAACAATGTTTCTAGAGTTAAGTTTATGTTATCCAATCGATATTTTCATCCCTTTAGACAATTTGAGAACTGGGTTTTAGATAAAGACCGTTTTGTGCCATCTTTTGATGTGCCCAAAAGAGAGTTTTCTACGAGTTTGATTGGTTTAGTTGGTAAATTTAGGAATTCTGAATGTGTTAGTGTTAGACCATTTTCATCTGTTGTTGGAAATGGGGATGATGATGGTGGGGAGGATAGAGGAATGCGTGGATCAAGAATGGAAGGAATTAAAGAGGGGAGGAATGTTGTGGATTTTGTGAAAAGTATTGATTTTGATGGTGTCAATGAGAATATGGGTGAAGATGGTGTTGGTTGTTTTAATGAGAATGGTATGTATGGTTCAAGAGATGTTGAGTCAGAGCATCGAAGTGATAAAGAGAATAAGGATATTGTGGATTTTATGAGAAGTATTGATTTTGATTGTGTCAATGAGAAGAGGGATGAGGATGGTGTTGATGATTTTAACGATAATGGTCTGTGTGATTCAACAACTGTTGAATCTGAATGTGAAAGTGATGATGTAGGTAATGATAGAACTGTGTGTGGTGAGCATGTTGCATTTTGTGACCCTGTGAAATTGTATCAGGAGCTTCGTAATTCTGAAAAAGGTGTGAAGCTGAAACGGGCAGATTGGGAGATTCTACAGGAAGTTTTCATTTATTTCAGTAAATCAGGGTGGGCAGCCAATCAGTCTCTTGCAATTTACGTTGGCAGGTCATTTTTTCCAACTGCTGCTTGTAAGTTTCGCAGTTTTTTCTTTAAGAAGTGTTCTGCTGTTGTTGTCAAGCACGTGATATCACTGGGTCCATCTGATGTTGCTGTTAAGTTTCTTTTCCCTATATTTGTGGAGTTCTGTATTGAAGAATTTCCCGATGAGATCAAGCGGTTTCGAAGTATGATTCAATCAGCAGATCTTACAAAGCCACACACATGGTTTCCCTTTGCACGGGCAATGAAGCGTAAGATTATTTATCATTGTGGTCCAACAAATAGTGGCAAGACCTACAATGCTTTGCAGCAGTTTATGGAAGCAAAGAAGGGTATTTATTGCAGTCCACTTAGGCTTTTGGCTATGGAAGTTTTTGACAAAGTGAATGCACAAGGAGTTTACTGTAGTCTCCACACAGGGCAAGAAAAAAAATATGTCCCATTTTCGAATCACGTTGCCTGTACTGTGGAAATGGTATCAACGGATGAATTGTATGATGTAGCTGTGATTGACGAAATCCAGATGATGTCAGACCCGTATAGAGGTTATGCATGGACACGGGCATTGCTTGGATTGAAAGCTGATGAGATACATTTGTGTGGTGATCCAAGTGTTCTGAATATTGTCAGAAAGATCTGTTCAGATACTGGAGATGAGTTGCATGAAAATCATTACGACCGGTTCAAACCATTAGTGGTTGAAGCCAAGACTCTACTGGGAGACCTTCAAAATGTTCGATCTGGTGATTGTGTTGTTGCTTTCTCAAGGAGAGAGATATTTGAGGTGAAAATGGCTATTGAGAAACACACAAGTCATCGCTGCTGTGTTATTTATGGTGCACTGCCACCAGAGACTCGCAGACAGCAAGCTAACTTGTTTAATGATCAAGATAATGAATTTGATGTGCTTGTTGCCAGTGATGCTGTGGGAATGGGATTGAATCTTAATATTAGGAGAGTTGTCTTTTATAGTCTTTCCAAATACAATGGGGACAAGATTGTTGCAGTCCCAGCATCACAAGTTAAGCAAATTGCTGGAAGAGCTGGCCGCAGAGGAAGCCGATATCCAGATGGACTGACAACAACCTTGCATTTAGATGATCTGGATTATCTAATTGAGTGTTTAAAGCAACCCTTTGAAGAAGTTAAGAAAGTGGGCCTGTTTCCTTTTTTTGAGCAGGTTGAATTGTTTGCTGGGCAACTCCCTAATATTACTTTTTGCCAGTTGCTTGAAAAATTTGGTGAAAATTGCCGTTTGGATGGGTCATACTTTTTGTGCCGGCATGATCATATTAAGAAGGTAGCCAATATGTTGGAAAAGGTCCAGGGACTATCTCTAGAAGATCGGTTCAACTTTTGTTTTGCTCCAGTCAATGTTAGAGACCCGAAAGCAATGTATCATCTCCTTCGGTTTGCTTCTGCTTACAGTCGAAATGTCCCTGTTAACATAGCAATGGGCATTCCAAAAGGTTCTGCTAAAAATGATGCGGAACTTCTGGATCTTGAGACTAAACACCAAGTTTTATCCATGTATCTATGGTTATCTCACCATTTCAAGGAAGAAACCTTTCCTTATGTGAAGAAAGCAGAAGAAATGGCTATTGATGTTGCTGATTTGTTGGGTCAGTCTCTTGTCAATGCATGCTGGAAACCAGAATCAAGACAGGCGAAGAAATCTAAGCCTCAAGAGAAGGAAGAAGGATATCAGAGACCAAGGTCACTGATCAAGTTACATGAGAAGTAAGTTTCTTGCAATTAATTGTTCAAAAAACAAGTTTGTTGCAATTTAAATAAATTCATGGATTACTCAGAATAAGGAATCTGGCAGGGGGTTCCAGTTTTGACTGTGTCCTGTTGTTTATTTACTTTGCTAGGATTGCTTTCAGCTATATGTAAAAATTTGGATGCGAGGGAGGAATGGACGCTCATAATAGTTGAGTTGTTTTAAAACATGTGATTGCTCTATTGTTCTAGCCTTGTTTAGGGCTTACCAAAAGTTGCACCTTCTCCATCAAAATATAGATATGGCAATGAACTTCTTCTCATCTTCTCTATGCAATTTCTTGTTTAAAGCCAATTATAACCAATCCCTGCTTGCTCTCATTTTTGTATAATTTTCTCTGTTGGAAGTGTTATGAGATGTCCAGTTGAGGCAATCAATGACCTAGGGTTTGATTGCAGAAAACTTTCCATTATTAATATCTGACCGAAGTTAATCATTCAGTGCCTAGAAGAGAACAGGAAGAAAAGTATCATGAGAAACTTGAGTGGATATAGAAGAAAGAATTATGGACATTATTAGTATGATGTTTGTGTGTAGGTGTTTTTTTACGGGGGTTGGGGGTTTAACACTGTTCATATCTTATGACCAACTCTGCTAACAATTGGTGTTGTCCCTGCAGGAAAAGGCAGATAAATCCTTGCTAGCAGACGATTTGCAGAAAGTAGCAGTGTAATCATATTGTAGTTGTAGTTACCTAATATATTGGTAATCAACACGCCTAATGTTTTAGCATTTGCTGTATCTTTTCTTATTCTACCTTGCATTGGAAGAAGGTAAGACAAAAGCAAAGAAAGATTGGAGAAGGGTGGGGGAAAGTCAATCTCTGTCAATGGTTTTTAAACTCTTTTGGACCTCGGTTAAAACCAGGCATAAAGGAACATTCTTTGTGCTAGCTTTATAAATGCCCCCTTTCTTTGGCATTGTTGTGATGTGAAAAACAGATGCATATCATGGGGGAAAAATGTTGGTAATTCCCCAGAATCAAAGGGAAATCTCTGATAGTGATACCAGATTGTGAAAGTAAAATTTGATGGCAAGCAAAGCCATGAAAAAGCTATTTTGTACAAAAGAGTTATTTACTAGTGTCAAAAAGCCTGAATTATAACGTTCTGTATTGAGGGGTTCATCCGTTTGTGGGGCCTATTTGTATTATGACCTTTGGGGTTAAACTCTGTAACAATCTGAAACAGACACCTATCATCAATCCTCCTCGAGTTAGCTAATCTTTGTCTAGCTATTAAATTTTTGTTTATTGACCCTGGAAATTATCGCCATGCTTTCGTTGAAGTAAGCTGCCATCGTCATCGTTGGGAATAATCGTTTGAACTTATACGTTCTTTGCATAGAGGTGGAAACTACGCAAACAATCAGATCCTGTGTGATTCATTTAAGTACACTAGATAATGTCTTAACTCAGCACACTTTATGCTGAATTCGTAAGCTTTGATGGTCAAATTTCAAGAGGGTTCTCCGTAAAGGAATAAAATTTCAGACAAGCCACTTCAGTGTTTGTGGATCCATCACTATGAGAGCTGGAACATCCTAAAGCTGTACAACTATCTCATTCTTATATTCTGATTCTGTTCCCAAATTGGTGAAAACCTTTCAGCTTGCGTGGGTTAGGCATACTTACAAGTATTGCGTGGGTTAGTCTCAGACAGATGGTTTTCACCACAGGAAAGAGAGAAAGAAAAGAGTATTGATATTAAGTCCCAAGTAAACTGTATGAGTTTTGTACAAAATGCGGTGGTGGGAGACTTGATCCACCCTACCACCTATTCTTTTTGAGTCTGCTTGTTCCAAGCAAGCATTACTGTCTTCTTCTTCTATGCATCAAAGATAATTCTTCTTTGAAGCGCTGCAAAGAATGCGGCCAAAAGGACATTAGGATTCTTTTATTCTTTTCTTTTCTTTTAAATGACAACAGTGGGCGTAGGGTAGACTTACTTCCGTATATGAGAAGGGTCAAAAGGAGGAAATTCCTCATGTTTGAGGATCTTTCCATGTAGTAAAGAGTGAGAGTATCTATCCAGTGTGGGTAAGATGAATTTTTGCACTTTGACGTCGCACACCACACATCTATGATCAAAATCACCACCTGCTCGCGCTGCTTCTATTCTACAGTCACCACACCACAGCAAGTGTTGGCATGGAAAGTTGGCCCACAACAAATTTGGCTTGTTGCACCACAAGCACTTTCCCTGCTTAATGCTTGCCTTGTAATTCTGTATTGTGAGAAATATATTTATCATAAATTCATTAGTAAAAAAGCTCAATCACAAGGTGTTGTAAGTTCATTGCTTACGTGATAGAAGTCAAATTCACGAAGAAAGAACATGGAGGTGTTGTTCCTTTTTCTCTGAAGGGCCTCCAGAACCAAATGCCTCCCTATCTCACTGAATTTCGTATCACTAAATCCCTGAGTCCCTCTTTCGTCATTGGCATTTCCTGTCTGACTTTTTCTTTCCTTGTATAGCTTTGGTTGAGTAAAGCGAAAGTCTGACTTTAAGAATTGTAGAAACTTTGAGTGCACAACAGGCGATGAATCCTTCACAGCTGAATTCTCTTGTGGGATGTTTTGGTATGGTTTTACCTCGCCACTGCTGATGCTAACATTTTCACAAGAATCTGAGACAAGGTCCTGAACATACTTGGAATCAATATCTGCATTTTCATCAGGTTGGGCTGCACAACAGGGTGGGCCAAACATCGTGAGTGGCTGAAGCAATTTCCAACCAGGCTTAGGTAGATGAGGCATGAGCACCATGTGATTGGGAGATCCACATCCTCCTACTGGCGTAACCTTCATGCGACAAAGATCAGGAAAAGATCTCATAAAATCACTAAGCTTATGGTAGCCAAGGGAGGCATGGTCCAGTTCTAGGCCAAATGCAGCCCTGAAATCTGCCTTCAACGATGACAGAGGGTAGTCACCTTCCTTTGCTTTCTTTGATACCTCTTCTAAGAAACTGGGAAGCCACTTCTTGAAAGTTCTGAGCCATACTGGAGTATTGTGGTTGGTGGAGATGGGGCCAACGGGTACTTGAGATTCAGAACTTGTCTTCGGTTGGTCATGGAGTAATTTATTCACCCATGAGATTTGATCAGCTTTAGCCTCTTCCAAGGTCTTCCTTCTTGGCATCTCTTGTGCAGTCTTTTCGCTGGATCTCTCCAATTGTGGTTGATATTGGTCATTCTGTTCCTGGTAATGTTGTTGAAGAGATGGTTTCAAGGACTCGTCCCATCTCCCAACAGCACTTTTGATCTCAACTTGCTTGCCCATGATGGTTATATAGTGTGCCTGAACAGCCTTCGAAACAGACTTCTCATGTTTAAAAGTGACAAAGCCAAACCCACGAGAGTGTACTTCATCTCCTGTTCTAATCCTAGCAACATGGGCATCTTCCACAGACCCAAATTGATCTTCAAAAACCTTGCCCAATGAGTCTGCTCAAGTAAAAAAGAGGGTCATAACATGTCCTGACTGATCCAATACAACATTACCATTAATATGTGTAAGTCTAAATTCAACTTAAACAGATGTTGATCAAATTCTAACCAGAATCCAATAGAGGATTGAGGCCTCCTACAAAAATTTTCCGTTTAAGTTTCTGTACAGCAGAAGAATGAATGAGGTGCATTCCCTGTTTCACCTGTCGAAGCTTCTCTTCACCATGAGCATAAAAGCAGCTAGACCCTCTGGCACATCCACCAGAGGATTCAAAGTACTTACAGATCTCTGTCTTTACACTTGTGCCGATTCTAGAAAACAGATGCAGTAGAAAATTATTAAGAAATAAAACATGCTCAACCAAGAGAGAGAGAGAGAGAGAGAATGTGATAGGGAGTTGGATTAAAGAGATGAAAACTACTAGGATTTTTCACGCCTCTTAAGTTTTTGAGAAGTGTGGTCACCTTTCAGTACAGCTTCCTTCATCTGCCGTGGTTAAAAGAGCTTCACATGTATCAAAAATAATTTCATCACCTTGGAAGCAAGGAGTATATATCTGTTGAACCGGGGGATTTCGATTCACTGCACATTAGAATATCATGCGACTGGATGAATTAAATACTAGTAGTAATAATTAGTATTTATGTCTTTATTTTTACAACTAATGTCACATATTGGATTATCTTTAAATACAACTTACTGAGAGTAATATTGGTTGGGTTTAGCATGAAACGCATGTCCTGTGACTTTGCCAAGTCTATTGGCCTTTCTCTACTGCACAACACAAATAAAAACAAGTGGTGTTAGCTTTTAAGTTAAATATCAACGCAAGTTTCTTGGAAACAATAAAAGAAATATTGTGATAATGAATCAATGATGACTTTAAAAGAAAGGGTGTTATTGTTTTCCAACCGCAAGTTGAGGACTTCACTGTTTGCTCCCCAGCGCTGAAGAAGCTCAGCACAGTCAATATGATCATTCTTCACAGCAAAAAATAACGGGGTTTCTTTCATTATAGTTTTGTAGTTGATGCCATCTGGGTCTTCCAATAAAAGTACCTGTCAGCGCAATTGAAAGGAAAATGTCAAAGATAATAAATTTCAAATTTTGGAGTTTAACATACTCTTAAGCTTGCTACCAGCATATGCTGCCTAAAATAAGAGTAATGTTAAAGAAATTATACCTGAAGTGCCTGAGTATTACCATTAGCAGCAGCAGTGTGAAATGCAGTTAGTTCCAATTTGTTTCTTTGGTTTACTCGGGCACCATGCTTCAATAGGAGCCATATGATTCTGGCGACATGAAAGCAATCATAAGTGCCTTTCAAAAATGAAAAATCATAAGTTAGAGAAAGAACAAAAATTTAATGTATGCAGAGAGACAGAGACTTGATCTGCTGCGAAGATGAACTCCAGGACATTCTGAGGGACCAATGAAGAGCAGTGTTTCCTTCAGCATCAGCATCATTTACGTCCATGTTTGTTTTAAGAAGCAGCTCGACGACAGCTTCATCTCGGGCCTATGATAACAGGAAGGCCAAAAACAACACATGAGCGAAACAAATAATTCAGATTAAAACATTAAAGGGACACAAGAACCTGAAAAAAAAAAAAAAAAGACGCAAGGAAAGCGAAAGAATTATTGAAGAAAACAATGAACAATCCTTTCAAAGCCCTGAAATGGTCCCACGTTATGGGTGGGTCCCCTGCTTTTACCAAAGTACCCAGAGTTCATTAATCAAATGATTAAACTATCACATCTGACAGCCACTTTTTGCCAAGGACATAAAAGTCCAATTCTCTTACAATTTCCCCACAGATATCATAAACAAATAAACCGCATGTTCCTAATGCCACTGCAAATCATCATCAAAATCGAGGTTAACAAGAAACACGACCTTGATAGCACGGATTAAGGGTGATGCCATCTTCTTGTCTCCACAAACGTTTTCAGCAATGGCTCCAAACAGCTGGAGCAACTCGATCTCGCAGAGCAAAAGCTTCCGTTTCTTATCGGACTCGACTTTTGATAGGGTACAATGCCTTTTAGCTGCTCTCAACGGCGACGTATCACGGCGGCCTAATAACAATGCCTCTCTGATCACGCATTGGTAAACGGTGTCTTTCTCCTTTGAACCTGATTCAGCGTCGCGTAATACTATGATAGACTCGTTAACTTTCTCTGCTGCTACGATAAGAAGAGCTGCTAAAGCTACTATTTTGCCTCCCATGGCTATGGAATACGCCACCTCGCCTATTGCTTTCGTTTTTTCACTAAGAAGCTTCACTGCAGTCAAATCCTGTCAAACAGGTGTAATGTTCAGAATTTTAATACCATTTATTAATAAGGAGTTTGAACAATTTTGACAAAGTGGTGACTTCGATATGTTTTGCATTTTTAATCTTTATTTAAAATGTGAAAAAGCATTTTATTTTTTTCAATGAGATTGGTTTTTTTGGCAAAACAACAAGCCCCAACCTTTTCACTAAGCAAAAAATAAAATTTTAACAAACATTTAACAGTTAAATTACAGCACCTTATGTAAACAAGATTATAGCAACACTATTTTATCTTACTATTTTGATGGTGGAGCTCTCACCGAATTTTAAAATTTTGGATAAAATAGCAAAACTCTTAAAGATCAATAATATTTCAGAAAACCTTCATGAGTGAGAAAATTTTGATTAGTCAACTGTGAAAATTTTCTTCTTTAACTAGAATGATTTTCTCGAGAACCAAACAAGCCATAAGGAAACCTTTTCACTAAGCAGAACCACCAATTCTTCAACGGAGTGGTCATCCGGATTCCAAATCACATCCATCCTGAAAATCATGCAAAAATGCCAAAATTGTTCATTTTTCTTTTCAGAAATCAATCACCAAAAAATATAAATTATAAAACAAACCGAGAATAGAGAAAGCAACATTTCCAAAAAAGGTCATTACTTTTGCGGTGTTCCTCCAAAACACAAAGCTTTTGCCTCCCTATAAAACAGAAAACGACATGCTTTTTTCTTTTCTTTTCTTTTCCATTTTTTTTATTTTCAATTTTTTTTACCTGTTACTGGACAAAGCCATCTCCAGAGCAAGCAGACCTCGTCCACCTTCACTCCTCAGTTCCGTACGGGCGCGTTTGTTCAGCAGCAACTCCACGCAACGCGCCGCTTGAGCCTCCGCCGCAGAATGCAACGCTGTCATCTTCGTCGCCGTGTCCACTTCATTCACCACAGGCAGAAAATCCGTTTCCACATCCCCGTTGAGCAGTGACGTGGCGCATTCGACCGCGTCGAAGTAACAACAGAGAAAGAGAAGCTTCAACGCCACGCTTCTTCGGTTTGAAGGATCATCATCCGAGTCGTGGATGAGTTGACGCGAGTGAAGCAAGAAGCGAGTATTGTCGTCTTGTGTGACTGCGTTGATGAGGGCGGTTTCGTTGTTGAACAGTGCTGCTTTTATTGGCGTTAAGTTTTGAAAATTGCCTTCATTTGAGGAATCGTCGACTCTTCGTTTTTCTTTTTCCTGCAATTATTATTTAAAGTAATAATAAAAACATTTCAGTATTTTTTTTACCCAAAAAAATAAAGAACTTCATGAACAATAAAGCAGAAAGCAAGCTAAAAATAAGAGGAGGAGAAATAAAAGAAAATAAAATAAGAATTGAAACTTTCCGAATTTGTTTGGCTGCTGAGAGAAGAGAAAACAACGATTTTCCAGCTAATCAAGGTACAAAAAGGAGCTTCAGCCTCAGTTTTTCTCATAAAGCTTGAGAATGAACTAAATAAAAAATTAAGAAGAAGAAGATTGCGTAAAAAGTCTTATAAGAAATCGATTTCGTGTTCAAAAAATTACAAATTTTCCAGAGAAAAACGAAATTTTCGTAGAAAATTAAAAAAATTAACCGGGAAAATTCTTTTTTTTTTCAAAAATTTCCAGATAGAATTGTTTCGACCTTTTTCTTAGTCGCAAGAAACACGCAAATGCAGATAAACGACCGAAGCTTTTTTTTTTTTTTACGATTAATCTTAAGCTAAAGAGAAGGTTTTTCGCACCGGATCCATCAGCAAAAAGAAAAGACCCTAAATTTTCAGCTCCAAAATCAGTTTCAACAACAATGCCTTCGTTTTCAACACCAAATCGAAGCTCATCTTCATGGAGAATCGAAACAAGGCTAAAAAATAAAGAGAAGCTAAAAACTTTCAAGTTCTTTTAAAGAAAAAGATGTTTCACTGGAAAAGGCTTCTTTGTTTTTCTCGTTCGATAGAACAGAGAACGAGAAAAGTTTGATCGTGAGTAATGGAGGTTGGTATTTATAAGGACGGATTTGGGATGGTTTAATGAACTGGATATTAATGTGTTTTCCCAGGTCCAAATTTGGTTGTGCGTTTTGACTAAAATGACCTTGGTTTGACTGGAGTTGCTTAGGGGAATACGAAGAAAGGGAGGGTAAATAAGGGGATGATGATGGTGCAAATTAATGCTCGCCGCGTCGTCTTCTAGGGCTGAGGAAGTATAAAATGGGCCAACAGCGAGTTGACACGTGTAAAATGCAAACAAAATGACTAAACCGTCCTCATCAGGTTTTTCTTTGTGATTAAGCGAGACCATGTTTAAGTTGTCAGTCATTATGGGGTTATCTTTGGATACGATCTGATTCAGGATTCGGATTTTTCGAGTCTTTAAGTCATTAACTTTTTTTGAGTCAATTCTGATTTAGTTGGATCAGGTTGTAGCCAAAGCGGCCGAGTTATAGCAAGATAAATGGAAAGAAATATTAGTATCTATGTGTATTTTTTTTTATTAGTAAAAGAAAGAGATTTGAATTTTATTTTTTAAATAAGAGATTATACATAAATAAATTAATTAATTAAATGTTCGAGTGCTTAGTATCTATACGTGTGCACACATACAAAATATTAACTCAAAATTTAATTATAAATGGAATGTTACCCCAATAATAATATTCATAACTAAATGTGAACTAAGATTTATAATACTAAGTCCTACATTTATTATTTAAAAGAAGTTTGTTGAACCCATTTTCTTCACTTGTATATGAAAGCCAGGATGAATTAGAATGTTAATTAGACATGGTTAATAGGTTAAGCATAATTATTCATAATGAATTGATATTGTTTCATGGGTGCAATGAGAAGAAGATGTATGATATAGAAGTAACCCCAACTTGTGAATCATGGCAAAGTAAAAAGCAAAATATCCTACATGGTAATAGACCTTTTGAAGGTTGTAGGACTATGTTTTGTAACAATAAAACTGTCAGAAAAAACTTTTTTTTAATGATTGATATAAGTATCTTTACATTCCGAATTTGGATCTTTCTTCATGAAAAGAAAAGAAAAAAAAAACACCTGTATTTTGCATGTCCAATGTGCTAAGGATTTTCACGTTCTTGGAATAATTTACGAGTTCTTTGTCCGCCGATGCATCAATAATGGGAGTCGGACCCATTTTATTCTTTAGGTGCACTTGGAATCACATGATGTATGCAATTGGACATGGTCCCTAGAGAATTGGACGAGCGCTCCAAAAACAAGTTTTGGTTGGACCAAAAATCAGTTGTGGGACATTTAGTCCTTTTTCTTCTGAAAAAACTTTGGAAAGCAACCAAGAATATTTGATTAACATCAACATATTGGAGTCAATCCTGGTGTCGACTAGGTGGACGGGATTCTCTCATCGTATCAACAATTCCTTCAAAAAGTCTTACGTTCATATTGTAAATTAGTTACGTCTATAAATACCCAAAATCATGTATAGTTCAAGCGTTATATACATCACAAAAATATCTTTAGTTAAGAGGAATATTGATTGGCTCAAGCCTCTTATTATGAAGATTATGCAAAGTCTTCAAATCACATTTTCTTTTTTGGGGTTTTACATGGGAGACAAAATTTTCCTCAGGGATCCCATGCTGCCTTCAAGAGTGAGGGAAGTGTTGTCATTTAATTTTCACGCAAGTGCATGTTATCGCAAGTAACTAATATAATAATAAGTACAATATTGTTCCCATAAGGATTTGTTTTTAAATTTCTATTAAGTACTAAAATTTTATAACAAATCAATCTTATTTAAGTAATCGAAATTTGTAAAAAATTACTTAAAACGAAATTAAAATAATTACTAAATTAACTAATTGAAAAAAAAGACAATACACTAAAGACTTAAGATTATGGGTTCACTCAACACTTTATCTGATACTAACTTTTCTAATTATTCATCTTCTTTGGTGGCTTTACTAACCTAGAATCCAAAAATATATACAAGTTTCTATCGAGATACTAGCATAAATACTTAACTTAATTAGTTCACTATATGTCTATACAAATCAATTAAATTAAGTTCATTAAGCTAGTATTCTAATTTGGCTATGTATGGCAATGGGAGTATATCTACCTGAATGATGAATCAGATCACCTAAGTAACTTGAACATATATTGTTCAAATCTTAGTCTAATCTATAATTTCTCTGTCGAGTTTCAATTAAATTTACAAATCAGTTAATTGTTGATTAGACAATTAAAATATTTAAGAGCATATTTGAATAAGCAAAACTATACACATTCATGATAAATAAATAAAAAAGACACAGATATTCAAACTACATGTTAAAATTCACCATAATCCTAGGAAAACAAATTAGTTTATGATATCTAAAGAAAACATTATCCAAAGAAATTTAGTCATGAATTCAAGTAAAAAAAAATAACACAAAATAGAGAAAGAAACTAATGTTGAAGCTTTGTAATCTTGAATCTCTCTCAATTGCTTTTGTTCTTACTCGATTCTTAGCACAAAATCTCCAGAAAAACTAACTGTCGTTCCCTCCCTAAAATTCTCTAAAACAATTTCCTTAAATAAGCACAAGTTAACCTAATTTCCAATTTTCCCATTAGAAAATATTTAATGGAAACAAGTGAGAGTCGCGGCCCTTAAGTATTTTGCCTTGTGTTGCTCTCCTAGTGCAGTATTCTCTTTTTAATATGAATTTTGACCACCTTTCAATCTGAACTGAGTAAAGTGATAAACTAAAAATTTGTAGCTCTTTCTCTTAGCTTTCTAGTAGTTTAAGAATCATCTCATTTGAAGTTCTATAGAGAGAGTTATGGTAAAAATACCACAACATATTCAGCAAATTCTGCACCTAACCATCTTGCATGTTTAACTTCCATGAAGTTATTTACACTTGATAACCTTCAAAATCGAGACTAAATTAGAAATTTCTCAAATTAAGATTATTGATATGAAAATAAACTCAAATTACTCAAATTAAAAATAATTCATATACATTGAACTAAATAAAGGAAAATATAAAAACTACCTTAAATTAACTTGAAAATACAAGGACTTGGCTATTTTTTATAATCAAAATGTGATAAAATAACTCTATATTATAGAATTATCATACCTCAAACTTAATAATTTGCTAGTCCTCGAGCAAAAACTACCTTGAGCAAAAACTAAGAAAACAAAAGAACATACTTGAAAACATTAAACTAGCTAACAAAATCAGACACACCAATTCATTCTAAACCTCTAATTTCCTCATAAAGTGTCTCTTCTTCTTATCTCAAAGTAAAATATAAATATTATTTAAATTCACATTACAATCAAATGCAAGCTCATTTTCAGATAAATTCTCGTGTGTGTGCGTGTGAATCTCTTGCCATGAATCTCATATACTTCGGATATGTTTATGCTCACAAAAATTTCAAACTAGTCTAAAATTTCCATAAGTTTATTTTTCATCTCCCTCTCCACTAATGTAAGCTAAGACTAAATTAAAGATCTTTAGGACTTTATTCAGCTTGTAATGTATGGCTAGGGTTGAGGTATAATATTGGACAATATGTAGCTCAAGTCACCCTAAACACATAATTGTTTTAGGACCTATGTAACATTATTTTTCTTCACCGAATACACCTTTTATTTGCCTTTCATTTTCCTTCTTAAAACACATTTTTTTATTCTTAATTCAACACCCCCAAAACTTATTTCTTTCTTTGATAGTGGGATAAATTCTTCATAAAAATTTTGCATTGCTCTTTACACTTCATCTTTTCCACTTTTTTTCCCTCATCAAATAGCTCCATATACATTTCCTAAAACAATATATATGCTTAAGATTGAGGGTTGTGAAAATTGAAGAAATTTTTCAAAGGCTAAACTAATGTTCTTTATGTGTTTAAATTAAAGAAAGGACAATTTAAGTCCAAAGGGGTACATTAGGGATAAAAATTATAAATGGGTTGACTTGAAATGCTCAATCAATCCAAAGATGGCCTAAGTCATTTCTCTAACTAAGTATAGTCTTATGATTTCGCCTCAATGAAGAATTAAACAAATTCTAAAACTCTAAATATAGTTCTAAAATCTTTATTTACATAAACTTTCTCTAAAGAGACATGATATTTCAATGCAAGAGATGGGGTGCTCAAGTATGAAAATTTCATCCGATCATGATGCTAACATAAGACTTCACATGACATTCAAACAGTATTCAGGTTTACAAAGAGCAAAAGATCAACAACAAAATTAGTTATCATCATTAGATAGGTAAATCAATTTCACTGGTGCACTAATTATAGCTTATGTTTTCAACATTTTCCTAAATTCACCTACTCCTAAATTATCATGCCAAACAACTAAATTAACTTCAAAACATGAAAATCATAAACATAAAAATTTAAAAACTTCTCCCAAAACTTAAAATGAACATTGTCCTCAATGTTTCAAAAAGTAAAGAAGAGAAAATACTTCCCTAAAATCGTAGCTACAATATAGTGGTCATCCTCACCTTTTTCACCAAAGTCATTATCAAAGTCCAATTCCTTGGGCAAAACCCACACTCGAATCATCAAGAATTTCCAACCAAAATTTTCAAGACTGTCTACATACCCATCATTTGAGAAAATATGTTGAGAAGATGATAAATAGTGAATGGATTCGGAAATGAGATGATTATAAGGACTTAATAACTCAAAAAAACAAGTGTTGAAGTAGTTAGGATGCAAGAACTATTGAAGGAGGAGGAAAGAGGAGAGTTTGGGGCTATAAAATGGAAAAAGAAAAGAAGAAAAGGTGATTTAAACATGATTAGCACTAGACCCCAAACTAGCATTGCAGCTTTCAACCTTTCTACACTCGGAGCATTACATTTCAGTGAGGGCCATGATGCTCAAGCATTCTACTTTTTTTAAAGGACTCATAATACTTGCAAATTATGACACAAAACAATTAGAATATAAAAGAAATATCAAATGACAAGCAAAAATTTTAAACAAAGCTAAAGACAATAAATACCAAAATAAGCTAAGTTTAGAAACTTGGGTTGCCTATTAAGAAGCGCTTCTTTATAGTTACTAGCTTGATTATGATAGCCCTTTTTTCACTTCTTCATCACTGCAATAATGCTAGAGGCTTTTGTTTCATTACCTTGAATGCTTCTATACGCATACTAAAAATCTCAATATAGCCATAAGACAAAACTTTAACCACTTTAAAGGTTTGCAATCAATATGCTTTAAATTGCCAAGGTAAAAAATGGATGCGTGAACTAGAGAGTACTACTTACTGTCCAATCTCAAAATCAAGATCACTAGAAGGTGGTGGATTACGCTCATCATAACATTGCTTAATTTTGAGATGTGGTGGCAGTGGCTTAGACTCAAGAGTTGGTGCTGGCTTACTTGTAAGTGGTGGAGTAGGATTACCTTTACCTTTATCGGCTAAGTCCACCCTATAGCATTGAGTTGTGGAGGAAGGATATTTAGTTGCATTGAAAATAGTAAATTTAACTACTAGCTCACCAACTTTAAAAGTTATTTTGCCTTCCTTTACATTGATGAGTGTGTTTGTCGTGGCCAAGAATGGACGTCCCAATATGATCGGAACCTCTTGATCATCCTCCATCTCAAGTACAAGGAAGTCCACTATAATGTATAATTTCCTCCACTTTAATCAAGACATCTTTTATAATCCCAAAGGGCTACCTTATTGTCCTGTTTGCGAGTTACAATTTGACTATAATGGGTTAAATCTCTTTCAGTCCAAGTCTCCTAACAATAGACAAAGGAATAATCGAGACACCAACACCAAATCACACAAAGTTTTCAAAAAATTAACATTACCAATAGAGCAAAGGATAGAAAAACTCTTTAAGTCTTTAAGCTTTGGTGGAAGCTTATTCTGGATTATCACGCTACACAGGAAGCTTGTTCTGGATTATCACGCTACACACCTTAGTGAGCGTAACTATCTTGAAATCCTCCAATTTCCTTTTCTTCGTCAATATGGCCTTCAAAAACTTCCAATATGACGACATTTGCTCTAAAGCTTCTATGCAAGGAATGTTGATGTGAAGCTTTTTGAATACCTCAAGAAACTTTTGAAAGTGCCTATCAAGTTTTTGTTTCTGAAAACGTTGAAGAAAGGGTGGTGGTGGTATGTTTGCCTTTTCTTCCTTTTCTTGAATTTGTTTGTTAGTTGTCTCAATCACTATTTCATTCTCAACAAGCTTATCTTGAAGTTTAGCTTGCCTAACATTACTTTCAACCTCCTTTCCGCTTAAGGTGATTGCCATTAACTGTTCCTTACCTTTTCTCTTAGGATTCACCTCTACATCACTAGGTAGTATTCCTAGAATTCTAAGGTTTAATAAATTGGCAATTTGACCAACCCGAGTCTCAAGGTTTCGTAGTGATGTTGCTTGACTTTGGATGATGCTATCAGTTTATGTCATGTACTACCTTAGCAAATCCTCCACAGTTAGCTTCTGTTCTGAGATAGGCACTCTTACTTGTTGTTGGAATCCTGGAGGTGCATTCAGCTTTGAGGTTGAGGATGATCCTTGCTTTTGGACCAAAAGAATTTTGGATGGTTCCTCTACCTTAAATTGTAAGTGTTGGAGTAAGGGTTATTCCACTGTTTATTCCCCACAAATTGCACTGTTTTGTTAAACTTGGACACTAATGGTTTGCATGATCATTTCCATAATATTCACTAACTATAAAAGGACTTTTCATAGAGTTAGTACCAAAAGATTCAAATGCCTTAGTTAAAGTTGCTACCTGTGCATATAATGCCAAAAAGGCATCTACATCATAAACTCCAGCTACTCTTTTATGCATCGATTGTTTTATTGGCCACTGGTAGTTGTTTGTAGCCATCTCCTCCAACAAATCGTATGCCTCATCAATTGATTTAGCCATTAAAGTTCCTCCTGTAGTTGCATCAATGGTAGTCTAAACATGACCACTAAAATCATTGTAGAATGTCTGCACCTGTCACAGCCCAATCCTGGTGCCATGATCGGTGCATGGACCCAATAGGCATAGCCCATCGGGCCCAAGTAAACTTTCTATGAAAACTTGTTCATTGGACCATTTGACCCTCAATTACCTTTAGGGTTCTTAATTCATAATTATCAAAAATAATTTATTCTCAAGAATAAATCATGGCAACTGAACATATACCGTTCACCAAATAATATTACCTTTTGCCAACTTGTGGCGATATCACTATTCAAACCAAACATGCAGTGTTTACAACAAATCTCATGAATTACATTTAAATAGCCACATATACATACAAAAGACCTTGACTATCAACGGAGTGACTCTGGTGTGGATACTATCATAGGATATTCTGGCAAACCTACCGTAAGATGAACAGGAGGAAGCGCCTTTACCTAAGATCCAACTATCTTTGAACTTGAAAACTAAAACATGAAGTTGAAAAGAATGAGTATAAACCCAGTGAGTGAACATAAGAAGGGAACAAGCAAACGATACGGAAAGTTTTTCGAAAACATGATGCACTCATTTAAAAACAATGCAAATTTGTATATTATGAACAAAACTCAATGTCGTGCTGTTTTTCAACTCATTTTAAAACATTTAGGAAGTTTAACTTTCAACATTCAATGCAATCACACAATATTTTCTCTAACATTTCTATGATATGTGTAAATATGTACACAACCATCGGTCATCAACTTATGTGCACTCCCACACCGCATATACTTGGAATCACCATCCTCCGGTCATCAACTCATGTGCACTCCCACACCGCACATAGCTGGAATAATCACCCACCGATCATCAGCTCATGTGCACTCCCACATCGCACATAGCTGGAATCACCCCGTCATCACCGGCATGTGCACTCCCACACCGCACACGCGCAGTTACAATTATCATTCAACATTACATTTCAATGCATGGCACATGTAACAACATGTAACAAGAATTTTTACATAGTACTATATCTCACATTTCATTATTTTACTAGTCATAGACATAGTTGCATAGTCCAACATTCAAGGAACATAATATTAAGCATATGCCATTAGTTTAAAACATCTCAAGTTTTCTAATGCATTACAAACCATGAATCAATTGGCAATTCACCAAATTTTCTCAAACACATAATCCACCACAATACACATTTAACAACATAGAAGTATCAGTGGTGAAAGGCTTGTTCCCATACATAATTTTCTTTAAAGGAATCAACCAAAAATATTTAAATACTTTATTCAACACAAATGCATTTGTTCAAACATTTTAAATGCAAGTTCACTCACCTTAATAATGTCACTTACAAGACTAGTGCCCACAAAGTCTTAATCCAAGTAGTCTCGAAAATACCATTAAAACCTATAATTGCCAATAAACAATAGTAACTTCAAATATATCATAAATTTGAAGTTAATAATTCTAATAAGCATACACTTGATAAATTATATCCTAGCTTAATTTTTAACTAAGAATTCTAGTCTAATTCCTAAACCCATCATATCAACTATTCCAAATTTAAAGATTCTTTACCTTGGTGAGCTTGGAAGCATGAAGATCAACAAAAAACCTAATATTTCCAAGAAAAAGAATTTGAAGAAGTTCAGAAATAAAATCTGAAAATATAACCCATAAATTCATAAATTTCAATTGTTGAAAATATTTACCTATTAGCTTCAAAAATGAAGATTTGAAGCCAAAAATTCAAGTGTAGTTGAAAGTGGAGTAGAAATAAAAAATAAAGGAAAGGAAGAGAGATTTTTCTTTCTCTCTCCTAGGTTTTAGATGTGCTGAAAATTGGGGTTAGAAGTTGTAGGTTTGATGCCCAAGAAGTTAGGAGAAGGAAGGAGTAAGAAAAGAAAAGAAAACAAGGAAAAGAAAATGAAAATCTTGATTTTTATGGTGGAGGAACAAAAATGGCGTTGGGAGGAGATAAAGGAGGAAGATGGTGCTTTGGAAACAATGGCCGGCCATGGGATAAGGATGGAGAGTCAAAACTTTTTTTGGAAGCTTTGACCAAACTTTATGAAAAATTACCGTTTTACCCTCTAAGGTTTTCACCCTTTTTAATTGTATCATTCCACAATCTTTTAATTCCAATTTCTTTCCATTTTTCTTCCTTAACATTTGTACCAATAAAATATCAAATTTATGATTCAACGCGGTAACATCGCAATATTTAAATATTTATTTACCCGCGCTAGCTTTATTTAATAGAGACACGCGGACTCCATTAACATCATTTTTTTCTCTAAAATTTCCTCGTCCTTCTTCTCCCCCACTTAAATTGACCATATATTTCTCCTTCATGAAAAATTTCGACATCGAATAAAATATTAATATTTTAATATTATTTTATTTTAAAATTTTTCACTATCCTTTTGGGGCTTCAAAACATCTTACTTTGTCCCGGTTCATATCCGAATCACCTTTTATCTCACAAATTCTTTTTTGATAAAAATATTATTATTTTATTTTTATTTTTTCACATGCGAAATATTTTATCTTAAAATACTTCTTTCACCAGTCTCCATCCTTTGGCACTTAAATCAGCACCCATTGACCCTTTGTCTCCTTGATAAGGTCATATTGACTTCTATACGAGGGTACTAAGTGTCACAACACCTAAAGCCACTTTGAAAAACCATGATGAGGACAACGCCGAAGTAATTCTTTGTATCTTTTCCAAGCCTCATACAATGATTTAGAATCTTATTACATGAATGATGTGATATCATTCCTCATTTTCGCTATCTTAGTCAGAGGAAAGAACTTAGTAAGGAACTTTTAAGCAAGACCATCCCATGTTGTTATTAAGTTAGTGGGGTGTGCATTCAACCATGCTTTAACTTTATCTCTCAATGAGAAAGGACAAGGCCTCAAATGAATTGCATCATCTGTGACACTATTGTGTTTGAAAGTATCACATATCTCCAAAAAGTTTAATAGATGGCCATTTGGATCATCATTTGGTAGACCCCTCAACTGGACTGAAGTTTGAATCATGGTGATGATGGCGGCTTGATCTTGAAATTGTTGGCTTGAATAGTCGGCTTTTGTGTGCTTGATGGAATCTTTGCACCAATGGGACAACATAATCCCTTAAGCCAAGATTTTCAGCTACTATTCACTCTTGGATTTGTTGTTCATCTTGTCGATCAGCCATTGTATTTGTTAGAGCAAAACCTTGTTGATTTTCTCATCGAAGTTTGTGGAATGTTCTCTCAATTTCTGTATCAAAAATAATAACCTCCAAGCTTTTTACTGTTCTCATACAACGACGAAAAGAACTTGCAAATAAAAAAAGTAAAACTTAAATTAAGACTAATATGTGAAATTTTAATATTAGCAAATAATAAAAAAAACAAAATCCCCAAAAACGGTGCAAAAAACTTCTCGTTAAATTTTCACGTAAGTGCACACTATCGTTCCCACATGGATTTTTTCTTAAATTTTTACTAAGTACTAAAATTTTATAACAAACCAATCTTATTTAAGTAACCGAAAATTTGTAAAAAAATTAATAAAAGGAAATTAAAATATTCACTAAATTAACTAACATAAATTAAATTTACTTGAAAAAGACAATAGACTAAAGACCTAGGATTATTTATTCATTCAACACTTCATTTGATACTAACTTCTCTAATTGTTTATATTCTTGGGTGGTTTTACTAACCTAGAATCCAAAGCTATGTATAATAGTCAATTAAATTAAGTTCATTAAGTTAGTGTTATAATTTGGCTATGTATGGCAATTGACGTATATCTACCCAAATCGTCAACCAGATCACGTAAGTTACGTAAACATACACTATTCAAATTTTAGTCCAATCTAAAATCTCTCTGTCGAGTTTCAATTAGATTTACAAATCAGTTAATTGTTAATCAAGCAATTAAAAGCTTTAAGAGTAGATTTGAATAAGCAAAACCATACTTATTCATGATAAATAAAAGAGAAACTAATATTGAAACTACATGTTGAAATCCACCATAATCTTAGAAAAATAAATTAGTTCATGATATCTAAAGAAAACATTGTCTAAAGAAATTTAGCCATAAATTTAAGTCAAAGAAAAAAAGAATAACACAAAATAGAGGAAGAAACTAATGTTGAAGCTTTGTGGTTCAAATCTCTCTTAATTGTTCTTGTTTTCTTACTTGATTCTTAACTCAAAATCTCGAGAAAAGCTAGTGCTGTTCCCTCCCTAAAATTCTTTCGAAAAAATTGCTTAAATAAGCACAAGTTAACCTAAGTTCCAATTTTTCGTCAAAAGTTTTTTATGGAAACAAGCCCTGAGAGCCACGGCCCTCAAATATTTTGCCTTGTGTTGCTCTCTTGGTGCAGTATTCTCTTTTTTACATGAATTTTGACCACCTTACACTCCGATCTGAGCAAAGTGATAAACAGAAAAGTTGTAGCCCTTCCTCTTAGCTTTCTAGTGGTCTATGAATCACCTCATTTGGTGTTCTGTAGAGAAAGTTATGGTAAAAATACCGCAACATGTTTAGCAAATTCTATACCTAATCATCTTGCATATTTCACTTCTATGAAGTTCTTTACACTTGAAAACCTTCAAAATCGAGACTAAATCAGAAATTTCTCAAATTAAGATTATTGATATCAAAATGAACTCAAATTACTCAAACTAAAAATAATTCAAAGACATTAAACTAAATAAAGGAAAATATAAAAACTACCTTAAATAAATTTGAAAATACAAGAATTTAGTTTTTTTTTTATAATCAATATGTGATAAAATAACTCTATATCATAGAGTTATCAAGTGTTAGACTGGTCTCATATAATTTTGGGTGATTATAAAATTTTGGTAACCATTTTGGGATCCATTTGTCAATTTGGTGAAAAAGCATTGGTGTTGGTTGCTTTTTCTTTTGGCCATAAACCCTCTTTTTTTACTTTCGAGATACCATGTCATGGCAGAACAAAAAATTTCTATCCCAAAATATGTACGGTCTCTCCATCCCACCAATAAAATTTTTCCATGTAACATAAGTAGAGAAAATAAACGTTTTATGTTAAACAGCAAACTCCCCTTTTTTTCTCAACAATCTTAGAAACTAGTTTGGCTTCCCTTTTGTCTCAGAAATCTTAGAAACAAGATTGGCTTTAACGACAGTAGGCTGATTCTCAGGCGAAACACATTCACCCAAACCTTAAAGTAGCCCAATTTGGGTAACACCGATCGAAGGGCATCCAGGGCTTCTTCCATCCCTGCAGCAAATCCATTGCTTCCCTGTTTACAGCTAACAAAAATGAAAATGAACGTAATTGTTGCATATTTCTTGGTTGTATTGGGAGGCAACACCTACTCTGTTAAGTTAATACCAGCTTGAACTATACATGTGTCACGACCTTAATCCAAGAGTCATGACCGACACCGAGATTCAGGAGGTTTAACCTGCGAGATTCGAGTAAGCTTCAAAAACAAAAATATTTAGAAAGACAGTTAACGCAAAATTTTCAAACTTATAAACTTAACCAATTCGTTGAAATCTATAGATATTCATAATGTTCAAAACACTTTTAAACACATTGCGCCTTTTCGTGCTAAAACCGAACGGAAACAAGTACTAAATACAGAAAACCAACTCAATGTGTCTCATCCCTTACAAAGTAAGCCAACAAAATTAACAGGCAACATGGTGGCCAATAGAACCAAAAGTTATCTAAGACTGAAATCAGCGGAGTAGGCGTGACAGATCAAAGATTGCCTACCAAATACCGAAATCAGCCTACGGAACAGACGCAAACTACTCAATTCCATTACAAAATCCCCAAAAGTTATTTATTTGCATCAATCAATTAATTGGAGTAAGTTTCACAAACTCAGTGAGTAAGTGTCAAAAAAAAAAAGTGAAAAAACTAGTTTCGAAATAAATATACATATATAATGCAAAACAGATACATTGAACATGGCATCCTCAAATCAGTAAGGTTCACTTAAATACCCAAACTCACGGATTTGGGGGTCCAGGATTGACCTTTGCTGAGTTAGGGGTTGATCTCTTTTTAACAGAATCTGCCGAAGTGTTTAATGAAGTAAGAATCGCCCTCTCTGATGTTGGGGGTTGATCCTGATGATTTCAGAATGTTAAATTTAGGTTCTAGTCGGCTGGGGATCGACCTATCTATGACTGAAGCTCGATCCTTAGTTTAAAACAAAATGTAGTCTTAAGTTTCCGGTGAAGAAAAGATCGACCTATCACTTGCTAGGGGTTGATCCTCAAGCTACAGATTGCTTATTTTAAGGCTGACCAGAAGCTAATCTACTTTACTTACCAGATTTCATTGGAGCTTTGAAATTAATGACTTGAGATGCACAACAACAACAACAGTACCTTTATCAAAACAGCTTTTTATGTTTCACTAAAACATATGTGAATTTTTTATTCTCTTTCTTGCTAACAATGGAAACAATCTAAAAGTCATTTTATATGTAGACAAAACAACAAAAATAGAAGAAAATCGGTTACCATATGAAACGATGAGCCCAATTCAACATAAACGTATAGCTTGACAATATCGTTCCACATGTTATTTACCTGACCTCATGTTCAACGACAAAACTGTATGACAATTTGAACACACTAGAAATAATTGAATTCAAAGCCAGGTAATATGTTTAAATATGACAATTAGATAATTAGAAATTTTCATCAACTAATATTTACATAAATATATTGAGGGTATCAAAAGGGCCATTTACTGTAAAGTAATTAACATGCACATCCATCCACATCATTCTGCTAATGATGTTGAGCAAATACCAGATTCAACAATTGTTGAAATCATTGATGCGGATTTGTCAAAGATTCAAGGAAAAAACTCTAAAAAAAAAAATTACACCATATAATTTTGGACAAATATATTAATATATTGTTTACACTATAGATTACCAAATTCTACGTGGAAGCAAGGCTTGTTGATATCGACTCTTCAAACGGATGATTTCATAACGCTTGCAATGAATGTGGAGTGATTTTGAGATTTTGTGCTGGCAAATACTGGTGCACACATCATGACAAAGAAACACTGCTGCTCACGTAAGTTTTTGTAAATATTTCAACTGACCAAATATACAAAAAAAAAAAAAAATTCATCCGTATCATTCCTCTTAACATCCTTTTACCTCGATATGATATTTGATGCCAATGGCTGCATATTATTCTGCAAATTTTCCTATATGCTTTGCTTCCATTTGTGAACATTCATCGTTGGCACAGTATAATTTACAGCACATTTTAATTTCTTAACCCCAAGCCAGGTTGAGACTTCATACCTGTTTCGGACATGGGTGGCACTATTTCATTTGTTTCTCTTATATGTATAAATTTCCCACTGTTCTCGGGCATGATTGGGAATTTTTTTCATTGGATTTGTTGTTTTACTAAAATACTATCATTTCTCCGAGGCTGCCTGAGACATTGTTAGCATGGTATTATTTGTTTTTGTTGTTTTAGTAAAATCCTGTTAGTGTCCCTTGACGGTATCCAGAACATGGTTGGCGGTGTATTGTTTGTTTTTGTTGTTTTGCTAATTGAACTCAAAGGAAAATGCATAAAGAATTATAACTATTTCTTATAGAAATTGAATACAGTTTTTGTAGGACAATTGTGTAATACTAAGCTAAGTAACAAAGACTCTAAACATAGACATCAAGCTGAAAAAGGATGATTTAAAAAGATTTGATTGATTGTTTAAGTTATTCGAGGGTTTCATGGATTGTTTCATTAGATATTTATTAGTGAATAACTGATACTGGACAACATAAACTTTTGTGTTCTTTTAGATGCTGCATACAAACGGACGGGGATTGAAGACGGCACAAGCTAAATGCAATTTGTTGCATTTGGTAAACTAGCAAAAAAGTTTGTGAGAGCAACGATTAGCAAACTTGCAGCAGTCACCACCATTGACAACTAGGACTCTTATAGATCCTATAAAGGCACTCATACACCAAACAAGGAATTTCATTATAAGACTAAACCTCAAAAGCCATCAAAACAGGAATCATCAATTTCAAACTATTTGACTACAATGAGATACAAAATGGAAGTTACTGCCACTTCATTTGCTCCCGCTTCATTGACTGCAACTCTATCTCAATCTGAACAAGAGCCCTTTTAGCACCACTGGATATCCAAGTTGCAAGAGAACTATTCCCAGAATCAACCCCAGACAAATCAACAGTTTCAACTGCATCCAAAGGATAACCAGCCCAAAAAACTAAATTCAAGTATGTAAATTCTCAACCACAACAATACTTTTTTTTTACGTAAAAATACTTGCAAAACTTACTGTTCCATTCCAATATAGCGCAACATCAAAGAACCCACGCTAACCACCCAGGTCACTTGATCAAATACCTTTTGTTGACTTTTGCTCATCAAGGAATTGCCATGAAGAAACTCTCACAAGTACACAGAAACTTCCTTTCAAATTTTTAGCAAGTGTAGTACTGCAATCACGGTAACACCACATACGCAGCAATTGATAACTCTGCCAATATCTTTTGATATATTTTGTAATGTTAACATTAATTCCATCAAATTCAATAGCTACTTAGCCTTGAATTCAGATATCAAATTTTTTGTAACTGAGCATCTCTCACTTAATACACTACTGGAGTAAAATGCTATGCATATAGTTTTTTTTATTTTTATAAGGGATAATGCATCAATCAATGAGCCAAATGCTGAGATGCTATGCATATAGTTAATATCAAATGACACTATTTACATGTCCCTTAAGTACCACAGCTACCAATACCAACTTCAATTTGTCCAAAAATTACCAGTCTTGCCCTAATGTATTGCACCGGTTACACTCTAATTTATACTCATTTTGAAGGGAAGTATTAAGGATAAATTTATTTAGTTAATTTATGTTTTTACCATAGTTGCTATTAGGGTTACTATGACTGTTGTTTGCTAATGGAGTAGCTACTGTTTATTAATTGAGTAGTTACTGTTTATTTATCAGTAGTTACTGTTATAAGTGTAACAAACGCTGCTATTCAAAAAGATAAAAAAATTGAAACAAAAGATATAGCAATTTTCTAGAGAATTTTGCCCTTGCAACTCTGATATTCAGTTAGTCTCCAAGCAATGCTTATCATATCGCTTCTTTTGAATGATAGCGAAACGTTTTTCTAGCTTTTTTTTTTTTGTTTTTTTGATTAAGATGCTGTGTTTTGCACTCAGTTAGTGTGCAACAACTTGTTTCTAATAATTGTTTTCTCTTTTCTTTCAGCATTTCAACGAAAATCCTAATTATGAAAATAAAAGCTGGAAAAGAGCTATGCATCCTTGAACGAAGGAACGGCAAAAATAACTCGGTACAAAAATCAAATCAAATGAAAAGCTGCTTATGTTCGGTTTTCTCGTGGGTAATTTTGCTGCATAGCTTCACAAATCTATTTTCTTATTATTTTTTTTTAATCCAAACATGCCGTCAAATACACATTGCAAGCATGCAGTATACTTTGGTGGGAAGTTCTACTGCTATTTAGTTTTCTAATGTATTCACTTGAATGTGTTGATCTCATGGTCTATGAACCTCTGGAAGGTTTAAGCAGAATGAGCCTGCCAGAGCACCAAAGTCTTCTGGTCCCCTAGGATTAACTCATCTAGCCTCTGGCACACCATGCTTACTTGGGATGTCGTTAGTTTTCTTTGCTTTTTCTCCCTCACTGCCCCAATGTTACCTTTTAGATGGTTTATGTCATTAATGGCTGCACACCGGATAGATCCAATCTGGTTGTTTACCTTGTATGTTCTAAGAGAGCTTCTGTGTAGAAGATGCTGCTTCCATCTATGATTATAAACGGATTACACTTTCATAAATGATAATGTATATGCTATTCCATATACTTTTGAATAATTCTTGTTATCAGGAGAAAGTGGTGATATATTGACATGAACAATGACGAAGAGGGAGAAAGTGACCATAAGGACAATCGGGTTGATGATCAAAATGAGGCAGAGAAATGAACTTCATGTCTTGGTTTTATGATCATGGGCTGTTGAAGGCAATTTTAGGGGCAATTTTTATGGTTCTTCATGGAAGCAAGTAATGCATTGCTGCCATGTTCATTTTTCCAGTCTCTCATCAGTTGAGCCATTTTACGTCTTAGGCCTTGGTACAGTCTGTTTTGACGAGGATAAATCTGCGTTCACCTTGCACATTATCAAACTTCATAAATTTAAACTACCATACCCAACAATCTGTCTTTTGATCATTAATATTAATTTGACATGTAAGTGGTAAGAGGCAATTGGTTAAGTGAGAAACCCGTCAGCCTTCTTCTCTCGGCATATTTCAAAGTAAAAAACACATGGAGGTTCTGTAATAAGGCTCGTTCGGTTGGCTCCACTTAGCATGGAGGTTCTGGATGCTGTTCTTCCAATTCAAGAATCCCTACCTTAACCAAGTGTTGGGGCATTTATCCATTGGCCAATTGAACTTTTCCTATCTGCAGTGTACTAGAACATGCAAGTTCTTATTAATGGGTAAAGCGATCTCAAACTTCCACATAAAATTTCATATATCTTTCTCGATGTAAAGAGGGAGTGCCAAATTTAACGAAATGACCCAAAACTTTGAATTGTATGAAAGTTATTCCCCCAAATTTGCTTTGAGCTCATTATACTTCAACAGTTTTGTCTCAAAGCTTCATTCATCCTGGCTAAATGTCGTTTGCCCTTTTCTATTGAAAGTTTGGCTCACAAATCCATGCCTCCCATTTCATATGCACCATTCTGCAAGACATCCTAAACCAACCATGTGAGATTAGACACGACAAAAAAAAGCCCTTGTAAAGACAAACCATGAAACCAACTGCGGGCTGTTTAAGAGACAACATCTTGCCATCCAATCGCTGTCTCAAAAAATTAAACGGTGGCTTACAATTGTCAATGACAACAAAAGGAGCAATCACAAGCAGAAGGGCAAACTTGAAGGTAGAACTTTAGATATTCTCATACAGGCCTTCAGGCCTTAGACTATACAAACTGATATTTTGAAAGAATGTAGCAGTGCTAGGTAGTATAATACAATAATGGTGAAATTTTTTTTCTATCCTTGCCTCAAAAGTTCTCAAGACATCCTTAAATCACTGTTATAATCTATGATGCTATTGTACAAGTACAATCTTATCCAAGAAGAAAGTAAGGATCAAAATCATACCAACTATCATCTCTGAACCTGGTGTTTAAGCAGTCGGTAGTTGTGCTGAACTTCTTCTCATGTGATCTAACTATTAACAAATACAGGTTAGAGATCAATGGGTTCCTAAGAAATGGATCAATAGCATTTCCCAGTTCCACAATATCAGATAGTAGAGGCATACCATCCTTGGCCTCCAAATTGAAAATGCAGTTTGAGAGGACATAAAATCCAAGCAAATTTGCATATATTGGTAAAAATGCATCCTTATGGTTACCTACACCACCTATCCAGTCAACTCCCAGTTTTCCAATATGGTCCTTAGCAAATGACATCAACTGATGGTAAAATCTCATTCTCCAATCAAGTAGATAATTCATGACCTCTTCTTTATTCAACAATTCACCTTCCCAAGATTTTGTAATTGGAAGCTTCTCCAAGTGGGAACAACATATTTGACTAATCAACAGCTTCTCTTCATGATGATTATCAATTTCCTTGTCAAAAACCCGTCTCACAAGATCACCTTTGGATATTACATAGTTTGCTGCATCTAGCACCCATCGCAGAAGATAATCAAAGTATACAATCCAGTGGCCAAAGATGGAAGACAGATGGTCAAAACTCAGTTCAATAACTTTTTCCACTTGTGTTGGTGCCCCACAAGTGTCAGACTTTGTTCCAGAGCTTCTGGGGGAAAGACACTTCTGGATGTCTGTGGCAAGCCTTAGTCTAATTCCATCATCTTCATCCTCAAGCAGCTTGATACATGTGAACCACATCTCCAGTATTTGATGTGCATATTTATCAACAGCATTTTGCAGTTCAAAATAGGAAAATGAATTTTTAGAAGAAACTTGCTGGTTGAACACAGAAGAAGCAATTACCTCAGCTTGTTCCAATAAGCCAGATGCTAAAATAGATTCTGTTGCTGCCCTGCGCATGTTTACTGGCTCAGATGAGGAACTATGTTGCTTAATTACTTTAAGAAAAAAGGTAATGCATTCACAAAAGCAAGCTGATCTATCTGTCTGATCAGATTCATTACATTTAGTAGTTTTCTGCCCCTTATCAGTTAAAATAAAACTACTAAATAGCCTTGCAAAGTGCTTTACACATATTGCCAGGCAACAGACCAGTGTTTCTCGTGTTTTAGCGTGTCGTGTAAGCTTGTACATGGATATCAGTCTATCCCAAAGCTGAAATACGGAGTCACAATCCAATGCACCAACATAAAGTGTTTCATCACTCTTTTCTTGACATAGTTCCTGAAACTTAAGAAAGTTCCAAGTGAAGATAATCTTCAGGATGTAATATGTACATCTATGATTCTTCTCCACTTCCAAGAGCTTCATCAGTGTAGCCTGAAGGTTAGCTTTATTCCAGTTCTTAATAATTCTGGTCTGGCTGCTAGACAGATAATTTATCTCACTGCCAGACTCACTAGACTTCAGGAACTTAAGCAGCCACTTTAAAGTTACTAGTCGAACTTCATATGATAAATCTGACAAAGAGCGAACCAACCTTTCCAAAAATCCAGAATTCTCCACTTCAGGGATTTGTAACAACATTGAATCCGGGGGAGATCTTTGTGGAATTTGGAAAACTTCTTCGCCAACTTCATCAGATGTTTGAAAGAGACAACAAAAATAAGATGCTGCTGCTTGTTGACGAAGTTCGGCTATTGTTGGATCATAAAATGGCAGCCCGTAAGAAGCTTCTACATCTAAGCATTCTGTAGATAACTCCAAAAGTAGGTTTCGAATGGCAAACAAATTTGTGCTCATGTGACATGAGCTTGCAACACTAAGCATGTGATCCAGCACTTGCAGGAAAGAGTAATTGAGGATGGGGCAAGGGCATTTTTTGGGGCTAGCAATCCATGATCGCATTGCAAGAACTTTCATCAAGTCATCAAGAATCTGATCTTTCCTTGAGAAATCAGCCAGATTTCTACAATTTATATCAAGAAGAGAGCTTAATTGCAACAGAAGTCCATGAATTAAATTGAAGGAAGCATGGTGGGCTCCATTGGCTGGATGTAATGAGATGGGTGCTGCAGAACCTGCTGTAATTTGGTTCTCTAAATGGGACAATTCAACAGAAATATCAAGGAGAACAGTTGGCAATTTCTCATTAGATACCAGTCCTGTTAAAGCTCGAGATGCTAGAACACGAACTTGTAAATTGCTTTGGGTTGAGCACTTCCTAATGAATGGCATGAAAAGGAAAGGATCAAGGTCATCACCAGTCTCACTTGCAATCGTTGAAGGCTTGAGCCTGGACAAAAGAATCAGCATGGGGCATAAGCTTGGGTGCACAACTTTTGCCAGGTTGGATTCTGATTGTCCAGACAAAGCATCACCAAAAAACTCAGTTGCAACTTTCAGTTCATTGGACAGGAATGGATGCAGCGAAGGATACCTTCGGTATAAGATTTAAACAATAGTTAGTCAATAAAATATATTATTGCATTGATTGTGCACAAATAGTAATCATAACAAATAATGATAAGCCAGCAAAGGCTAGTGAACCCAGATTATAAGTCATATGCTGTCTCTAAATCAGGGCTCCAACCATCACTCCCTCGCAAACCAGATTCTAAGCTCACAAGTCTAATCAGCACCATGAATTAAATACACAAGTTCTATAATTCCTACATTTGAAGAATGTGCTACCTTAAGGGATAAAAAATAAAATGCAATAAAACAACAGGAAAAATGAACATTAAAAGAATCTTGTCAATCTACCGTTCTATGTCAACAAATATGCAAAATTTGCAATTATAAAATTGGTAATCGACTTTTTTGCCATCAAAGAAAAGGTCATAAAATGAAGACAACCAGGTCTTGCAAATTACTATTATGACTTGATTATTCAAAAAATATATTTTACTGCATGAATTTACCCACAAACAGAACCAGTAAATACTTTCCATCCTTGTTCCACCCCCTCCCTTACTAAATCAGAAAATGCCACCCTTCACTGCTCAGAATATTAATTTACTAACTCTGTGAAGGACTTGACTTCTACTAACTTGTGGGTAAAACATAATTCTAGCTTCAGCATAATAGTTTTAAACTTTATAGGAGGCTCACATAGTTATCCATGTATGAAATACGCAAAATGTAAGAGATGGTTAATGAAAGAACTTGTACCTATGAAAAAATTCAAGCCCAGTTAATGCACGTCGTGCAGATTCTCGTTTATGAACATTATGGAACCCAATCATTCGACGTACCAAAGAAGTGTATGCTAGACAAGCACTGTTCCGAACCTCCCAGTATGGTGAAGAGAAAGAACGAATTGAAACAACCAAAGCCTCAGCAGCAAAACCAGATGTATCAGAAGCAAGGTTAGTGTCATTGAAAGCAGCTCTAAGGATGTTAAATGTATGCACTGTTGCAACAACACCTTCATCTCTGATTTTTGAGGTTTTATCAGTTGCAATCATCTCAGGTATCAGTGCCGAATCAGTCTCTTGGCCCGACTTTGTTGATGAAATCTGGCATGAGATACTTGTGGCATTGGCTTCAGATGGACTCAGCAAAGACCCATTTGCTACATCTATAAGCCACCTAAGTGCTCGTGGGAGGAGCTTCTTTGGAGCACCTTCTGGTTCTGAAAGGAAAAAAGCAGTGAATGCAGCAGGTATACCTGCACTTCTTCTTAGCAAATCATCAACAGTTTGCCCTTTTGCTATTGTTCTCTCCATAAGCTGCTCCATCCAAGATTCTGTCAGCTTACAAAGCCTACAAAGAAAGGCACCATTAAATGGATTTACAACATATATCTTTTATCTTACAAATAATGTTCCAATACTGGACTGGTAAATATCTAATGCAGGTCATTTTGTAACACAAGCCTGAACTAATTAAGTAAAACTCTTTGAAATACTTGAATAAAAATATAGCATTCCTCACTCTCTCTCTCCCTCTTTTTTCTTCTATTTTTTTCAATAAAAAAAAAAAGAAATCAATAACTAGAGTAAGCAGAGGCATAAGCTCTCTCCTTCATTAAATCCCAACTACCATGACAAGGCAAGTTTTGATCCTAGATCTTGGGTAAACCACGATTCTGCACCAGCTAAGCTAGCTGGCACTTCAAAAATATTTGCGCAGTCTGCTAAGGCAAAGATGAGAACTAAGATCATTCAGCACTAGCTCAGGAAGACAAAAGAGGAAACTTACATTGGGTCATTTGAACAGAGTAGACGATTGCAAAGGGCTGTAAAACCTGCTCTCGTCTTATCAATGGCACCATTATGTTTCATCTTCAGAAGAACTTCCATGAAATGGTTCCCAATTTTCTCTAATTGGTTTAGATCAAGCATTCCCCCAGTCGCTGTTACCGAAGCATCAATAGAATCAGAACAGGGGTGTCCACATTCTAATGAACCTGAACAACTGTGACTTGGCAAAGGAATTTTCCTTATAATGGTCCCCAAAAGAAGACTTAGCTGGAAACAAGAAGAATTGTACTGTTACTACTATGAACTTAATTGATATTAACCAAGAATCTAGAAATCTGGGGTTATACTAATTACTCAAGGATTTCCTTCATTTCGGGGTTGTTCGATATAGCAACTGTATACTAGCTATAAATTCATTTCTTTGTCTTAATTTCAGCAATAAGCAGAAATCATGAGTATATCATTTTCAACAGCATACCACTAAATACACAGCAATAGAATAAAAAACAAGCTTCTACCTCTTTCATAGCCAGCCAGCAACCAACCATAACAATCTGATCTGATGGTCTTGCATCCCGAATTGATTTTGAGCTTTTGTCTTCTTGTTCTGTTGAAGGTACAGGCACATCCATCTCATCAGGACCATCCAACAAGAAAGCATCACCATCAGCCATCTCATCCATATCCTCAGGTAGGTGCCAAGCATCCGCAGAAACAACCCATAGGGCCAATGAAGTTATTCGCACGACCAGCTCCAAGAGTTTCTCCAATGCAAGTCTCATCTCTGAAGTACCAGACAAGACTGCATCAGAATTCCAATCCAGTTCCTCAAAAGTATATCGTAGAGTAAGTAATACACCATGAACAAAACTATTTTTGCAAGCTTCAGCAAGATCCTTTTCTCCTTCCTCCACAGCAACATCCAACCAATGAATAAGTGATTGTACATATTCTATCACAGGATGCGCAGATGCACATTGTAGAAAATCCCCATTTAACAGTGTATACTGTGAATGGCAGCAAACTACATTAGCTGAAGCTCTGACTCTCCACCCAAGGTCCAGAACATACTTTCTAAATATGAGCCGTAAGGTTAAAGCACCAGCATCACTCTCTCTCACACGTGGACTGCAAACTAATTTCTTAGCCCATGTAATTACCTTCTGTACCATGCCTTCATTTGAAATGCCAGGAAGCGGAGTGGGAAAATGTAGCAATATGCGGAAAGAACTCTCTCGCAGCCTATCCCAACTATCAATTATGGATCCAACTAACAGGAAAGTCGAGTCAGGTGACGTAATTCCTACACTGTAAGGATAAAGACAGCTCTCAGGAGAAATAGAAGCTGAGCTTTCTTGAGAAGAAGGTATGACAGACCAAATATTGATCATGATCAGTATAAGTTCCATGGCCATTATTTTTCTCTTATAAGGAGCAGAAGGATAACATGAGAAAAACAGGAAACAACTCAACCACCTCATAAAATTAAATAGCTCCTGTGCTCTACTAACTACACTTTCTTCAGTTCCCTTTGAAAGACACAACTCATTATTTTCATGGTTCACACGAGGCTGCCAGCTGCCCTGCTTAACTTGCCTCTCCAAGGCTGTACGTACACGAGAAAAGAACTTCCTAAACAAGCTGCTCCATTTCATTTGAAAACCTGTTGAAGAAGACCTCATGTTCAATGGCACAGCTTTTTTCATTAGAGAGAGTTCTAAATGGGAAGGCAGACTAGATGTCTTGGGGTTTAAGAAAAGAGACTCTGCAGCATCTACACGAAGTGACTCATCAATGTGTGTCAATGCCAATACAAGCCACCCAACAAGGATCCTGACTTTTATCCCCTTTATGCAGATAAGTGCATAGAGATTAAAGCTTTTTGATTCCAGCATATCATCTGTATCAGATGTTTTAGAATCATCACAAAAATCAATGTCCCCTTCAATCAAAGCAAGTGAGCGAGATACCTTAAGCAAGGAGACCAAAACAGCCACTTTCTGTTCTACTTGTAGTTCCACATCTGTGCAATCAAGCTCAGAATATAAGCGTTCATTTTCCACTCCACTTGGCCCGATGGAGATACAGGCAAGCAGAGGAAAAATACCATCAACATCCACTTCTAGTAAAACCGGAAGAGCATATGTGTTCAAATTCGATCGAAGCTTTGAAATCCCAGAAGCAAGACCATGCAAAAAGGGTGGCAAATAATGTCCTCTATAAAGTGCATATCCTCTTTCAACACCATCACTACTCCAACACTCATCACGCAAATATTCAAGGAAACATTTCAAGAATGACGTGGCAGCACAGCATACGTCATCATCAGTGTATGCCTGTACTATTTCAAATAGCAGGTCAGGACTCATATCCAGCATGGTCTTTGCTCCAAACCTCTTTGTCAACAAAGCTAAAGGAACATATCTCCCCTTACAACGTGACCCTAAATGGAGAAGACCTGAAGCAATCATTCGTAGGAAGGACTTTATTTTCTCACTACCCTCTGTCCCACAAAGCAAGGACTGGATATCTAAGAAAAGATCAAAAATAAGATGAACTTGTTTGACCGTTTGACTTAGAGGATCTTCCAAGTTATTCCATATTATTCTCAGCATTCGAGTCCCCATATCCTCCGGTAACGGATTATACTCTTCAGATGCATTTGTAAGGTTAGCTAGCATAGAGGTCTTAATCTGTTGCAAACAAATTTGCATCACAGTTAATGCATGAAAGTTGAAATGGCTATCTGTGGGGTTCTCACAGTAATTACATAGCTCAGGCAAAATCCCATCATACAATATAGTCTTCAAAGAACTAACAATATTTCCAACAAACTCAAAATCATTAAAAATTTCCCTAGATACAACAAAATTTGTATTCAGTACCATTCTCGGAACAGCAGTAAGAATGCCTCTGATCAAACAAAGCCTATTCAACACCGAGAGATTTCGTATGTCAAGACAAACATCTCCTTTATATGGAACTTTGCTAATAACATTACTAAATGAACCCTCACTATTAGTGCCAGAATTACTAACAATTTGATCAAATATAACTTCAATGATGAACAAACCAAGCTCTTGATCACTGAGACAAACTTGCAAAGCAGCAAAAAAACTCACACCGGCCGCAACAAAACAGTCCCTTGAAAATGCCACTGATTTTAACACACTTATCAAAACCCCCAAAGCCATTTCCATCACATTAGAATCTTCAGTATCCAAGTCCTTAAATTTGCCTGGAAACTTCTGAAACAAGTAATACAAGCAAGACAAAGCCTCCTGACACTGCTCCAAAACAATAGGAGAAGGTCTAGCCCACTCTTCCGTCTCCAAAACTACACTTTTCAACCCCAAAACAATGTCCCAACAAACCAAAACAGCACATTCTTCAATCACATCAACTAAAAACCCCAACTTGGGCATTCCCATAACAGATAAAACCACACGTGACACAGAAAAACGATTCCTCTTATTAGTCATCCTACCATACTCGTTACAAAGTACCCTGAAACACTCACCAATTACAGGCTGGAAAACATCCTTGGTTTTAGACACAACTGACAAAAGGGTTCTATGTAAGGGCATTGAATTTTCCAAAAAGAAAACTTCCAAGTAAAAAGCTGCTGCCGTCGAAACCAATCCCTCATTTTTTTCGCCTTCTTTTACTAATAATTTATTGAAAGAAGAGGCCACTTTTTTGACATGATTAACTTGGGAGTAAGTTGAGTTTAAAGAGATGAGATGTTGAAGCTCAGTGTAGAAGGTAGGAGATGAGGCGGAAAGAGATGACTGGTTCAAGGAATCAATAAAGGAAGGTGGGAAAACGACGGCGTTGTATGTGTAACGGTGGCGGTGTTGAATAGCTCTCCACTTGGCTGACATGTTCTTTTCTCCTTTTTTGAGGTTGAATTGGCGGTTTGGGGTGGACTTACTTCTAGGGTTTCTGTCTCTTGGGAGACACACAGAGAGAGAGAGTTGGTAGTGGCGGCTTGTTTAGGGGCGTTTTAAGTTAGCTGGTTTTTGTTACAGCAACGAGGTAGGGTAAAGCTAGAGCATGAAGAAGAAACGTAGGTCCAGGTTTCTTATTGGGCCTTGTATTTGGGAGACTGAAGAGCCGAAACCAAGATTCTAGCCTTCGGCCTTCCTTGTTTTTTCGGTGCACTTCCTTGTCTTTTTTCTCACGAATGTGTTTTTTGTTCTCTAGTGGCATGTTTGGTTCAATTAATAAAGCAGTATTATCCATATAAATGGATAACCCCTGAAGCCTAGGCATTATTAATAAAGTTTTATGAAGAGTCAAACATTCACTGTTAAAAAAGTTTTATAAATATATATATATATATTTATAATTAAGAGAGGAGAGATTTGAATCTTATTTTTTAGGTAACGAAATTTTATATTTATCAATGAGTGAAATGTTCGAATGCATATATATATATATATATATATTCGTAAAATTAGGTTTTTAACAATTAATATGCTCATTAAATATTAAGTAGTTTAATTAATTGATAATTATAATAAACTATTTGGTAAGTGTTTGTTTGTTTAACTGATACTTATAATAAACTATTTGTTAAATAGGTTTTAATAATTAATTGTGATAATTGATGGTGTATTCTAGGCTGTTTTTTGCCTTTTTTGTTTTCTTTGATTTTAAGGATAATATCTACCATAATAATTGTTTGATTTAATTCATTATAATAATAAACAATTTGTTAAATGTTAAATGGTCTTGGTTGACTACAAGGTTCTTATATTACCTATAGATTTCTTTTTACATTGGGGGTTTTTTTTTGGCATATTGGGGCTCTTATATTCATGTTGTTATATGGAATCGATGCTCTCACTATTTAAAAATTCCCTAACCCCATTTATTAAAATTATGTTGTTGAGAGAATTTGAGGAAATACATGCAAAAGCTATTGTCCTTTTTATTTATTGAGCCAATACAAGTGTGTGCTGCTAACTTTATACTTAATAGAGACTTACAATTGCACAGACCTTAATTAGAGCAAGGTGCCTTGGTGTTGGAAAAAAATATTTTTGTTTTCTACACTAATTTATATATTATTGATTGAAATAATTTGGGAACTTATAATCTAACCATATATCATGCGTTTATAATCAAATTAGACTTAGGCTTTTTGTATAACAGCTTATTAGGTTAATTGACTGTTAAGTAACAAATAAGACTACTACCAATTATTGGTTTAGTTGCTTTTAATTCAAGACTGACATTTCAAACTTTAACACAAGAAATCACAAATCTATTTGTCGCAATGTGCAGGTCCGGGAACCTGACCGCTGACGTAGTATGGTTTGAGAGTCGCCACCAATTTTTTTTTCTAAGTGTGATTGGCCACCTTATTTTGTTCTACTCGACAAAATTCTAAATTAATTTTAGGTCTGTCGAAAGAACGATAAACTGGTCTACGTATCTTTTAGATTTGGGTTCGGGAGTACGGTTACGCACGGAGAAGGGTTAACACTTCCATAGCGCTCGTTTCACAAACGGTACCATTTAATCTTAAGTTATCTTATTATAGCCTACTTTTGATTTTATTCCTATATTTGCTCAATCCTTACTTATTAACTAATTTTTATCAAATTGGCTGATTGAGTCTTTTATTCGATTTTACATATGTAAATGATGCGAGCGTAAAATAATGTCATGATTTGTTTGTTTTAAATAATGGTGTCAACAATCTTTTATTGAAAAATCATTCAAAGACCATCTCAAAGTTTTGGTAAAGTCTCGAAATTTTCCTCACCTAGAGATATCCACGAAAAAACTCGTCTCTACAAGTTCTTCAGGGAAATCCCATCATCGGAATTCCCGCCCTATCAACAAGATAAATGTGGCATGCTATGACAATATAAAATGATGATATCTACATGACCACGTTTATCAATTAGTTGGTTAGTAATAATAACATGTTTGATAATTTAAGGTGGTTTATTACCTTATTTATATATTTATTATTATTATTATTATTATTATTATTATTATTTATGTATATTATTTTAAACAACAATTGTTCGAACTGATGGGTATCGGAGTATAAAATTTGGATTTATCCCGACGCTTCGATGAAAATCCGTCTTGAACTCCGTACCTAAGAAATCCACCAGAAAGAAGCAACTCTTTGCCCCTTTTAAGTAAAATCTCTCAAATAGTCATTTCATTTTTTCATAATTTTTATATTTGTATCATGTTGTTTTATATATATATATATATTAT
>NC_030853.1:14687164-14727270 GCF_000208745.1 Theobroma cacao | reverse complement strand
ATATACTATATATATTATATATATAAATTATATATATATATTATGTTCTTCTAAACTATGCATCTTTACTATTATTTTTTTTATTATTACTATCATTATTTTTTGTGTTTTTTTTTTGTTTATTTTGATTTTCTAACATTAAAATAAGCATTCATATTATATATATATAATTATATATAAATAACCTTTCCTAATATGGTTTAAATTATAACAAAAAAATACATTTTATTTAACAAAATGAGTTAGACCCAAAATCAATTGAAACAAGCCCATACCAAGGAGAAGGATTATACCTTTCTAGGCTCAGTTTAGCCCAACTCAATGACCCACAGAAACCCAAATCTACTGCACCTTATCTGCTTCCTGAGGCCCACAAGGCAGAGTTCAAAACGCATCGTTTTGGGTGCTTGTTTGGCAGACTGTAATCCTTCCAAAACGGCGTCGTTTTGAAACTCCTAACCCTAAGTATTTAAACCTTCCTTTTCCCTTCTCCTCTCATTTTTTGCCTTATTTTTCTCTCTCTAGCCACACCCTCTCTACCTTCTCTCTAAAATTTTCCCTTTCTCTTTCTCTTCAAACTTGCCCCCCCTTTTGCCTTTTTAGCCAACCGGTGGTAACTCTTTTTCCTCTCCTACCGATGATTGTACCCTCACCAACTCGTCGATCTTTCTCTCTCTTCACCGACCCCTCTCTTCTTTGCTGGCAGCTAACCTTTCTCTCTCTCTCTCTGCCGCAGATCAACAAGTCTAGACCCTCAAGAGTTCCCCCCTTGTTTGCAGGCCCTAAATGACCAGCTCTTCCTCCAAAAGAAACAAACCAGAAAAACCTCAGTTACCCACTATTTCCCCCATTTTTGTTTCTTTTTTCTGTAATTTTTTTTTTATTTGTGGATTGTGGATTGTGGTTCTTGGCTGCTAGATGTTTAGGATTTTTTTGATTTTTTTTCTTTCGTTTCCTGTGGTTTTTTTTCAAATCTCACATGTTTTGCGAAATTGTGGGTTCTTATAGAACCCAGTTGTCCAAATTTTTGGACAACTGGAGAAGGCAATCATGCTTTTCAGCATGAATCTCGGATGGGTGCCTTCAAGCCAAAAACATATTTGCCGAACGAATCTTTAAATCCAGACTGCCAGAGGAGCATTTAATGCTCCGTTTTTGTTGACTGAGGAGGCCATGCGGGTCTCCAAACTCTTCTTTTTTTATTTTTATTTTTATTTATTTTTTCTTTTATTTATTTTATTTATTTTTATTAGATTATTTATTATTTATTATTTTTATTTTTATTGAATGAGTGTCTACAGTTGCCCGTCTTTGTACATTCTTGAGAATCAAGAATAGTGCAAAGACGTAGACACCACATTTGACTTATCTCAAAGCCAGTTGATTTAATCAATTTGATTTATGCTTGACTTATCTCAAAATAAGTTCGATTTAAACAAAATTGAAATTTCTAGACTTGATCTAAGCTTGACCCATATTAGAACAAGTTCGATTAAAATTCCTAGACTTAATCTAGGCTCGACCTATCTCACAACAGGTTCGATTTAAAAATTCAAATTTCTAAACTTAATTTAGGTTTGACCTATTTCACAACAGGTTCGATTTAAAAATTCAAATTCTTAAACTTAATCTAAGGTTAACCTATCTCAAAACAGGTTCAATTTAAAAATTCAAATTCCTAAACTTAATTTAGACTCGACCTATATCACAACAGGTTCGATTTAAAAAATCTAAATTCTTAAACTTAATTTAGGCTCGACCTATCTTACAACAAGTTCGATTTAAAAGTTAAAATTCCTAGACTTAATCTAGGCTCGATCTATCTCACAACAGATTTGATTTAAAAATTGAAAATTTCTAAACTTAATCTAGGTTCGACCTATCTCACAACAGATTCGATTTTAAACATTAAAAATTTCTAGACTTAATATAGGCTCGACCTATCTCACAACAAATTCGATTTAAAAATTAAAAATTCCTAGACTTAATCTAGGCTCGACCTATCTCACAATAGATTCGATTTAAAAATTGAAAATTTCTAGACTTAATCTAGGCTGGACCTATCTCACAACAGGTTCGATTTAAAAATTGAAGATTCCTAGACTTAATCTAGGCTCGACTTATTTTACAATAGGTTCGATTTAAAAATTAAAATTCCTAGACTTAATTTAGGTTCGACCTATCTCAATACAGGTTCGATTTAATTCACCGATGCCAACTTAATTAGATCAACTTCACAATGAAAAACTCAAATCTTTCTATCAAAGTTTTACGACCTCAACATTTTAGGTCAAGCGGATTCCTACTTTCGAAGCTTGGGACATGAATTAATTTTGATTCTTGTTTTGAAAATGATCATGTGCATGGCTAGGCATGTATGCATGATAGAATGCTTTCATGTTTATAATTCATTAAGGTTTCAATACCTTTCTCTTGCTTCATCCGATTTTTCACTACAACTTTCGATCATCTTTGCCTGTTTACTTCCCTTCTGGAAACTTTAGATAACTCTGGATTTTCCCTAAGCACCCTCACTTTTGACATTTGACTTTGCCTCAAGTTTAAGGCTCTGCCATTCTTTTTCCTCATCATTAAGTCTTTCGCTGAACAATGAGTGTAATTTCTTGCTTAATTAGTTTATTTCTTTTACCAGTCATCATTCATTTATATGATAATCATTATGTGAAATCATGGGATGGTAAAGAACGAAAGGGTCAAAATAAAGAGGCGAAGGAGAATTTCATATATGAGAAGTTAAATAATTCAAGGCAAAGAGAATTTACAGAGAAAACATTAGATCTTTAAATAATGAACACTTAAACCATTCAGAGAAAACAATCTGATGTTTGACTTCAAGAATTGTCCTTGATTGATGCTTTGAGCAAATCTGTAGGTTGCAAACTCCTTAACTTCCCTTGTTTTTCGAAATTGTGGAGCTCCATTCATAGTGTATTTCTATCTCAATCTTGTGTTCCATTCGGGCTGACATCTTTAAATTTCATTCTAACTTCCTACTTTTTGGCCTCAAGCCCCCCTTTTCGGGTTTTCAACATGAGCCTCCTCCTTTAGGTCGAGCTACCCTTTTCAGGTTTTCAGCACGAACCCCCTCCGTTTTTCTTTTTTTTTAAAGTATAGTACTTCTTCACCATATCCATGTTTATCGGGTTAGGCAAATCCTCCCCATCCATATCAACCAAAATCAAAGCTTTTCCTGAAAAAGTCTTCTTTACCACATATGGTCCTTCCCAATTTGGCATCCACTTTTTTCGAAAATCAATCTAATTATGGAGTATTCTCTTGAGAACTAACTCTCCTTCTCGAAACTACATGTGACGAACTTTTTTCTCATATGCTCACATCATCCATCGTCGGTACATCTGGCCGTGACAAAAAGCCGTAAACATTTTCTCCTCAATCAGATTCAATTGCTCGTAGCTAGAGTAGACCCACTCAGCATCTCCTAATTATGTTTCCATCAACACCCTCAATGATGGGATTTCTACTTCAACAGGTAGAGCTGCTTCTGTACCATATACTAATGAGTACGGAGTTGCCTCTGTGGAGGTACGCACAGAAGTTCGATATGCATGCAAGGCAAAAGGAAGTTTCTCATGCCAGTCTTTATAAACTTCAGTCATCTTTTCGATAATCTTTTTGATATTCTTGTTGGCTGCCTCTATTGCTCCGTTCATCTTCGGACGGTAAGTTGTCGAGTTATGATGTTTGATCTTGAATTTAGCGCAAACCTCTTTCACCATCGCACCACTCAAATTGCTTGCGTTATCAATAATGATCCTTTTTGGAAGCCCATACTGACATATGATCTCCCTTTGGATGAACCTGCACACCAACTTTTGAGTCACATTGGCATAGGAAGTCGCTTCTACCCATTTCGTGAAATAATCAATGGCCACCAATATGAATCGATGTCCATTAGAGGCTTTTGGCGTAATAAGCCCAATCACATCCATTCCCCACATTGAAAATGGCCAAGGCGCCGTGAAAACATGCAATGGGGTTGGTGGAGCATGGATTTTATCTGTATAAATCTGACACTTGTGACATTTCGAGCAAAGTTTATGCAGTCTGATTCTAATGTCAACCAATAATACCCAACTCTCATAATTTGTCTGGCCAATATATATCCATTAACGTGAGCTCCACAAGTTCCTTCGTGGACTTCTTCCATTATTTTGTTGGCTTCAGTAGCATCCACGCATCTTAAAAGTACTTGATCCTGACTTCTTTTATAGAGCACTTCTTCGCTAAGGAAGAAACCCATTGCTAATCTTCTAAGAATTCGCTTGTCATTGTCCGTGGCATTCTCAAGATATGCTTGGTGCTTGATGTATTGCACGATATCATGATACCACGGTTTACCATCAACCTCTTCTTCAACATTCAAGCAGTGTGCGAAGACTTCACAAACTTCTAAATCAAAAGGGCGTACATTAGCCGCTTCTTTTATTTTGAACATCGCTACGAGAGTGGCCAAAGCATTAGCAATTTGATTCTCTTTTCGAGGCAAATGGTTGAAGCTAATTTTCTTGAACTGTGTGCTTAATTCTGTAACCAGCTTTTGATATGGAACTAGTTTAGAATCTCTAATTTCCCATTCGCCTCTCATTTGACATATCACCAAAGCCGAATCTCCGTAAACCTCTATCGTGCCGACCTTCATCTCGATTGCTGCTTGTAATCCCATTACCAACGCCTCATACTCCACTATATTATTAGTATAATTGAAATTCAATCTCGCTGTGGCTGGATAGTACTTTCCATTTGGAGAAACCAACACTGCCCCAATTTCGTGCCCCAAAGCATTAGATGCTCCATCAAAATACATTTTCCATGGATTAAGTTCATTGGGACTATCCTTTTCTATGTGCAAGATGGCCATCAAATCTTTGTCTGAAAAATCGAAACTTACAAGTTCATAATCCTCAGTAGCTCGATCTGTGAGGAAATCAGCGATGGCACTCCCTTTGATTGATTTTTGGGACACATACACGATATCATACTCAGATAGTAGAACTTGCCACCGTGCTATTCTTCCAGACAAGACAAGTTTTTCAAAAATATACTTGATGGGATCCAATTTGGCCACCAACCATGTTGTGTGATACAACATATATTGTCGGAGCCTCTAGGCGGTCCATGCTGGTGCACAATACATCTTTTCGAGCGTAGAGTATTTGGACTCATACTCCTTGAATTTCTTACTCAAGTAGTATATGGCTTGTTCTTTCTTTCTAGTTTCATCATGTTGCCCCAATACACATCCCATCGAATTCTTATTCACGGTCAAATACAAAAATAAAAGTTTTTTAGCCGTTAGTGGTACCAACACCGGTGGATTTGTGAGATACTCTTTGATTTTATCAAAGGCTATCTGACATTCCTTATTCCACTATTCTAGGTCTCACTTTCGAAACAGCTTGAAGATTGGATCACATTTGAAAGTGAGTTGGGATATAAATCGAGCAATGTAATTCAACCTCTCTAAAAATCCTCTCACTTCTTTTTGCGTTTTAGGAGGTGGTAGCTCTTGAATAGCTCGTATCTTATTCGGGTCCCCTTCAATTCCCTTTTCACTTACTATGAACCCCAACAATTTCCCAAAAGTAACACCAAAAGTACATTTTGCAGGATTCAACTTGAGTTGAAACTTTCGCAATCTCTTGAACAGCTTCTTGAGATTGACAGTATGATTCCTTTCTGTATGAGATTTTGCAATCATGTCATCCATATATACTTCTATCTCTTTATGCATCATATCGTAGAACAAAGCTACCATTGCCCTTTGGTAGATGGCATCTATATTCTTCAATCTAAATGGCATTACTTTATAACAAAGCGTTCTCCACATGGTTACGAACGTTGTTTTTTTCATATTTTCGGGTGCCATTTTAATCTAATTGTACCTAGAAAAACCATCCATAAATAAGAATAAAGCATGCTTTGTTGTGTTGTCCACAAGAGTATCGATATGTGGCAAAAGAAAGCTATCCTTTAGACTCGTTCTGTTCAAATCTCTGTTATCAACGCACATTCTAACTTTTCCATCCTTCTTAGGAACTGGAACTATATTAGCCACCCATTCAGGATACTTGGCCACCTTCAAGAACCCAACATCAAATTGCTTCTTTACTTGTTTTTTTAATTTTCAGCAACAATTCTAGCTTCATCCTTCTCAATTTCTATTTAATAGGCTTACAATCTGGTCTCAAAGGTAACTTGTGGACAACAATGTCAGTACTAAGACATGGCATGTCCTGATATGACCAAGCAAACACATCTACATATTCATGGAGCAGTACTTCTAGCTTCTGCCGTTCATTAAGTAATAGCAAGGTGCCAATCTTAACCTCTTTCTTTTCTTCCCCATTTTCGAGGTTAATCATTTCTGTGAGTTCCTGATGAGGTAAAATCTCTCTTTCCTTTTGTTCCAACATTCTCGACAAATCAAGGGGTAAGTCATAGACATCCACTTCCTCTTCAATTTTCAATTCATCAACATTTGAAACTTTCTTGAAATAAACATTCAAATTGTTTTCTAGATTGTCTTCGTGTTCATTATTTAAAGACCTGCAAATAGGTAAAATCGAACATGTGTGTAGGCAAGTATTTATTAGCTAAAAGAATAAATAAAAAGGAAATATGCGAAAAGGTTAATGAATTATGAAACACATCATGCTTTGTCATTTATTTAACTAATTAAGGCAACAGAATACCCTACTTAAACAAAAAATTACTCCTAATGCCCTTGGGCATAGGCATTTAGGTAAAATCATTCATTACATTTCCAAAGACTTAAAGATGATGGGCAATTTCGTGGCTGTCCAATTAGTTAACTCCTCTCCTAGTAGTACTGGATACACCACAAGGACCTTTTTGTTAGGTTCTTCATCTTTGATCATATGGATTGATAGCTCATCAAACATCCGTAGAACTTAATTGACCTCCTTTGATGCCTTGGTATGAATGTACCCCGCAAATCGGAAGGTTTCATACAAGAAGGGAATTGTTTTTTTCTAAAATTCTTCCTTTTTTCCTTCAAGCTGAACCATCTTTTTAATCTTCTTTTGGGCTACCAATTTTTTTCTCTCTTTTTTGGTAGGTTTGTACCCCAAACCAAACTTTTCCTCATTCTTGATTGGAGTCAAATGATGGCTAATTCCTTGTAAATTCTTTCCTAGCCCCAAATCGGCATGACATCCTTTTCTCACTATTTGCTTAACCCCCATTTTAGTTGCTACAACAAACAAGGAGTTGGTATCACTTCTCCTTCCCCTACATAAGTGGCATTAATAAATTCAAAAGATCTGAAAGAGCATTCTGGGACTTCTTTTGCTGCTTCTACATAGGGAGCAGATGAGGGTTGAATAGCCAGTATGTCTTCCTCCATAGATACACTTATCAATTGGCCCTCAGCTATGAATTTAACCTTTTGATGAAGGGAAGATGGTATGGCTCCCGCCATATGAATCCATGGATGCCTTAGTAAGCAATTGTAAGACGGGGCAATGTCCATGACTTAAAATTGGACCTCAAAAATCCAAGGGCTAATTTTTATCAGTAGTTCAATATCCCATACCACTTCCCTTGTGGTCCCGTTGAAAGCCCTTACAACCATGTGGCTGGTTCTCATATAAGACATCTCTATAGGCAACTTGGTTAAAGTAGAGCGAGGCATGACATTTAAAGTTGAGCCATTGTCGATCAAGACCCTAGGCACGGCGTGGTCCTTGCATTTGATGGTAATGTACAAAGCTTTGTTACTTCCCCGGCCAGTCGATGGAATTTCCTCATCATTAAAGGCAATGAAGTTCCCCACTATAATGTTTCCCAAGATATGGTCCAACTTTTCCATCGATATATCATGAGCCACGTAAGCTTGATTCAAGACCTTGAGTAGCACATTCCTGTGTGCTTTCGAATTCAAAAGCAAAGATAACAATGAGATGTGAGCAGACATTCTTGTTAATTGCTCCACCACACTATACTCACTATGTTTGATAAATTTGAGAAATTCACCTGTTTCTTTCTCCGTAATAGACTTTTTAATGTCATTGTTCGGAATGACTGGAGGTTCGGTGGTTTGGTCCTTGAGAAAGGTACTTGCTTCTTTCAGATTTTCTCTCTGTTTGGATTTTTCTTTTTCAACCCTTTCTGTAATCTCAGGAAAATAACATCATCCACTTCGCGTTTTACCTCCCACGTCGGTTAAATCTGTAGAAGATACTTGGGAAGCAAGGGGAGCCATACCTAAGATATTACATTCATAATTCCAAGGAACAACCTTCTCACTCTTGTATGGGAATGGGTTGGGAATTTCGATGGTAATGCCATTTTCGACAATAGTAGGGGATGTATCATTCATCGGACTCTTGTTTTCTTCATAAAAGATGGTGAGAGGTTTAGGTTTGTTCACCCTAGATGAACTTGATGCCACTTCAGCTAGGGTATCTTCATTTATGGTTCCAACCAAATCCTCTTCGCCTTCTTCATAAAACTCAATTACTGACAAATCCATCAATTCTTGCAATTTACAACAAAAGCCATTACAATTTCGAATGAAATGCCCAACTGCCCCCATATGAAATTTGTAAGAATGAGTGAGATTATGCCCTAATTTTTTTGTGTTTATGGACTTTAGAATGATGGCATTTATTATGAACAACACCTTAAACACTTCATCCATTGGCGTTTGAATCTCATCAATACTCATTTTCACCCTTTAAATCATCCTTTCATGTATGGCGTTCACTGTCGGACTTTCATGGTTAGGCAAGGGATTCCCATCAATATTTGAATTGTCCTTTTTAGCAAAATTTAAAAGTCCTGCCTTAATGAGCACTTGGACCTTATGTTTTAATGCAGTACAATTCTCCGTGGAATGTCCTTGAATTCCAAAATGATAATCACAATGCGTATTCGGGTCATACCATTTCAGAAAAGAAGGTCGGAGCGGTTTAAAGGGGTTCGAGCAAGGAGTCGATTTTTTATGAGTTGTGGCAACAATGTAGTGTAAGGGATTGGGATAGGGTCAAACTTAGGTTTTTCTAGGGTAGTTTTAGGTTCTCTTTGACTGTTACTAGGATTATTGGTTGAAGTTACCGGTCTTGGTGGTGGAGCTTGTGGGAGAACATTGGTCTGAAATGTTAGTTGTGGGGCAGGTTGGTACACATATGAGTTTTGTGCGATGTTGCCTATGTTCGGATAGAAAGGTTGGTATGGGCGGTACGGGGTGATATGGGCTAAAGTTGTGGGTTTGTTGTCTATCGTGGGCGATTGCTTGTACATCCCTTTCTTTTCTCTTCCGCATACTCCCTTTCTTTGAGCTAGCAACTTCATGCCCTTCAATTTTCCCACTTTTGATAGCTCCTTCGATTATTTCTCCAGATAAGACCAAATCTATAAAGTTTTTCGTGGCATTGCCGATCAAGCGCTCATAAAATGGAGCTCGAAGAGTGTTTATGAATAACACAGTCATTTTTTTATCAGTGAGAGGTGGCTGAACTTGCGCTGCTGTATCCCTCCACCTTTAGGCATATTCCTTGAAGCTCTCACTTTGCTTCTTTTCCATAGTTTGCAATGACAACTGATCAAGAGCTAATTTAGCCACATGCTTGTATTGGGTTATGAAGGCTCTGGCTAGATCTTTCCAAGTCTTAATACGATTTCAATCTAGCTGTACGTACCACCGAGCAACTGACCCAGTCAAGCTGTCTTGAAAAAAATGGATCAGTAGCTTGTCATCATGAGATTGTGTAGCCATCTTCTGACAATACATAGTAATATGTGCCATCGGACATTTTGTTCCATTATATTTTTCAAATTTCGAAACTTTGAACTTGGTAGGGATCAGTACATCGGGCACTAAGCATCGTGCGACCACGTCCATAGTACCGAACCTATCAACTCCTTCAATAGCATGAAGGCACTCTTCTAACAAATCATACTTTTTTTGATCTTTTTCATTTTCTCTTGTTTGTGATGAGCTCTTTCTTAGTTTCTCTTGCTCTTTTAGATCGTCTAAATCTGGAACGGGTATTGGTTCAACAAGATTCATATAGGAATTCGACCCAAATTGCCCATGAGTCTGTTGATGGCCTATTGGGGGTGGTACATTGTAATAAACAAATGGCATCACTTGAGGATGGACCCTTTGAAAAGTTTGGGCGTGGGGTGGTGTAAACCCTGGGGGATAAGGTGGATCATCCCTTGAGTTTCCAATGTCTTATGCTGATGGGTTTTTTGGTGGAACGGACTCTTTGACCACTTTTTTTCCTTTACTCAAGCTCATCATCAATTCCATCATCTTTGCTAATTGCTCTCTCATTTCTTCTTGAGCTTTTTCTATCTTATCCATTCACTCCCTTTGTTCTTCTTCCATGATTCTTGCTCGTCGATGTGTATTATGAACACGTTGGTCACCGATTTTAGGTTGTCGATCTATCTTGGAATCCTTATTTTTAAATCATAAACATGAATTAGATGTATTTTTTTTTTTTGCATGAATGAGATGAAAAAAATGCACCAATTATCTTTATTTATAGACAAAAAAACTTATTATCATGAAATGAGGATTTATGCATGTATAAATGAATGATCATGTACTAAAAGTACTCGTCACATAACACCCATCAACAAAGTAATCCATTGCATAAGATATTGTCTTTGATTACAATTCAAGAGTCATCTTTTATATCTAGAAATATTCACCAATTTTGTCGTAATGGTTATACACTTCATCAAGATACTTAATCAACTGTTGCTCTCGTTTCTCAATCGGAAAGACCTGACTCCTCAATATATCTGTTTTCCTAGCCATGCTTCTTGCCTTGTAAGCCACTTCCCTCATTTGCCTAACCAAGTAATCCATCTGGTCGTGTTTTTTCATATAAGCTTGTTTGTATGATTCACCCCGCTCTCGAATCCGGGTGCTCTCTTGCTTGAGGCATTCATATTCCTGTTGATAAGTTGTCATGACCCTTTCGAGCTCTTCATACTCTTGTCTTAATAATTGGGTGGACTCTTATTGGAATCGCACTTGATTTCTTAGTCCATCATTATACACTTGAAGCTCATTACCTTGGTTTTCTTTCACTTGTATTTCCCTTTGAAGTTCATTGGTCGTGTTAGAAAACTTGCTATACAGGCTTTGATACTTCTTCTCCCAATCACTTTCTATTTTTCGGACTTTCTTTCTCTACTCAACTGCTTTCTTTTTCATCTTCTCACATTCTTTTTGGAGATCTTCATATCGTTGTCTCCAAATGGAATTTTCAACTTCGGACTTCTCTCGAGCCAATTCACTTTCGAGCAAAGCATCTCGTGGTTCCAGATTAACTGGACCATGAAGTGTATTTTCCTTCAGGTATACCATATCCTTAACTCGTTGGGCATGCCATATCAGATATCCAGTAGTTACTTCATTAGTGTACCTCCCTTGGTCGACTCGGCTGGTTTTCTTCCAAGCTCACACAATCTCCTCAATCCTTTTCAGAAAACCCGACTCTCCATAGGCAAATTCCAAAGTATTAAGTCTATGTGTCCTCAGCACAAACTGCTCTGACCCAAATTGTCTTCTTACCATGATTGGGGCGTAGCTGATTGCTCCCCATGGCCCCATTAACGGCACCCAAGGTTCATCTTCGCATTTGTACAAGACCAGGCGATGAGGCATCCACGGAGCTCTCCACGTTACTTACACGCTCATGAGTTTTCAAAGCCTAGAGATCCATTGCTCCTTAGTCTTATTTTCTGGCCATTCACTTTCACAAAATTCTCTGACAGGGGCAGTTTGAGGATGAAATGGCTTCTTGAACCTCTCGACCTTACACTCAAAGTGACTCACTATCCAAATGGAAAGAAGTTGTGCGCATCGCACAAATCGTCCTTCCCCCTTTCTTAGACAATAATTTAGTGATTTGAGAGTTTCTGCTAGAATAAAAGGTGAAGGGTTGGCCTTGTTGATAACTTGCTTGAAGAAATCTATAATTCTGACCTCTATATGCCCTAAAACTTTGGGAAAGATCACTAGCCCATAAATCCCTAAGGTCGTCACAAGCTGTCTTGCTCGGTGTCCTGATGCTTCATGATATAGCTACGTAGAAAACTCCATGGGATACATTCATTGTCCCTCTTTTTCCTTAGGTTTTGGTCAACTTCCCTCGAGGTAATACCCATCATCTTGGCTAACTTTTGCCTGTGTCCGGTCTTTTGTCCTCTCAAATATATTTTGTTTGGATTATCAAGATCAACTTGTAAGAGAGCTGAGTACTCTTCAATTGTGGGGACCATATCCACCTTATTAAACACAAAGCATTTATACAACGGATCTCAAAATTGTACAATGGCCTTCAACAACTGTTCATCAATTTGGACCTTAAGGAGCTGAGCTATGTGGCCATATTTCTTATCGAAACTTGCTCGAGTGGTGGCCCCCCATCTATCCCATATGTCAAGCAGATCAGTGAAGTCATTCTGGTTAAGATCAATGTGGACCCTATCAGGTAGTGATGAGAAGTGATCTTTTGACAAGTAATCTCCCTCACTTTGTTGGGCACTCGCCATGTGCTGAGTTACTTCGTATATTCCATCGTAACTTGAAGATGGCCATGATGACTCCATGTGTGCAATTGGATCTACTTTGTCAATGGTTGTCAGGTGACAAATACTTTTCCTATATGCAAAATTATGATGCAAATATGCATATGCAAAATGACAAAAAGTTCAAGTTAGTACAGTAAATAGGAATTCCAAAAGTTATTCTGATTAAAGAAATGAATAAAAATAATTAATAACATGATACCTTTATTACTTTGCGGAGAAGAATTTAGAGCAAGGGGATTATGAAAATTCCTTCATGTGTACCTAGTCAAAAGGTATATTCTCACGGGTGAAGCTCTACCTAGGTAAAGGTGACTCTCAGTATTTTACATGCTGAGTTTGGGTTAAAAATGGTGCTAAAGGTTCCCAAATCACTCCTCACTGTCGTCCACATAGACTAGTAAGGCACCCCGATCCTCACCCATTATAGGCTTCAAACGGATTAGGTTCAATCTGAGTGGGAGTCTCCACTAGCCCATGCGGAGGTTATCACCTCACAAGAGCGTAGCTACTTAACCCGCTACTAATTAAGGACAAAGCCCAAGTGGAAGGCTTATGCATGAATGCAAGACGTGTGGTGTGTGAGAAGGAATATACTGACCTCGGACCAATAATTTCACACTCCCTTTATCCTAAAATCCCAGCAATTATTAAAAACAGTGAAGTAATAATAGCAAAATAAATGAATGCATTAAACAAAAATATGCAAAATTGATGCTAGGGAAAACAACAAATTATTTAAGACTTAAGATAACTTATGATTAATTAACGGCTTGACTCTCGATGTCCCCAGTGGAGTCGCCAATCTGTTGCAACGTGCAGGTCCGGGAACCCGATCGCTAGACGTAGTGTAGTTTGGGAGTCACCACCAATCTTTTTTTCTAGGTGTGATTGGCCACCTTATTTTGTTCTACTCGACAAAATCCTAAATTAATTTTAGGTTTGTCGAAAGAACGATAAATTGGTCTACATATCTTTTAGATTTGGGTTAGAGAGTACAGTTACTCACGGAGAAGGGTTAGCACTTCCGTAGTGCCCGTTCCACAAATGGTACCATTTAATCTTAAGTTATCCTATTATAGCCTACTTTTGATTTTATTCCTATATTTTCTCAATCCTTGCTTATTAACTAATTTTTATCAAGTTGGCTGATTGAGTCTTTTATTAGGTTTTACATATGCACATGATGCGAGCGTAAAATGATGTCATGATTTGTTTGTTTTAAATAATGGGGTCAATAATCTTTTATTGGAAAATAATTCAAAGACCATCCCAACGCTTTGGTGAAGTTTCGAAATTTTCCTCACCTAAAGATATCCCCGAAAAAACTCGTCTCTACAAGTTCCTCGGGGAAATCCCATCATTGAAATTCCCGCCCCATCAACAAGATAAATGTGGCATGCTATGACAGTATAAAATGATGATATCTACATGACCATGTTTATCAATTAGTTGGTTGGTAATAATAACATGTTTGATAATTTAAGGTGATTTATTACCTTATTTATATATTTATTATTATTATTTATGTATATTATTTTAAACAGCAATTGTTCGGACTAATGGGTATCAGAGTATAAAATTTGGATTTATCCCGACGCTTCGATGAAAATTCGTCTCNAAACACAATCAAAACCCACTAACAAAATATAGGGTTTTACCTCACTCGGCCAAGAGCAATTCACAAGAAGGAAGCTTGTCTGTTATGGTCCACCAAGTCTTCTTCCAAAATGCACCGTTTGGTGCCCACAACGCAACTCCCTTTCTTTCCTCAAAACGACATCTTCTTGCGCTAGGATTTGTCTTCCCTTCACTCTTTCAAAACGACACCGTTTAGACTTGTAACCTTAAGTATAAATTCTTTCTTTTCTCTCTTTTTTTCTTTTCTTTTTTATTCTTCTCATTTGCTTATTATTAGTTACTATTTTTTTAAAAAAAAACTAAATCTATTATTAATTTTCTTACTATTGTATTATGATTATATATATATATATATACTATATATATATATATGTTCTTCTAAACTATACATCTTTACTATTAGTTTTTTTATTTTTAGTATCATTATTTTGTTTTTTTTTTGTTTATTTTGATTTTCTAACATTAAAATAAGTATTCATGTTATATATATATAATTATATGTAAATAACCTTTCCTAATATGGTTTAAATTATAACAAAAAAATGCATTTTATTTAACAAAATAGGTTAGACCAAAAGTTAATTGAAACAAACCCAAACCAAAAAGAAGGATTATACCTTTCCGGACTCAGTTTAGCCCAGCTCAATGACCCACGGAAGCCCAAATCTGCTACACTTGATCTGTTTCCTGAGGCCCACAAAGGTAGAGTTCAAAACGCATCGTTTTGGGTGCTTGTTTGGCAGATTGTAATCCTTCCAAAACGGTGTCATTTTGAAACTCTTAACCCTAAGTATTTAAACCTTCATTTTCCCTTCTCCTTTCATTTTTTGCCTTCTTTTTCTCTCTCTAGTCACACCCTCTCTACTTTCTCTTTAAAATTTTCCCTTTCTCTTTCTCTTCAAACTTGCCCCCCCTTTTGCCTTTCTTGCCAACCGGCGGTAACTCTCTTTCCTCTCCTACCGGCAACTGCACCCTCACTAGCTCATCGATCTTTCTCTCTCTTTATCGATCCCTCTCTTCTTTGCTGACAGCTAACCTTTCTTTCTCTCTCCTCTCTCTCTCTCTCTTTCTCTCTCTATCGTAGATCGGCAGGTCTAGACCCCCAAGAGTTCCCCCCTTTGTTGCCGACCTTAAATGACCAGCTCTTCCTCCAAAAGAAATAAACCAAAAAAACCTCAGTTACCCACTACTTCCCCCATTTTCATTTCTTTTTTCTGTAATTTATTTATTTATTTTTTGATTTGTGGATTGTGGATTGTGGTTTTTGGCTACTAGATGTTTAAGATTTTTGTTTTATTTTTTTTCTTTCGTTTCCTCTGGTTTTTTTTCAAATCTCACTTGTTTTGCGAAATTGTGGGTTCTTATAGATCCCAGTTGTCTAAATTTTTGGACAACTGGAGAGGGCAATAATGCTTTTCAGCATGAATCTCGGATGGGTGCCTTCAGGTCAAAAACATATCTACCAGACGGATCTTCAAATCTTGACTGTCGGAAGAGCATTTAATGCTCCATTTTGTTGAGTGTGGAGGCCATGCGGGTTTCTAGACTCTTTTTATTTTTATTTATTTTTATTAGATTTTTTTATTTTTTATTTTTATTTTTATTGAATGGGTGTCTACACTATTTAAATAATTGATTTATAAAAGTAAAAAAATTGGCCCGAACAACAACAAAAACATGAAAATTACAAATTTAATTACGTTATTAATTTCATCTAAAAAATAAACAAAGAGTCAATATAAAAAAACACTTTTATTATAAAATTCATAAGTAAAACTTATATTTAGTGGCTTTTTAAGGAATCAAGATTCGATGGTTAAATGTTATTCAAGAAAATTGCTTATAAATATATTCATAAACTTGATTGATTGATAAAATAGTAATCTACCACTTGCAATTAATTATCCTCAAATATCTAATATTAAGTAGAAATAAACTTTTTTCTCTTTTATTTCTTAACTTGTTTGTATCTTTTATTACTTATATTTTCGAATTAGTTGCTAAAAAATTTAAGTTTCAAACTTTACAATTTTTCAATAATTATTTGATGGTATGTCTTAATAAATGATTGAGTTTTGGGTTACTATATTATTTTCTAAATATATAACTAATTTAGAAATTATTTGTTGTTAAGAGGATATGTGTCAGGCCCGACCTTATAAAATACTTGCCATGTCATTCATATGATTGACAATATGATTGCATACTTGAAAAGCCCCGAAAGAAAAATCGTTAAAAGATGACAATGTACCAAATAGTACAATTAAGTTAATTTAAACCTCGAACTAGATCAAATAGAGAATTTAAAATGAAATTGAGAATATTAAAGTCACAGAATGGTTTAATACGGTGATTTGGAGTTCGAGGATCAATTTGGAGTCAAACCGAAATTTTCACTATCTAGGGGCAAAATGGTCATTTGCCACCTAGGGACACAATGAGAATTTTTAGAAAAGATTTTTTTTTGGCCCCATTTGACTTGTTGGAGTATAATTTGAGGGTTTGGCAATGAAAAAATTTAATTCCGGTGATTTCTAAAGTGTATGGGCAAAATTGTAATTTTACCACCCGCGAACAAAATTTGAGATTTTGAAAAAATTTAGATCAAATTTGACAAATTGGAGAATGGTATGAGTATAAGGGATGAAAAATATGTCTATGGGCAATTTTTCAGTTCTTGGGGTAAAAATGTAATTTTTGACTTTTACGGGGGTAAAAGTGTAAATTTTAAAAATTACTCCACCTAGACTTTGGATAAGTCTGAGAATTTTATATAAGCTATGGATATGTGGGACAAGTGTATGGTGAAAATTTGGAAACAAATGGATGGCTAGAATTTAAGGAATTAATAAAACAAAAAAAATGAATAAAATAATATTATATTATTTTAGCCTTTAAAAAGGTCAAAATTTCCAGAATTCTCATCTTGTTCAAGCCGTCCAAACCAGCAGAGAAAAGGGGGAAAAGAAATAAGAACCCTAGCTGAAAATTTTGGGGAAAATCAATAGAAATAAAAAAATCAAGCATTAAAAAGGTAAATTTCATTGATTTTCCTTGTGATTTTCACTACCCATGCATTTTTTCTCATTTTCATGCAAAATTAGAAAGTGGGTATGGACACCCATGCTGGCCAAACTTCCATGGATGAGTTTTGAGCTTGAGTTTTGGTTAATTTTAATTGAATTAAGTGATTTTAGTTAGGTTATATTGAAATATAGCAAAAATAAGCTAGAGAAATAATTTTCTTCCATTGAAACCCATTATGCCGAATTTTCTAGGGGAATATTGGCAGCTGATCTTGATGTTTATTTGAGGAATTATGATGAATAATGATGAATTATAAGCCTAGAAAAATAATGAGAATTTTTGGAGCAAAAATATGAATTTTTACCCACTAGGGGTTTTTTCGTAATTTACTATCGAGACTGATAATTTGCACCACATTGAGGGATATTAAGTCAATTTGGGTGCAATTGAGGTATAGAAACTGAAAAAAATTAATTTGGAGTTTAAACGGACGCGTATATCGATTTATCGGGTAAAATATCGAAATAGGCTAACATCGCGTTTAGGTAAAATTTAGACATTTTTGCGTTCCATATCATGCATTAGTAGTCTAAATTAGTTTAATTTCAATTTAGTACCAATGTGGTGAATTTCTCGATTTTGTACAGTGTCAAGGTGGTGAGTCCTCGATAAAGGTAAGAGAATTGCACCCGATGACCAGTAGTCTGAGTATTTTAAAAATCCCCACTCTAGACACTGTGAGTAACCTTACCATCATTTTAATTATCTAAAGTATGTTTTTATTCGGTTTTGGTGAATTTTATGAAAATGAGTTTAAATGGTAAATTTTTATGTTTTGTAAACAAAATGAGTTTAAATGAAAATATTTTATAAATTGTCTTGAAACGATATAACGATTTTGAAAATAGAGTAATTGGAGACCACTGATATGTTGTAAATTTAAAATTGAATTAATGGCTTATGTTATTGTATTGGCATGACCTGTTGGGCTGTGTTTTTTATAAATTGTATGAATTGCTTTATTTTACCCTTGTAGGCTGGGTAGTAATATATTAGCCCTGTCATGCTATCAAAATTTTATTGTATGGTGGGTTTGACCTACTGCAGTGGGCTGGGTTTTGTGGACTAGCCTATTAAAAGGGCACGGAATCTTGTTATAGTTTTACCTCGGTTGGAGAGGCGAGTAGGGTAACTCCCAAGGTATAACTTTTAGAGTTCACTTCACGCCAAACCACCACGTGAAGGGAAACTCGGCCAACGCCAAGAAACTACTATGTTTTCAAAATAAAAACATGACTTTCTAATAGCCTTGACGGACTCAATTGGGATAGCCCTCAGCCAAGGTATCCCAGATAACTGAGTATGATAATAATTTTTGGCATGAGCCAAGCTTTTTAAGAAATTCATAAGCCATACTAATTACTTGCTTTAAATAAATTGATTTCATTTGGTTGAAATAAGTTGAAAGATGATAACTTACAGTTTGATGAAATGTTTTAATAGTCTTCTTTTATTTGACTTTAGATATTTTGAGTGATGTTTGTTTACTCACTGGGATTTTATAATCTCACCACCCTCCTTTCCACCAATTTTAGGCTCAGAATAGATTGTAGATAACTGATATCGATGAGGATTACAGTTGAACTTGCCATATCTAAAAACTGTAGGTTCATTTCTTTTCATACTTTTGGTCATTCGTGGGCCCACGTGTCACTGTAAATTAAATTCTATACTTTGGTTATCTGCATTACGGTATGTAGGAATTTATTTTACTTTTACGCTGTAAAAATTATTTATGCAGTGTTATTAAAATATTATTTTATATAAAAATTGAATATTTTATTTAATATTTTTATTTTATTCTAACAGTCATAGTTCCATTTTAAACGAATGTTTTAGACATCCAAAATTATTTTTGATTATGAAATATGTGTTTTCCACTTACATACTATATTTTTAACTGATTTTGAGATTTTTGAGATAAATGACCAAAATACCCTTGTGAGATGAAAATTATTATTTTATTTGTTTAAGTTGGAAACAGTTTAAAATCTTTTAGAATGTGGTATTTGGCAACAGTTACCCCTAGGGGAAATGAGAAGCTGATATTAAAACCTTGCGGGGTTTCGGTTGACATTTCGAGTAATGAATGTCGATCGAGACGTCGTGGTGGTTGTCACGGGCCCAATAGGGAGTTCCGGGTCGTGACAATTAAGTTGGTATTAGAGCTTTTGGTTTTAAAGATTAGAGTTTTTAGGTTTAAAGTTATTTTAAAGCTGTTTTAAAAAATTTACAGTGTCAGTGTGGCCCCGAGTTAAGTTAGGTTAGGTTGAATAAAATACATGCATAAGCATATAGAGCCTAAGGTTGCCTAAACTCACTTTTTCCCTCTTATAGATTATTATGTCTCTTCGATGCGAACACCCACCTCTCACTAGATCAGCTGGGAGGGGAAGATGTCGTTTTCAACGTCGTTAGTTAGGTGCAATAGAGGAGGAATCGACTGCATCCACCATTCGGGCAACACTTGCTGTTGAACAGATCGAGACTCCTCCACATCCTCCACCTCCTCCGCCACTTACTAGTATTCCTGCCATGCCTCTTGAGGCAGTTCAGGCATTGGCAACCTTCTTTACTGCTATTGCTGGCCAGGCTCAGGTTGGTCAAGCTCTTCCTACAGTTCCTCCAACTGCTCCTTCATGTCACGACCCAATTTCCCGAGCCATGATCGACGCATGAGCTCAATGAGCATAGCTCACTAAGCCCAAGCAAACCTATCCATTTACCTTTGCTTAACAAATTTATCATATCATGCATACACACACACACCTTTTCCCGGGTGTGAACATAGCCAAAACACAATGGCATTATCGATAATAATATACATGCACTATACCAGTCATGTATTTAGCAATTTACATTGCATACACATATTCACATTGTTAAATTGTATTCACAATACAAAAGCACCCATGACTTCCAGCGGAGACATTTATAATAAGAGGGATTACTATTGAATGCCAGACACATACCCAAGAGATGCACTACGGGGACTCCTCGATCTAGGGTCCAACAGTCACTTGATCTGAAAACATGAATTTTTTTATAAAATGTGAGTACAATACTCAGTGAGTGAACAAGAAGGGAACAAGCATACCATAAGGAATGTTTATTNAAAAGGGGGAAAAGAAATAAGAACCCTAGCTGAAAATTTTGGGGAAAATCAAGAGAAATCAAGAAATCAAGCATTAAAAAGGTAAATTTCATTGATTTTCCTTGTGATTTTCACTACCCGTGCATTTTTTCTCATTTTCATGCAAAATTAGAAAGTGGGTATGGACACCCATGCTGGCCAAACCTCCATGGATGAGTTTTGAGCTTGAGTTTTGGTTGATTTTAATTGAATTAAGTGATTTTAGTTGGGTTATATTAAAATATAGCAAAAATAAGCTAGAGAAATAATTTTCTCCCATTGAAACCCATTATGCCGAATTTTCTATGGGAATATTGGCTACTGATATTGATGTTTATTTGAGGAATTATGATGAATAATGATGAATTATGAGCCTAGAAAAATAATGGGAATTTTCGGAGCAAAAATATGAATTTTTACCCACTAGGGGTATTTTCGTAATTTACTGTCGAGACTGATAATTTGCACCACACTGAGGGACATTAAGTCAATTTGGGTGTAATTGAGGTATGAAAACTGAAAAAAATTAATTTGGAGTTTAAACGGACGCGTATATCGATTTATCGGGTAAAAGATCGAAATAGGCTAACACCGCGTTTAGGCAAAACTTAGACATTTTTGCATTCCATATCATGCATTAGTAGTCTAAATTAGTTTAATTTCAATTTAGTACCAATGTGGTGAATTTTTCGATTTTGTATTGTGTTAAGGTGGTGAGTCCTCCGATAAAGGCAAGGGAATTGCACCCCGGGACCAATAGTCTGAGTATTTTGAAAATCCCCACTCTAGACACTTTGAGTAACCTTACCATCATTTTAATTATCTAAAGTATGTTTTTATTCGGTTTTGGTGAATTTTATGAAAATGAGTTCAAATGGTAAATTTTTATGTTTTGTAAACAAAATGAGTTTAAATGAAAATATTTTATAAAGTGTCTTAAAACGAAATAACGATTTTGAAAATAGAGTAATTGGAGACCACTGATATGTTGTAAATTTAAAATTGAATTAATGTCTTATGTTATTGTATTGGCATGACTGGCTAGGCTGTGTTTTTTATGAATTGTATGAATTGCTTTATTTTACCCTTGCAGGTTGGGTAGTAATATATTAGCCCTGTCATGCTGTCAAAATTTTATTATATGGTGGGTTTGACCTACTGCAGTGGGCTGGGTTTTGTGGACTAGCCTATTAGAGGGGCACAGAATCCTGTTATAATTTTACCTCAATTGGAGAGGCGAGTAGGGTAACTCTCGAGGTATAACTTTTAGAGTTCACTTTACCCCAAACCACCACGTGAAGGGAAACTTGGCCAACGCCAAGGAACGACTATGTTTTCAAAATAAAAACATGACTTTCTAATAACCTTGGCGGACTTAGTTGGGATAGCCATCGACCAAGGTATCCTAGATAACTGAGTATGATAATAATTTTTGGCATGAGCCAAGCTTTTTAAGAAATTTATAAGCCATACTGATTACTTGCTTTAAATAACTTGATTTCATTTGGTTGAAATAAGTTGAAAGATGATAAATTATAGTTTGATGAAATGTTTCAATAATCTCTTTTTACTCGACTTTAGATATTTTGAGTGATGTTTGTTTACTCACTGGGATTTTATAATCTCACCACCATCCTTTTCATCAATTTCAGGCTCAAAATAGATTGTAGATAACTGATATCGGCGAGGATTACATTTGAACTTGCCACATCCAAAAACTGTAGGTTCATTTCTTTTGATACTTTTGATCATTCGTGGGCCCACGTGTCACTGTAAATTAAATTCTATACTTTGGTTATCTGCATTACAGTATGTAGGAATTTATTTTGCTTTTACACTGTAAAAATTATTTATGCAGTATTCTTAAAATATTATTTTATGTGAAAATTGAATATTTTATTTAATATTTTTATTTTATTCTAACAGTCATAATTCAATTTTAAACGAATGTTTTAGACATCCAAAATTGTTTTTGATTATGAAATATGTGTTTTCCACTTACATACTATATTTTTAACTGATTTTGAGATTTTTTGGATAAATGACCAAAATACCCCTGTGAGACGAAAATTATTATTTTATTTGTTTAAGTTGGAAACAGTTTAAAATCTTTTAGAATGTGGTATTTGGCAACAGTTACCCATAGGGGAAATGAGAAGCTGATATTAAAGCCTTGCGGGGTTTTGGTTGACATTCCGGGTAATGAATGTCGATCGAGACGTCGCGACGATTATCACGGGCCTGATAGGGAGTTTCGAGTCGTGACAATATGTGTTATAGTCCATGTGCTTTCTCCTTTTTTTTCTCTTTTTATGATCTCAAAATTTTATGATTAAATTTAAATTAGTTATAATATATTTTTTTTAAAAGGAAATTTGATTTTAGAATTCAATTTTATTTAATTTCAGTATTTTTCATGAATACATCACTTTTTATGTATATATAATTTTCTGTTCTTATACTTAAAATGTTAGCTAATCGAAGATTAATCAAATCATGATCCACTAACTTATTATTTTTATTATTATTATAATTATAACATTAAATCGTTTACGTGCAATGCACATGTAGCAAAAACTAATATATATAAAGCACAAATGTGTGTAAAATTTTTTTATTGACGAGAAGGAAATAACCATATACTATATTTCAAATTGGTAATTAAAAATCAATTTTCATTATAACTTTTAAATTGAATTAATCAATAGAGTATTAATTTATTGTATTGAATTACTTTTAGTACCATCTATATGTGAGGCTTAACTTAGCAAAAATAAAAATCCGCAAATAAGAGTTGCGTAGGGGGACAACTAATATCATTTTCAAAATTGAAGAATAATAATGGACAAGAGTTTACGTCAACAATAATATTTGAGGAAATTATGAGAAATAACCTTTCTTGATAAGGGCATTTAAAAAATAATCATAAAAATAAATTTAACTATTTTTAGTTATATTTAGTCATAACTTGACAAAAATACCCTTAAAAATATTTCATATAAATTAAACTATTCATCATAATTTCTTCCCATTTGTGCTTCCGATTTCTCTCTCTCACCATCCCACTCTTTTTAATTTTATTGATTTCTCTCTCCCGCGTTTCAGATTTCTCTTTCTTGCTCTTTCAAAATACCAAGCAATGGTTTTGATGTGCTTGGGTGGATGACTATTTGGGAAATTTAATTTTTAGGTATTTGGATAAAATTGAAACAGTAGAAATGATCACATATGTTTGAAATAGCTTTTAATTAGATCAATTTGGGAATTAAACATCAATAAATTCAAAATTTTCAAATTTATAAATCTAGGTTTTCAAAAAGTTTTTTTTTTTTAGTCGAAATAGGTGTTTTAGATAAGAAAATTTGTATTTTGATTTATGAAAATATGTTAGAAACACTTTAATCGGTGCCAAATTGTCAAAAAAACAAAAAGAAATGAAAAGAGTTGAGAAGATTTGAAGTTTTAATTCATAAGTAACAATAACATTTTAAGTATTAAAGTGTAACAAAATGTTTTTAAATATAGCGTGTAACAACAATATTTTTTTAACATGACATGTAACAACAAATTTTTTTTTTTTCAATATGACGTGTAACAACCTAACTATGGCGTGTCACATGTTTTTGTACATGGTGTATAACAACCTAACCATGCCATGTCACATGTTTTTGTACATGGTGTGTAACAACCTAATCATGGCATGTCATATGTTTTCGCATATGATGTGTAATAACCTAACCATGTCCTGCAACATGTTTCTGTACATGACGTGTAACATCATGGCGTGTAATTTCATTAAGGGTAATTTTGTCCAACTTGACTAAAAATAGTTAAAATTATAAAGAGGGTTATTTTTAAAAACATCTTATCTATAAGGGTTATCTTTTAAAATGCCCCTATTTGAGCATTGATTTCCTTCAAGGAAGTTGCGCTTTTTCTTTTCCTTTTTTTATCAAAGAAACCAAATCCTGATATACCTAAGAAAAGAAACCAAATCCTTTACAATTGGGATAGTATAGGAATATATATCAAGATATATGCTTTAAAAGATTTCATTCAAGTAAACACTAGTTCGGAAGTCTTTTTCTCCTCTGATTCACGTTGAGCTCCGTCATTCTTATTGCCCTTTGTTTCTGAAAAGAGTGTTTGATCATGGCAAGAGGAGAAGCAAGGTTCACATGCCGTGTGAAGCTAGACCATGATTTCACCCTCATTCCTCACCTTTCCCAAGCTGGATATCATCTTCAAATCCGTAAGTTCCTCATAGATGATAATGGCAATGTGCGAGGGGATCAAGAGGTGGAAGTCTAGGAGAAATATTTTTTGCTAGACTTTGTGTTTGGCTCGACTCGACACCGCCACCATGTAGCTCAACGTCTACTGAAGTTGGGTGGCGTTCGCGCAGTCTAGAAAGGATATTGGATGAAGCTTTCTCCGAGGCCAAGCTGATTTTACAAAGAGAGAAAAATAAATGTGATTTTCGCAACATTCCAACAATAAGATTTTGCTTCAACAAGTTCGTGAGGTGGGAGGATGAGTTAGAGGGTGTGGCACTAGAGTTGTCAATGCAGGAAGCTCCTAAGCCGCTTCCTGCAATGAAAGAATCCATCCAGGCTCTGAAGAAAGTGAAGGTTGAAGGTGACATAGCCTAAGAGTGCATGATTTGTATGGAGCAACTCTCCTCCGGAGTAAAGGTCACTAGCATGCCCTGTTCGCATCTTTTTTTATGATTAAATTTAAATTAGTTATATATTTTGTTTTTAAAAAGGAAATTTGATTTTAGAATTAATTTTTATTTAATTTCAATCTTCTTCATGAATACATCACTTTTTATGTATATATAATTTTCTGTTCTTATACTTAAAATGTTAACTAATTGAAGATTAATCAAATCATGATCCACTAACTTATTATTTTTATTATTATAATTATAACCGTCAGACATTAAATCGTTTACGTGCAATGCACTTGTAGCAAAAACTAGTATATATAAAAGCACAAATGTGTGTAAAATTTTTTTATTGATGAGAAGGAAATAACCATCTACTATATTTCAAAATTGTAATTAAAAATAAGTTTCATTATAACTTTTAAATTGAATTAATTAATAGAGTATTAATTTATGAGAAAATTATGAGAAATAACCTTTCTTGATAAGGACATTTCAAAAATAACCATCAAAATAAATTTAACTATTTTTAACCATATTTAGCCATGACTTGACAAAAATACCATTGAAACTATTTCAAATAAATTAAACCATTCATCACAATTTCTCTCCATTTGTGCTTTTGATTTCTCTCTCACCATCCCACTCTCTCTAATTTTATCGATTTCTCTCTTCGATATTCATCTGCTATACTCCCAATTTCTCTCTCTCGCATTTTCAGATTTCTCTTTCTTGTGCTTTCAAGGCAGCAAACGATGGTTTTGATGTGCTTGAGTGGATAGCTATTTGAGGAATTTGATTTTTAGGTATTTTGGATAAAACTAAAATGGTAGAAATGATCACAGATATTTGAAATAGCTTGTAATTGGATCAATTCGAGACCTAGATACCAATAAACTCAAAATTTTGAAATATATAAATATAGGTTTTTAAGGAATTTTTTTTCGATTTTTAGTCGAAATAGGTATTTTAGATAAGAAAATTTGTGTTTTGATTTATGAAAATATATTAGAAACACTTTACCGGTGCCAAATTGTCAAAACAATGAAAAGAAATGAAGAGAGTTGAGAAAATTTGAAATTTTGGTTCGTAAATAACAACAACATTTTAGGTATTAAAGTATAACAAAATGTTTTTGAATATGGTGTGAAACAATAATATTTTTTCAACATGACATGTAACAACAATATTTTTTTTTTCAATATGGCTTGTCACATGTTTTTGTACATGGCGTATAACAACCTAACCATAGCGTGTAATAACCTAACCATGTCGTGTCACATGTTTTTGTACATGGCGTGTAACAATCTAAACATGACGTGTCACATGTTTTTGTATATGGCGTGTAACAACCTAACCATGACGTGTATCATGTTTTTATATATAGCGTGTAACATCGTGGCGTGTAATTTTATTAAGGGTAATTTTGTCCAACTTGGCTAAAACTAATTAAAATTATAAAGAAAGTTCTTTTTGAAAACATCTTATTTATAAGAATTATTTTTAAAAATGTCCCTTAATTTATTATATTGAATTACTTTTTCTAAAGTTCTAATTCAGAATAAGAACCACCTATATGTGAGGTTTAAGTTAACAAAAATAAAAAATGGGCAAATAAGAGTTGCATAGGGGGACAATTAATATCATTTTCAAAATTAAAGAATAATAATGGAAAAGAGTTTACTTCAACAATAATATTTTCTTTAGCATTGATTTCCTTTAAGGAAGTTGTGCTTTTTCTTTTCTTTTTTTCTCAAAGAAACCAAATCCTTTTACAATTGGGATAGTATAGGAATTATATATATCAAGATACCTCATTCAAAAGATTTCATTCAAGTAAACACTAGTTCGAAAGTCTTTTTCTCCTCTGATTCATGTTGATCTCCATCATTCTTATTGCCCTTTGTTTCTGAAAAGAGTGTTTGATCATGGTAAGAGGAGAAGCAAGGTTCATATGCCGTGTGAAGCTAGACCACGATCTCATCCTCATTCCTTACCTTTCCCAAGCCGGATATCATCTTCAAATCCATAAGTTCCTCATAGATGATAATGGCAATGTACGAGAGGATCAGGAGGTGGAATTTCAGGAGAAATATTTTTTGCTAGACTTTGTGTTTGGCTCGATTTGACACCACCGCCATGTAGCTCAACGTCTACGTGAAGCTGGGTGGCGTTAGCGCAGTCTTGAAAGGATCTTGGATGAGGCTTTCTCCGAGGCCAAGTTGATTTTACAAAGAGAGAAAAATACATGTGATTTTCGCAGCATTCCAACAACAAGATTCTGTGTCAATAAGTTCGTGAGGTGGGAGGATGAGTTAGAGGGTATGGCACTAGAGTTGTCAATGCAGGAAGCTCTTAAGCCGCTTCCTACAATGAAAGAATCCATCCAGGCTCTAAAGAAAGTAAAGGTTGAAGGTGATACAGCCCAAGAGTGCATGATTTGTATGGAGCAACTCTCTTCCAGAATAGAGGTCACTAGCATGCCCTGTTCGCATCTCTTCCATGGAGACTGTATCCAGGAGTGGCTGAATACGAGTCATAAGTGCCCATTGTGTCGCTTTCTGATGCCAACTGATGGCTGATGGCTGATGCCACTCCATTTTTATATAGTCTGTAATGGAAAGAATTTGGTCGTTTTTTCTTTAAGTCATATCTTTAATTAGCTGTCTATCCACCATCAATAAGTTTAGGGTTCCTTTGTTAATTATATTTTCAACTACCATCATTTTTTCTTTCTCTTGATAATTTGTCCTTAATCTTGATAGAAACCTAACCTAACACGCATGCATCTTCTTACCAACATTCAACCTTAATTCATCATTTTTTAAATTTGCTAAAACCCAAAATTATATTGTCATGCTTTCTCTTGTCTATAAACCAAGTTATTTGCCTTATTTTTAAACACTTTTTGTACCCTAATTAAAGATCAAATTTTCAATTTTAGCATTCCATTGTATATCTAGGTTCATATATACCTTCAATTTGATTTTTCATGACAGAGTGGGGTGGTAAGGGCTTTGAGAAACTGTACAATTACAAAAGAATGCTACCACAAAAAATAAAGACAGCTTCAGTCACCAATCACCTACACACCGATAATACAGCACCCTTAAAACTAAAAAAGGCCTTACCTAACACCCTCCTCAGTTTCTTTTTTTCTCTCTATCTATTGAGTTAAGAATCCCACTTACCTAACATCCTCCTTTGATGAGCAGGGCAGAAAAACAAGCAGTGCCTTAGTTGGAACCTTCCTGACAACACATTACACATAGAATACACAACATCATTATTTTAAAGTTCCTCAAATAATAAAACTATGCTACTATATTTTCTTACTCACATATTTAATTAGTTTTTTAAATTTTTAATGAATTCTTAGTCGTCTTACTTTTTATAAGATTTAAAGTTTCTTAAACATGTTTACACTTTTAAACCCACAAAATATTGGAGTTTAGCACATTTTATAAGATTATATTATGAATAATATTGTCTCGTTATCAAAACTATATTTAATTAAGTCCACACTTTGATTTTACAAAAAAATCTAAAATTTCTAGTCAAGTCTTTTTATTTGGTGTTATGGTTTTGGAGGAACCTCCCAAAAGGGCTTCTACCTCTTCTTAAAGAAGATAATTCAGGGTTAAGTGTTGTGATTAGCTCCGATTTCTTATGTAGCAAAAAAAAAAAAAAAAGACTGAAGGTAATAAAGATTCTTCTTGATTTTGATTTTGTACAGCATTCTTCTTGTTACTGTAACAAATTAGACTAGAGCTATACATCTCATATATAGTTTGATTTTGATTTTATACAAAATTTAAGAAATTTTAAGTTAAATTTTGATTTATATTGATTATAAATTCTTTTTACAAAATTATTCTTGACTTGAAAAAAAGAAGGAAGAGAGTAGTTATAGTTAAAGGTAATAAGGATTAAAAGTTGCATTAATTTTATTCTTTAAAAGTTTGTACATAATTATAACACTGGAACTTTTAACTTTCATTAATAGGAATTCTAATCACTTAATCAAATGCTATTTTATGTTATGTATTTTGTATTTAATACCAAACTAAAAGTTCAAACAATAATGTGGCTTTGAATTGAATGGGCTTAGCTGGTTCAGTTATTAAAAGATTGGTATCCTAAAAAGTTTGTCTGGAAATGTTGAATAAATTTGCTGAAACTGAGCCAATGCCTACCTACTTATTCGCATAGGAAAGGAAAAGGGCAAAGGCAACCAGTGCTGGACCCCTCATCCCCTTTCTTGTTGAAATATCGGCTGCTATGTAAACAATGAGACAGAGAAGACAACGAGGAACTTGCCTTAGTTTTCTGGGCTAGCGAAGGATAAGAAAAGACCAGGAAGATATGGAAGTATACATCATTAGCAAACAAAAAGACAGAGGGCTCTATGAAAAATTGTTCCCTTCCCACAGTAGGACCTGGTGCTGCGTTTTCATCTTAAATGTGCAATATTTATGGGTTAGAAGAGTCAGTGTTTGACTCTTCAAGTCATCACGCGCAATTTGGTACTTTGACACCTTGACTTAGATTACAAAACCTTATCAAAATCCATACAATTATCTGTAATTGTTGACACTTTTGTCAAATATAACATCATTCTATAATTAATTCCCATACGAGTGGACCTCGAGAGGGCAACAATCACCTTGTTCATATAGAAAAAGGACTTATGAGCCAAAGCTTTTATCTCTTAAGCTCATCTGGTTTAGCAAGATTGGTCTTTCTCTAAGGTCAATCCCCCTGGATATATTCCTATTTGCTTTGCAAAGGATAAGGGTGGTGGCATATTCAGCCTGTGTTGGACTTTTAGCCCCCCTCGGTTTTTGGTTGCTCTGAGATCATTGAGAGAAAAATGAATAATAGTCTCAACATTCTGGTTAGCCAGGCAAAGCATAAGGAAGACCAAGAAGATATTTAAGTATACATTAGTAGCAAAAACTCTATATGTGTATACATATAATAAAGACCATGGACATACCTTTTCATTTTCATCACAGCCCACAGATGTAAAATAAGAAGCTGACGAAGACCTTTCCAATTTTCAGGTTACAAAAGTCAGTGTTTACTATTCATAGTCACATGATGCAATTTGGTAATTTGACACCTTGAATCAATTATAAACCTTCTATAAATTCATTCACATGATGTAATTGATCTTATAAAAAAAAAGCTTAACATGGCATCCTCCATGATCACTTTCATAATATTGGGGTTATGGACTACCATTGTTGTTCTTTCCTCTGCTTCAACTATAATAGGAACAAAATTATCACTAGAATTAGAGGCACAAGCTTTGCTCGAGAGTGGTTGGTGGAGTAGCTACAACAACCTCATCTCCAATCGGTGCAATTGGCCTGGTATATCATGCAACAATGATGGAAGCATCACCGACATTTATCCACCGCCTAACATCGTTAAGGTTGGTGTTAAGTTTGGAAAAATGAACTTCTCTTCCTTTCCGAACCTTGTTCATCTTAATCTTAATGATCATGGTCTCAATGGAAGCATTCCACCCGAAATAGCTACTCTATCAAAACTCAAGAACCTCTACCTTAACTGGAATTATCTAACAGGTGAGTTACCTTCACTCGGAAACTTGAGCCAGTTAGCAGAGCTTGATTTTTCCCATAATGAAATCAGTGGTTCCATTTCCCAGGAACTTGGAAACTTGAAAAGTCTTGTTCTTTTAAAGTTGAGTTGGAATAACCTTACTAGATCAATTCCATCTGCCCTCGGCTTTTTGAGTAATCTTACTCATCTGGAAATGAGATCTAATCAGTTCTACAATTACATCCCTCCAGAAATAGGGGAACTGAAGAACTTGATTACTCTGGATTTGTCTAACAACAAGCTAGTTGGTCTAATTCCTTCCACTTTGGGTAAATTGACCAATTTGACTACTCTTAATCTATCCAACAATAAGCTTGTTGGCTCAATCACTTCTACCTTGGATCGGTTGACCATGTTGACTTCTTTGGATATTTTTAACAATATGCTCGTTGGCTCAATCTCTTCTACTCTAAGTCAGTTGATTTTTTTAGAAACTCTGAATTTGTCCAATAATATTCTCAGTAGTCCTATCTCTTTCATCAGTCCAATGGTTTTGAGTTATTTAGATTTATCCAACAATATGCTTGTTGGTTCAATCCCTTCATCTTTGTCTCTTTCTTTGAATGTTTTGCACCTTCAATCAATTATTTTAGAAGGTCCAATACCTCAAAAAATTGGGAATTTAAGAGCACTTTATTCATTGGACGTCTCTAAAAACAAATTGAATGGACCGATCCCTTTTCAAATTGGCTACCTTAGAAAGCTAATCTCATTGGACCTCTCTAAAAACAACTTGAATGGACCGATCCCTTCTCAAATTGGCTACCTTAGAAGGCTAATTTCTTTTAATCTTAGTCATAACTTTATAAGCGGAGAGATACCTTTACCCTTACGAAATTTAATCACATTTGGATAATTGGGACCTTAGCTACAATAAGCTCTCGGGTATTGCTCCAATTTTTCTTACTTCTTTCCCTGATATTCACAAGAATTACATAGGTCACAACTGTTATAAGATTTATTCCAAGTCATTGGTGGGTAACAAGGATTTATCACCCTATACCTGTTCTTTAATTACTAGGAGGAAGAGAATCCTTAACCATCTCAAAATATTTCTTCCTCTTGCGGCATTCCCTGCTTTCTTGATTTATGGATATTTATTATTTTCACGATCTAACTTGAAGAGTAACAATGGAATGCAAGAATCTAAAACTGGAAATTTGTTCTCCATTTTGAACTATGATGGAAGGATAGCATACGAAGAAATTATTAAAGTGATAGAGGATTTTAACATTAGGTATTGTATTGGAATTGGTGGTCATGGAAGTGTTTATAAGGCGGAACTACCTAGTGGCAAAACAGTGGCCTTGAAGAAGCTTCATCATCTAAATGCTGAGGATCCAAATTTTGACAAAAGTTTCATGAATGAAATAAAATTTTTATCAGAAGTTTGTCATCGAAATATTGTGAAGCTACATGGTTTCTGTGTACATCAACGGAGCATGTTTTTGATATATGAATACATGGAAAGAGGCAGCTTGCGTAGTGTCCTAACAAAGGATGTTGAAGCTATAGAATTGGATTGGTCAAAAAGAGTTGACCTCATCCATGGCATAGCACATGCATTGTCTTACTTGCATAATGACTGCTCACTTCCAATAGTCCATCGAGATCTATCAAGTCACAACATCTTGTTAAACTCAAACTTGGAAGCTTTTGTTGCCGACTTTGGAGCTGCTAGAATGTTAGATCTTGATTCATCCAATCAAACCATTTTGGCCGGTACTTATGGTTATGTAGCTCCAGGTTAGTTGTTCCACTATAACTACTACTACTACTACTACTACATTTTCATATTTTTTCCATTCCCTAGCTTATTTAGTTCTCGAATGTGCTACACATGTTAAATTATATATAGCATCTTGTCTTTTTTTTTTTTAATTTTTTGCTAAGCCAACATTTTACCGTGTTAAAAAAAAAAAGAAGAATATCTCTTTTCGGGTTTACAAATACCTTTAGACACTTGCAATTCATTATAAAAGAAAGTTCATTTAAGCCTTGGGCACAAAGTACACAATAAAACACTCTTAACCCAAAACAGCCCAGATGAGGCATACCATGCTCATCCTTTCCATTTTTCAACCTAAAGCATCTCATACATTCAAATTCAATCATCATCAATCAAGCAACATCATTCTTTCAATCAAAACTAATCACCAAACCACAACTTGGGAGATAAAACATAAGCCAACCATTTTCCCATTAATGTCAATAACAAAACCGCATCAAAGAAAGAAGATATTTGATGTACTTTCGACTAGATCTGACCACATCCCTTGGTTACCTTTCAAATCCATGCCATGAACATTGCGTACCTCTCCACTCCCATTTTAGCAACTGCGTCCATGCACCTATTCGCTTCCTGAAAATATTTTAAAAAAGTACACATCCTTTATAATCTTTCAAGATGCCAATTTGTTGGAACAATTTCTACAATTTCCATGATTTTTTACTTGAATTCAAAATCGATGGGATTGTTACACTCGATTTTGATTAAATAATGAGTGCTTATTTACTTAATTATGGAGATTGGTAAACGACTTCAAGGGTTGCCTTAATTGTTTGAATTTCAGCAAGGTTGGAATATCACACTCCATTGGGCTCCAAGAACACTACTAACATGTTCCTTCCTTATTTCTCAAAACTCCCCCCATTCTCGTTGGTCTTGGTTTCCCACTGTGGACTTATTGATATTAAACATTAAAAATTCAGCATAGGAGGTTGCCATACTACATCTTGCTCTTCCTATATTTGCTTTTCGTTAGTGATCTTTGTGTCATTCTCAGGTGTGACCACCACTCCACCTCCGTCGCACTCGTTTCTCCTTCAATCGCCCTTACCCAATAAAAGTATTTAATTTCACCAAACATATGGCAACCTCACAAACAAGGACCTATCTTTCCATTTTCGCCTCATGTCCTCCTAAATAGCTCCATTGTTGGAATAATTGAGGAAACATATTTGGTAGTCACCCATAGAATCACCACCAACATTGGATTTCACTCCAAAATTTTCAACTCCACATACAATGGATATAAAGGTGATTATATATTCTTCTACCACCACACGACACCATTGGCAAAGGCTATCCTCTTTCCATGATAGTGATTCCCCTTGTTATAGGAAACCCAGTTGTAGGTATCTTCCCCAAATACCAAGCCACCAAAAGCATTGGACATTTGATAGAATCTTTAGCCTCTATATCCTCTTAAATGAATTATCAATAAAACCATTTGATAAGTTCCCTAATAATGATGCAAGTTTTCTTACTAAAAAAAAAAAACCATATTCATCAAATTTTCATATTAATCTATCCATCTTATTCTCATTCACTTTGACTTCTTGCAATAACAAGCCAATTTGATTTTCCATTTCCTTTTCTTATTCAAATAAAGGTCTCCTAAAATCCAATTTCCATCTAGATGCCATCCCACTGCCCTCCATGTAGTAATTTACCACCTGAGCATCCTTCTTACTCATTAATTGAAAAAACTCTTAAAAAAATTATATTGATGGATTTTTCCTCTAACTGCACATTATGCCAAAATAGAATATGTTTTCCATTTCCTAGCAACCACTTACAACACTCGTTCCAAATAAAACTTGATAATCCCTCCAATTCTTGAATTTTAATGATGTCCCTCCCCACTTTTGACATACCATTTAGGTTGATTTGAAAAGGATCTGGTCTTGTGTTGCTCTTCCATACTTCTTAAAAATCACTTTCTTCCACAAAGAATCCCTTTCCATTCCATATCTTCACCAACATTTGCTAATCAAAGAAAATATTTGTCTATTAAATTTGTGATTCCCAAGCCTTGTCTTTCTTTTAGTCTACACATTACACTCCACTTCACCTTTGCTATATTTTCTCAGTTTTTACTACCTCCTCATAAAACATCTCCTTTCTAGGAGTCCAACTTCCAAAATGTCTCCTTTTGGTGCATTGAAAAATGACATATAATACAAAAGGAGAAAAGAAAGTCCTAAGTTAATAAGAGTAACCCTATCTCTGAAGGATAATAGCTTACATTGTCATCCTGACAATTTCTCCTGAAATAGGTGAACCACTGGATCCCACCCCACGTATTAATCTTGCTTGAACACGTACCCAAAGGCATCCCCAAATTAATTAAAAGGAAAAGTACCTGCTTTGAATTGTAAAATTGCCATAAAGTTCTCCCCTTGTATCCTTCACTCTTGAATAAGGGATAAGCAAGCTTGACCACGATTTTTTTTAAAACCTTGATAGCTTCTAAAAAGTCAAAAAGACATTTTTAACGTTTGTAATACTTTTTTGGTCTGCTTCATGCAAGATTATGATGTCACATACAAACTAAAGATGAGATATCGTACTATCTCCAAACACACTTCAACATTCTTGTAGTAACCATCTGCCTTCACCAATAATAAATGCAATGCCTATGTCACCAAAATAAATAAAAACAAAGACAAGGGATTGCCTTGCCTTAACCTTTTTTGTAGCTTATAAAACTCCTTGCTTGGTGATCTGTAAACCCAAATTGATAGTTACACCATCAAAATACATTATCGAATCCATCCTTTCCATATTTCTCCAAAATCCATCTTCTCCATCACTAGAAATAAAAAAGACCACTCTACTGAATCATAGGCTTTTTTAAAAGTCTAACTTCAATATAACTCTAACTAGTTCATTCTTCTTCTTTTTAAAGCAATTGATTAGTTCATTAGCTAAAAAAATCACATCAACTGTCTATTTGCCCCATACAAAAGCCTTTTGCGTATCACTTAGTATTGCCATTATCACTTTCTTGAATCTCCCTATAAGCAGCTTTGCCACTATCGTATATGTAGACTCTAGGAGACCAATCAGCCAATAACCTTCAACTTTTGATGGGTTGTTAATTTCTGGGACTAAGACAATAAATGATGAGTTCAAATTTTTTTTCCAGCTTTTTAGAAAACAAATATATGGAAACAAAAGGAAAAAAAGTCATTTTCCAATGTTGTCCACTCCTTGAAAAAATTTAGATTGAATCCATAAGGTTTTGAGGACTTTGAGCCATCACAATACTATACAATTCCTGCTTTGTGAAAGGCATTTCTAGAAAATCCTTATACTCTATCAAACTTCAAATAAAAAGTCACCTCTGATAATGCTGGTCTTGCCTATGCTTCTGAAACAAATAATCTTTTGTAATACTCATATATCTTCTTTCTCATTATCTTCAACTCCTCCTCCCACTTTCCATTTACATTTAGGCCTAAGATATTATTTTTGTGGACTCTCATCTTTGCTTTACAATGAAAATACCTCGCGTTCCTATCTCTTTCCTTGATCCACTTTTTTTATATTTTTTTGCCACAATGAAAATATTCTCCAAAGTTCTTCTGATAATCTCTTTTTTCCCTAACCTCACTCTTCCCCAACTCGATCCCTCGTGTTTCATAAGATATCAATTTTTTCCATTTTATTCTCTAACTTCTCAATAATTTTCTCAACTACACCAAACACCTTGTTATTCCACTTTAGGAAATATTCTGTCATGCTCATTTTAACCCTCAAACAATACTTGGATCTCCTATCAACACAAAACAAATTCCATTATCCTGTACTACTTTTGTAGAGCCCTTTTTTAAAAACCAAAAATCCATTACCTTGAAAGGTCCTGATCCCTAATTTATCTACTCTAAACTCATCAATATGGGGAAATGGTCCAACACCAGTCTACTGTGGAAAAATTGACCTAATGCAAATAACACCTCTAACCATTCTACCATAACTAGAACCTTATCAAATCTTCTTTTAGGTCTCCCTCGAACCATGTGAACCATTTTCCCACCCAAGGCAAATCTCTTTCATAATGAAATTATTTAAATCCTCCATTATAATCCTCAAACGCAAACAATTCATTATCTCTGTCTCATCGCTTAAAGTATTCAAGCCCCAACCATATACATGCACCACCCCTTACATATTTTTCCCTTAAATTCAAAATGTTCGTCCACAAATTTGCTTTCACTGCCTTTGCTCGAGGAGCATACTAATTTCTTGTCAAATTAGTTTGATTAACTAGATATTCATTGATTACACATACTTAAATGCATTTGAATTAAGGAAGTTATCATTAATACGAAGAACATGTTGAGGAATCTTAAGGTAGGAATTGGAGATATGTTGTTTTTCCTTTTTCTTTGCTCCACTCTTTTCACACTTTTTTATTTAATTTTTTTTTGGCAGAGCTTGCTAACACAACGACTATAACTAAAAAATGTGATGTTTATAGTTTTGGAGTATTAGCTTTGGAAGTGTTGATGGGAAGGCATCCCCAAGAACTTTTATCATTGTTTCCATCAAATTCCCTTTTGCAAAATATAATGTTAAATGATATATTAGACCCTCGTCTATCACCTCCAACAAGTCACTTAGACACCCAAAAGATTGTTCTTGTTGCTACAATAGCATTCGCATGCTTACCTATGGAACCGAAGTCTCGACCAACGATGAAACAAGTGTCCCATGAGTTTCTTTGTTGCCAAAGATCCTTGGCAAAGCCTCTCGGAGAAATATCCTTGTTGCAACTCGTGGCTTCTGAAATGGATGTGGAAAAAGAACTGTGCAACTGAGTGACAATATCCTTCACATAATGTTGGCAATTAGTCCTAGTGTTTTGTCAACTTAGATCTCATGTTGATTAGCTGCAATTTAAACATTGAAAAGGCATATTATTTTTTTTTTTGCTCAGCTAATAATGTAGATTTTATTAATATTCTAATTGTAGCAGTAAAGAGTCAGCCAAGTAGTTGCTCCAAAAGATTACAATCGCCTAAGGATAGAGGCTAGTATAACTCATTGTTTTAATAATACAACCCAAAGTAAGAAACCCAAAGTACAACTTGAAAAAATTTCAATAATCCCCTAAAAAACCATAAAATCACCTAAAAACATTACAAAATTAAAACCCAAAAAGCAACATTCATCCTTTTTGACTCCCTTCAGAAGATCAAAAATGTTTCGCACCTTTTTTACTTTTCATATAAATATTATCAAATCTCTCAAAGTTTGCAGCTGATACCAAAACACGGTAAAAAAAATAAAGTTTGGCTCTAGTAAACAGAGAGCGTCAATAACCCATAAACGAAAAGATATTCCAACAAAAGCTTATCCTTTTTAGCAATCCACCTCGTATCCAATACCCAGCAAAATAACCATTCATCATCATGTAACACAAAAATCATCCAAGACCCACAAAACTTCCAATCCAACACAAACTAAACCACATAAATGAACAAAAAAACACGTAGCCAGATAACCAAAATCATAAATAAAAAAAAAACCCACCACAATCCAAACAACAAGTCACAAAACTCAAAAAACGCCAAACATATCTATCTCACAACATCAACAACAATCAGTCAAGAGAAGCACTATCCCAATACCCATAAGCAACTAATGTTCACCAACAAGAGAAGTACGCATTGCAATAAATACCAAACTCATCACGTGACACAATCAAGAATATAAATTCCATATAGCCACATTAATTGCACCAAAATCCCATGCACCACATTAGTTCTGCCTCCCATTGTACACCCCACTACCTGCTCAATTAATGCCATAACCACCTGCATTGAAGTTAGTAAGTATCCCCAATTTTCAACCTGCATCTTTACTTCAACCAACCATGCATATCCATTTTTAGATTAAACATTTTTAGTTTACCATTTTATTTTGTTTCTTTTCTTCTATTTTCTTTTTGAATTTCATTTCCTTTTTTTTTTAAAGATTAAGTATGAAATGTATTCATATAAAAAGGGGAGAACTCATGAACACAGAAAGGAGAGGGAACCTGGCAAAAATCAGCCTAGGGTCCTACTCTAGAACTGGCTTACAAAAATTAGCCAGCAATAACCTAAGTTGTACAAGAGTATTGACAAGTAGAAAATAGGCAAAACACCACAACTAGCTCTGAAGCAAAAAAGAGGTTAAGGGATAAATAGGGGAAAGAAACATAAATGCTGTGGATGTTTCATCCTCTTGCAAATCATAAGGTTCGTGTTATTCCTAAGGATGTCAATGCCTTTTCATGAGCAAAGGAGCCCAAGGAAAGCTCATTGTCATTGGAGGCCTGTATAAAAAACACAACAACAAGTAGTAGTAGACAAAGAGAGGGCACCATCCAAAACAGTTAAAGGTAGAGACGTAGAAGATCATGAATTCTGTCAACCCCTGATTTGACAAGGCCATCTGTAGCTTCATTACTTGACCTTGAGATATGCCTAATCTGTCAGCAGCTAGCCATTCTATTTTTGATTGAGCAAATTTGAAGAATGAGTTGTTGTAGTCGCCATGGGGCTGAACTAGGATTGGATACCTAAGACACAACATTTTTGGAGTTAGATTTGATGATGCTGCTATTAGAGTGTGAGACCTTGTCAAGCTCGATTAAAAGACGGTATTGTACCGAGTGGTACAACTAAGTTAAATCGAGCCTTAAACTAGTTCAAATAGAAATTTCAAGAGGAATTTGAAAATTTTAAAACCAACAGAATGGCTTAGAATAGTGATTTGGAGTTCAAGGTCCAGTTTGGAGTCCATCAGAAAATTGATCAATTAGGGACAAAACGGTCATTTTACCATTTGATGATAAAATGGAGATTTTTAGCCAAGATTTGATCACATTTGACCAAGAATAACTATATGAAATATAATTATGATTATTGGAGTATAAAATGATGTTTAGCAGTGAAAATTGTGATTCCCGGTATTTATGGAGCACAAGGGCAAAATGGTAATTTTGCCACTAGAGGACTAAACGAAATTTTTTTTTAAACAATTTTTGCCCCATTTGGTTAATATTGATCAATATTAGTGTTATTTTAGGTTGAAAAGTAGAAATAATGAGATTCCGGTACATTTCGGAGTATAAGGGTAAAATCGTAATTTTTTCGTCCCAGGGGCAAATCAGTAAAATTTTTGCCCCAGCACTTGTCAAGACCAAGGGATTTTAATTGTGGTAGGATTGGATAAATACCAGAATATTTGTGGTGGAAAATTAAGAAGAAAAAGTCAAAAAGTTAAAAATTGGGCCAATAAGCATGTGACACATGGCATGCTTGATTATTTTATTATTTTCTATAGAAATCAGCCCATTAAATCCCCAATTCCCTCACCATATTCGGCCTAGACATCCAGCAACAAGAAAAAAGGAAGAACAAAAGGAAAAACAAGAAAACCTAGGTGGAAATTCAAAGAAAAAGTGAAGAAATCAAGGAAACAAGCTAGGTAAGTTAAAATTTCTTTAATTCTCCTTGATACCTAGCTTACCCATGCTTTTGTTCTTG
>NC_030853.1:14645247-14685611 GCF_000208745.1 Theobroma cacao | reverse complement strand
TGCATGTATATTATTATCGATAATGCCATTGTGTTTTGGCTATGTTCACACCCGAGAAAAGGTGTGTGTGTATGCATGATATGATAAATTTGTTAAGCAAAGGTAAATGGATAGGCTTGCTTGGGCTTAGTGAGCTATGCTCATTGAGCTCATGCGTCGGTCATAGCCCGGGAAATTGGGTCGTGACATAGAGTTCACTGTCAGTTAATTTTCCACTACACAAGAATACGTATCGAATAGATAGTATATAAGCAAGCAGAGTATCGATCCCACAAGGAATTAATCTAAAATTTTACTAAGTACTAAAATTAGAACAAGTTAATCTTATCAAAACAATCAATATGAGATAACTAATTTAATTAACTAAAAATACCTAACCAAAATTTTAAACTAACAAAAATCAAAATAATAATAAGTAGAGTAAATATCAAATCAAACAAACATAGAATTACAATATCCCTCACACTTCATCTAAGTTTTATCTCTCTTCCTTAACTTATTTCAATGGGTTGAATTTCTAACCTAGAGTCCTAAATTATTTATAAGGGTCTCCCGACTCATCTTATAAAAATATCTATTTTAACCAAAACACCATATCCCTATGTGAATTGAAGTTAAAACAGATTTATTAAGTTCAGGCTCTAATCTAGCTACATATGGCTTATAGGTATATCCCTATCCTATATGCAAATCAATTAATATGATCACATGCTATCCCAATTTTAGTTTACTATAAACTCCCTTTCCCAAGTTTGTTTAGGTTTCTAAATCAATTTAATTGGTGGCCAAGCAATTAAAGGCATTAAGAACAAATTAGAATAAACAACTCAATTTCCATTGAAGATAAGTAAGAAAAAGATTGAAAACTTAGATTACATGTGAGTTCAATTGCAATCCTAGAGAAGGAAAATTAGCCACTCATGATTGCAAAAACAAATAACATTATAATAAATTCAACCATTGAGAGTAACAAGAAAAATAAAATCCAAGGAAGAAAACAAAACAAGATTTGTCGCCTTGATCTCCAAGTTTCAGCCTTAACTTCTAGCTTCTTGAGTCTCCCAAAAGATGTCCCTTCAATGTTCTTAAAAAACATCCTATTTATACTAATAAACTTAACCTATAGTTCCCTAAGTTGACTTATGGTTTAATTGGGCTTAAAAGTATAATTAGAAATCCAAAAAATCAATTATCAGTCCTTAACAATTTTCATTCCCAGCACAATACATCTAGCCATTTTCTGATGTGATTGTCTCTATCTTTGATGTAGAACTGGGCAAAGTAATCTTCATAAAGGTTATATCTTTTTCTCTTATCTTTCCAATGGTTTAAAAATTGCATCATTTGGAGTTCTGTAGCACAAGTTATGGCCAAAACACTGAAGCATATGCAAGTAGACTTTTAAGTCTTTCAACACCTTACTTTCCAAAATTAAGCCCAATTCCTTTAGTTCTTATGAAAATATAAAAACTAATAAATAATAACCAAATTAAAAGAAATAATATAAAATTAAAATAACTCACTTAAAAATAAACTAATTATAAAAACAACTAAAAATTAAGTAAATTATAATTAAAAATTGAGGACTTAGCTAATATTTAATAACAAAATTGGACTAAAATAATTCTATAAAATAAAATTATCATATCCCCAAACTTAAGATTTTGCTAGTCTTCGAGCAAAAGAGACTCACAAAAAGAAAACTGAACATAAACAGCCTTGAACGAGAGATAGAAGTACCAAATCATAATTTCTCAAAATTTCCTTAGAAATTAACTCAAATTCTAACTTAAAGTAACATACAGCTAATCTTTAAATTCATGCATCAATTCAAGTGAAAACTTATTTTTCAAATGGATTTCTTGTGTGTGTGTGTGAATGTTCTCTTACAAAGAATATCATGCAATTCGGATTAGTTTATGCCAAATCTAGGCATAGATTAGTACTAGGATCCCATACGTTTGCTTTTCATCTCTCTCTCTTCTAATGTAGATTAACACTTATTCAAGGATTAATAGGTTTTTATCAAGCTTGTAATATAAGGCTAGGGTCAAGATATGATAAAGGATATATTTAGGCTCAAATTCACCCTAAGCACTTAATCAATCTAGGACATGTAAAGAGCAATTTTTTTTTTTATATCACCCTCAAACTTGAAGTGAACTTTCCTTTGTACCACACATGTTATTTCTTTTTTTTTTCAACCCCCAAACTTATTTTTGACAATTATAAACAAAGGATAATTTTCCTAACAACCATCACTTTCTTTTTTTTTTCTTCACCTTTCTCCCTCAATTTATTCATTAAGCTCAAACCATTCCCTAAAAAGATTAAAATACTAAGAGGGTGAAAGGTTCAAATTGCTGGATTTAAATAGATAGGTCAAGGCTAACATAATTGTGTAATTACAAAGAAAAGGTAAATTAGGCTCAAAAAGGGTGACTAAGGATAAATATAACAAGGTAGGCTAAAAAAGGCTCAAACGATCCAAAGATGGCCTAAATCACTTCCTATCCTAAGTGTTATCTAAGATTTCACCTCGAGAAAGAATCAAACAAATTCTAGAATTCTTAACTTCACTATACTTTTTCATCAACATAAAATTTCTTTAAATCACACAAAAATTTTAAGTAAAAGAGTATAGTGCGCAAATTATTGGAAGTCACATTCTAAAATAAAGCTAACACAAGAATATCACATCAAATTAAATCATAACTATATGCTTCCCGAAAGCTAAGAATCAAAAGATAATGAAAATATCATCCTAGGATTGAGACAATCATGAATGAGGTACAACTATCTCAAAATTTTTTTTTTTTGAAAAATAACTGAAACATGCAAAACATAAATAAACATGCAAGACATATCTTAAAATAAAGCTAACTGTACATAATGAGAAAAAAACCAAAATCAATAATGTTTCAGGTTCATACAGGTAAGAGTGAGGGTCGTGACATTGGTTGGGCCCATTTACTTTTTGGGTTTAAATATTTATCTTTTCTGTCTTTTCTTCTTCTTCTCCCACATTCTCCAGTGGCCCCTTCCCTTTTGTGAGGGCCACAGTGCTGGTCGGTCCCACCTATTTTTTGGGTTTAAATATTTATCTTTTCTGTCTTTTCTTCTTCTTCCCCTACATTCTCTAGCCGCCTCTTCCCTTCCATCTTCTTCATTCAAACTTTTCTGCTTCTCTTTCACTGCAAATCTTATTTCTTGGGTTTAAAAGTTGCATTGGCACTCATTTTCCTTTCCACACTCTCCATAATATTTCAAGTAAGGATTTTGTTTTCTTGTCTTTTGTTTTTTTTTACTTAGTTGTAGGAATTTTTGAGATTTTTGCTTTACTTGTCTTGATATATAAAAGAAAAAATCATGGAGTCTTTGACATAGATGAGTTCTTGTGCTTTGATTAATGATGGGCTATTTAATTCTTTTCTTGATTGGAGTATGACTACATTCAAATCGCACTATTTTGAATCTTTGGAGTTGTTGATAATAGTTAGTGATTGACATACATAGACCGTTCTTGAGGAATAGTGGGTATGTGCACCTTGTGTGGATCCAAAATATGGGTAGCAACTATTCTGAGAATTATTTTTGCTGTTAGAAATATGTGGTGTTGGATATATTGGGAGTATTATTCCTACTGATAGATTGTTGAAAAAAAATGTTTGGTAGATTATGACTTGGTACATAGTATTGCACTTTGTTTGGGCAACTAAAATTATATTTAGTGTTTACTAATGAATGATTACAATTCTTGAGCATTATTTTTTTTGAGTGCAATTGCATTAAGGTTCATCGATTATTTTTTACTTGTGATTGCTTGTTGACAAAACAAGATATAATTTTTAAAGATTATGATAAAGGACTGTCCAATTTGAGGATGTGCTAGGGGGCTTGTTGAGATGGTTGAGTTGAATTGGATAGCAATTATTCAAAATGTGCATTTGTAATGTTAATATTCTCATGGCTAGTTGTTAATTTGATACGTAGCACTAATTGCAAATATTATTTTGGATTTGTTTTGATAATTGAATTTCTTTTGTAGGAATGGCACCCAAACGATCCAAACCAAGCTCCAATGGATCTTTTGATAGATCGAAATTCATCTCTACCAATGCTTTTGCGTGATATCATACGTTGCTGATCAACAAAGTGACAATTCTTGAACGAGGGATAGATATCCCCATTCTGCCTTACAAGAAGATTCATGACATGTTTTGCGACAGACATTGGCAGCTATTTAGTGACCAACTTAAAGTTGTAGTGGCGTTTGTAGTCTGAGAGTTTTATGCCAATGCTGTTGAGCATGTTGATGGTATGGCGTTTGTTCGTGGCAAACAAGTCCCTTTTCACAGCCAAGCTATCAATGCATTTTTTGGAAACCCCAATATTGAAAATAATGAATATAGGCAGTACTTGGGTGATCATCAGGATTGCAATGAGATTATATCGATGCTATGTGTTGAGGGAGCTCAATGGAAAACATCGCATGGTGAGCCAGTGTCCTTCAAACGGAGTGTCATGAAAAAGAAGATGAAAGTTTGGTTACACTTTGTAGCGGCACGGTTACTCCCTTCCACTCATATCAGTGATGTAACGAGGTATCGCGTAGTGCTTATTTATGCCATTGTCACACATATATCCATTGATATTGGTAAAGTTATCTTTCATGCCATCTTACATACAGGCAGCACTAAACGAAATGGTATTGTTTTTCCTTCCTTAATCACTATATTATGTGCGAAAGCTGGTGTGCAATGGAGCGATAAAGAGAAGCTGCAGCAATAAAAAATTCCCATCACCGTGGGCATTCTTAAGTGATTAGAGGAATCTGCACCGGTCACTAGTAGTTCTTCCCAAGCCATTCCTCTACCTTCACAAGCTCCCACACGGAGTGTTGCTCAATGGATGGAGCGCATTGATCATCGATTAGACCATCACGAGTGGTAGAATCGGGCGATTAAACAGATGATGAGAGCTTATGCTGAACACGTTGGGATGGATATGTATACTTTTCCTTCCTTACCTATGGATTCTAACTCTGAGGATGATTTTGGTGGTGAAGATGCGGAAGACTTGTAGTCTACAGCTTCGGAGTTAAGGGAGTATATTTTTATCCTTTTTCTTTAATTTTCTTTTATCACATTAAGGACAATGTTTGTTCCAAGTTTGGGGGAGTAGTTTAGAATTTTGTTGATTTTGTTTTTTTATTTTATTTTTTTGAATCCAATGACTTACAAAAGGGAACATAAAAAAATAGATTAAAAGAAATAAATTAAAAAGCATGAAATAAAATAAAGATGAAAATGAGTAAGGTTGAGGAGCTTGGGTTGCCTCCCAAGAAGTGCTTCATTTATAGTCTTCGGTTGGACTGACTTGGACTCTAGGCAGTGTCAAGCAAGTGAATTGAGGACTTTTGATAATTAATTTCACCTCCCAAGTAATGTTTCAATCTTTCTCCATTGACTTTAAATTTCGACCATCTGTCCCTCTAACTTCGATCGCTCCATGTGGAAATATCTCATTGACAATGAAAGGACCAAACCACCTTGATTTAAGCTTTCTCAAAAATAATTTCAAGTGAGAATTATAGAGCAGCACTGCTTGTCCTGGTTCAAAGCTTCTTTCCAATATCTTCTTATCATGCCATTGCTTTGTTTTCTCTTTATAGAGTTTGGCATTCTCATAAGCTTGAAGGGGAAATTCATCAAGTTCATTTAATTGTAACAATTTTTGCTCACCTTCTACTTGTAAATCAAAATTTAACTTCTTTACAGCCCAATAAGCATTATGTTCAAGTTCTATCGGCAAGTGACAAGCTTTGCCAAAGATCAACTTATATGGAGACATACCAATTGGGGTTCTGTAAGTAGTCCGATATGCCCACAGTGCATCATCCAATCTTTTTGCCCAATCTTTTCTTATGGGACAAATCATTTTCTCTAAAATCCTCTTAATTTCTCTATTTGATAGTTCCACATGGCCACTAGTTTGGGGATGGTACGTAGTTGCAACCTTGTGTTTAACTCCATATTTTGCCAGAAATGCATCAAAATATTTGTTGCAAAAGTGACTTCCTTCATCACTAATAATTATCTTTGGAGTGCCAAATCGAGTGAAAATATTCTTCTTAATGAAATTCATCACCACCTTTGAATCATTATGAGGAAAGGCTGCCGCTTCAACCCATTTCGAGACATAATCAATAGCAAGCAAAATGTATTTGTTGTTGTATGAAGATATGAACGGACCCATGAAGTCAATACCCCGTACATCAAAAATTTCTATCTCCAGGATGTTGTTGAGAGGCATCTCATGTCGCCTTGAGATATTACCCACCCTTTGGCACCTGTCACAATGCAAAACAAAATTATGAGCATCCTTAAATAATGTAGGCCAGTACAAACCTGATTGGAGGACTTTAGCAACAATCCTTATTCCTCCAAAGTGTCCTCCATAGTCTGAAGAATGGCAATGGTGAAGCACACTTTGAATCTCTTCTTTTGGAAAACATTTTTTGAAGATCTGGTCTTTACATTGCTTAAACAAGTAAGACTCATCCCACAAAAAAAAATTTAACATCATGCAAAAATTTTTTTTTCTGATGAAAATTTAATTCAAGGGGAATAATATTGCTTACTAGATAATTCACAAAATCAGCATACCAAGGAAGTGATTTCTTACAAACTTGAAGGATTTGTTCATGAGGAAAAGTCTCTTTGATTAAAGTTGAATCCTTACCTTGAGCTTCAATCTCCAATCTTGAGAAGTGGTCTGCCACTTGATTTTCTATTCCTTTTCTGTCATGAATCTCTAGATCAAACTCTTGTAGCAAGAAAATCCACCTTATCAATCTTGGTTTAGCATATTTCTTGCCAATCAAATATTTGATAGCTGAATGGTCAGTGTATACTATCACCTTTGTCCCCACAAGATAGGAGTGAAATTTGTCAAAAGCAAAAACTACATCTAAAAGCTCCTTTTCTGTTGTGGTATAATTTTCTTGGGCCTCATTCAAAGTCTTGTTAGCATAATAGATGGAATGGAAGATTTTATCCTTCTTTTTTCTTAAAACAGCTCCCATCGCATAATCATTTAAATCACACATTAGTTTAAAAGGAAGAGTCCAATCGGGACTAATTATGATAGGTGTAGATATTAATCTTTTCTTCAATTTGTCAAAAGCAGCAAGACATTCCTTATCAAACTTAAATGGCACATCTTTTTCCAATAAATTGCAAAATGGTTTAAAATTTTTTGAAACGTCTTTAATAAATCTTCTATAAAAGCCAGCATGACCAAGAAAACTTCTAATACATTTGACATTTATTGGAGGTGGTAATTTCTCAATTACTCCAATTTTTGCTTGATCCACCTCAATGCTGCTATTAGAGATCTTGTGCCCAAGGACAATACCGTATCGCACCATGAAGTGACATTTCTCCCAGTTGGGCATCAAATTTGTTTCTTCACATCTCTTGAGTACCCTAGCAAGATTTAAAAGACAATCATCAAAATTATTTCCAAAGACAAAAAAATCATCCATAAATAGCTCCAAACATTTTTCCACCATGTCTGTGAATATGGCCATCATACATCTCTGAAAAGTGGCAGGTGCATTACATAATCTAAATGGTATTCTTCTAAAAGCAAAGGTGCCATAAGGACATGTAAATGTAGTCTTTTCTTGGTCTTCAGGAGCAATAGCAATTTGGTTATAACCAGAGTAACCATCTAGAAAGCAATAATATTCCTTACCAGCCAAGCAATCCAACATTTGATCAATGAATGAAAAAGGGAAGTGATCTTTCCTTGTAGCTTTATTGAGCTTTTGGTAGTCCATGCACACTCTCCATCCAGTTACAATTCTTGTTGGAATGAGCTCATTATTGTCATTAGCAACCACATTCATTCCCCCTTTCGTAGGAACACATTGAACTAGACTTACCCATGAGCTGTCAGAGATAGGATAAATTATTCCAGCATCTAAACACTTAATGATTTCTTACTTTACCACTTCTTTCATGATAGGATTCAATCTTCTTTGCTGTTCAATTGTGGTTTTGTGATTTTCCTCAAGGAGAATTTTGTGCATGCAAACAGAAGGGCTAATTCCCTTAATATCAGCTATGGTCCACCCTATTGCTTTCTTGAATTCTCTAAGTGTCTTCAATAACTTCACCTCTTACATGTTAGTAAGAGTAGTAGAAATAATAACTAAAAGAGTAGAAGATTTTCCAAGAAAAGCATACCTTAAGTGTGCAGGCAGGGGTTTGAGTTTTAAAGTAGGTGGTTCCTTAATCGAGGGCTTAGAACCTGGCATCAAAGAAGCTGAAACATCTAAAGACTCAAATTGATGAGTAGTTCTAAATCTGGAGTGAGCATTTAACAAATTTGAATATTCAATAAATTCATCATCATCCTTGTCAGAATTAGCAACTAAACATGCTTCAAGAGGATCATTGGGATTTTCTTTCAAGAAAACATCTTGTGTAAAGTTATCTACCACGCTCATAGAAAAATAGACTTCAGATGTCACAGGTAATTTTAAAGCTTTGAAAATATTAAATGTTACCTGTTGGTCTTGAACTCTCAAAGTGAGCTCACCTTTTTCAACATCAATCAAAGCTCTAGCAGTTGCTAAGAATGGCCCCCTAAGGATGATTGAAATTTGCCTATCTTCTGCCATGTCAAGAATTATAAAATCAACTGAAAAAATAAATTTATCTACCTTGACAAGAACATCTTCAATAATTCCCCTTGGATACACATAAGAAAGATCAGTTAGTTGTAAAGTAATAGAAGTGGGTTTGCATTCCCCTAAACCAAGTTTCTCAAAAATTGACCAAGGCATTAAATTGATACTTGCACCTAAATCACTCAAAGCTTTTGCAAAAATAAATTACCAATAGTGCAAGGGATTGTGAAACTACTTGGATCTTTGAGTTTTGGTGGCAGATTATTTTGGAGAATTGCACTACACTCTTCTGCAAGGTAAACAGTTTCAAACTCACCTAGCTTTCTCTTTTTTAGAGAGAATGTCCTTCAAGAACTTGACATAGCTGGGCATTTGTTCCAAAGGTTCAGCAAAAGGAATATTTATGTGTAATTTCTTGAAGATATTGAGGAACTTTTGAAATTGCTTTTCAAGCTTTTGCTTTTGGAGCTTTTGGGGAAAAAGTGATGGAGGATGGATGACTTGAGAATTTCCTTGATTTTTAGCCTTTTCATCTTTTTTTTGTTCAATTTTACTATCTTTCTCACACATTCCTTCTTTATCAACATGTTCATTCTCAAGTTCAACTGCTTTTTCATTCATCCCTTCAATCTCTTTTTCGCTCCTTAAAGTGATTGCTTGGCATTGTTCCTTACCTTTAGGATTGATTTGTGTGTCACTAGGTAAGGAACCTCGAGGTCTATTGTTGATGGAATTTGCAAGTTGTCCCACTTAGGTCTCAAGATTTCTCAAAGAGGCTCATTGACTTTGAATTAAAGTATCAGTCTTGGACATATATTGCAAGAGAAGTTCTTCCAATTAGGACTTTTTTTTAGGAATTTATGGCCTAGCTTCTTTTTGAAAACCAGGAGGCATGATGGGTTTTGGATTGGAAAGCCCCGCATTATTGTTCCATGAAAAGTTAGGGTGGTTTCTGCAACTAGGATTATAAGTATTGTAGTATGGGTTATTTTGCTGCCTATTGAAGTTCCCCACAAACTGGATTGATTCAGAATTGTATGGACATTGATCATATGAATGGCCATCTCCACACATCTCACAAACTGCTAATGAATTTTAAATTGCATGAACTCTCAATGTGTCAAACTTCTTGGACAGTGCAACTACTTGCGCAGCTACTTGAGCAGTTAAGTTGCTAAGTGCATCAATTTCATAGGCTCCAACAGCTTTTCTCAAACCCGATCTTACTGAAGGCTATTGATAATTATTTGAAGCCATCTCTTCCAACAAATTATAAGCATCTACAGAATTCTTACTCATTAATGTCCCACCAGCAGCAGCATCAATTGTGGTTTTTATTGACCCAACCAACCCATTGTAGAATGTCTAAACTTGCAACCAATCAGGAATCCCATGACGTTGACATCTTCTTAGTAGTTCTTTAAACCTTTCCTAGGCTTCATACAAGGACTCACCATCAAATTGTGTGAATGAAGTGATATCGTTCCTCATCTTTGTAATCTTGGCAGGCAAACAAATTTTTGCTAGAAACTTTTGTGCCATGTCTTCCCATGCAGTGATAAACCAATTGGGTAGTGAATTAAGCTAGATCTTTGCTTTATCCTTCAGAGAAAACAGAAACAATATTAATCTAATAGCATCATCAGTTACTCCATTGTATTTAAAGGTTTCACAAATCTCCAGGAAATTTACTAAATGAGAATTAGGATCATCATTGGGTAACCCACCAAACTGGACTGAAGACTGAATCATTTGAATGTAAGCTAGTTTAATTTCAAAATTATTTGCATTGATGGAAGGTCTCCTTATGCTTTGCAAACCTTGCAAAAGAGGAACAACTTAATCCCGTAGTGCTCTATTTGCTTCAGGAATCAAATTAATGGCATTGTTACCATTGTTATTGTTATCCTCAGCCATTGTCTGATTTAAAGTTGCAACTTGCAAATTTTCCCTTTAACATCTTCTGAAAGTTCTTTCTATCTCCAGATCAAAAGGAACAAGATTCAAGTTTTTTCTTCTTTGCATATAATGACCAAAGATATCTGCAAACAAACAAAATCAAATATTAAAACAAGAAAAAATAAAATTTGAAGTAAGACTAAATTGCTTGATATTAGTATTAATAAAAATTCTAAAAACAATTCCCCGGCAACGTTGCCAAAAACTTCTCAGTTAATTTTCCACTATGCAAGTATACGTATCGAATAGATAGTATATAAGCAAGCAGAGTATCGATACCGTAAGGAATTGATCTAAAATTTTACTAAGTACTAAAATTAGAACAAGTTAATCTTATCCAAACAATCAATATGAAATAGCTAATTTAATTAACTAAAAATACATAACCAAAATTTTAAACTAAGAAAAATCAAAATAATAATAACTAGAGTAAATGTCAAATCAAACAAACCTAGAATTACAATATCCTTCACACTTCATCTAAGTCTTACCTCTCTTCCTTAACTTATTTCAATGAGTTGAACTGCTAACCTAGAGTCCTAAATTATTGATAAGGGTCTCTCGACTCATTTTATAAAAATATCTATTTTAACCAGAACACTATATCCCTATGTGAATTGAAGTTAAAACAAATTTATTAAGTTCAGGCTCTAATCTAGCTACATATGGCTTATAGGTATATCTCTATCTTATATGTAAATCAATTAATATGATCATATGCTAACCCAATTTTAGTATACTCTAAACTCCCTTTCCCAAGTTTGTTTAAATCAATTTAATTGGTAGCCAAGCAATTAAAGGCATTAAGAACAAATTGGAATAAACAACTCAATTTTCATTGAAGATAAGTAAGAAAGAGATTGAAAACTTAGATTACATGTTGTTCAATTGCAATCCTAAAAAAGGAAAATTAGCCACTCATGATTGCAGAAGCAAATAACATTATAATAAATTCAACCATTAAGAGTAACAAGAAAAATAAAAGCCAAGGAAGAAAACAAAACAAGATTTGCCGCCTTGATCTCCAAGTTTCAGCCTCAATTTTTAGCTTCTTGAGTCTCTCACAAGTTGTCCCCTCAATGTTCTTAAAAAATATCCTATTTATACTAATAAACTTAACCTATAGTTCTCTAAGTTGACTTATGGTTTAATTGGGCTTAAATGTGTAATTAGAGGTCCAAAAAATCAATTATTAGTCCTTAACAATTTTCATTCCTGGCACAGTACATCTAGCCATTTTTCGATGCAATTTTCTTTATCTTCAATGTAGAACTGGGTAAATTGTCTACATAAAAGTTATAGCTTTATCTCTTAACTTTCCAATGGTTCAAGAATTATATCATTTGGAGTCCTATAACGCGAGTTATAGCCAAAACACTAAAGCATATGCAAACAAACTTTTGGGTCTTTCAACACCTTACTTTTCAAAATTAAACCCAATTCTATTAGTTCCTATGAAATATATAAAAGCTAATAAATAATAACCAAATTAAAAAATAATATAAAATTAAAATAACTCACTTAAAAATAAACTAATTATAAAAACAACTAAAAATTAAGCAAATGATAATTAAAAATGTAGGACTTAGCTAATATTTAATAACAAAATTAGACTAAAATAATTCTATAAAATAGAATTATCATTCACCTAAGAGAAGGATGGAAATAGAATCATGGCCTCTTTCACTATTAGGTTTTCAGCGAGGTTAGTGTCACCCCATCTATCTTTTTTATAAAAAACAAGCTTGACAGCACTAGTGTCATCTTGTAGTATCCTTCCAATTCCAAAAAGTCCCTTAGCAGCTTTGTCAGTGTTGAACTTGAACCAACCCTTAGAAGGAGACTCCCATGGAACCTTATGTTTATTTTGCTTCCTCAGAACCCCTTCATTTTGACAACCCCATTCAACTATATAATGTCGTCCCTCTACGTTTTGACAAAACCCTCTTTAGTTCATCTATTGGATCAAAACCCATCATAGATCAACTCAAAGTACAAAGCCCATGCCTCTCCACTTACCTCATCCTACTATTAGAACTTCCTATTAAGCTTGTGATCCGTTGGATCACCTCACCTTCATTATCCCTATCAGTGATTCCCAATGCTTTTGCAAGCTCCCAAGTGTGTGTTGCCTCTTCTAAAATCACCTTATTTTTTTTATCACATCCCCATCAGAGACAGAAGCATCTACCCACCTCAATGGCTCCACATCGCTCAACACAACATTCTTTAACTTGTTCTTCTTTTTCTTGCCTTTGCTTGCGATTTTCCTTTTCCCTCATAATTATTCCTCAATCTCACTAAGTAACCCAAGCTTTCTATTCTTCAATTTTCCAAAGAGTAGTATTGAAGATGACATCACTTTTTTCTCAAATTCGACTAATTTTAGTGTTATTAGAAAAATGCACCCTTGTTCCTTACTCTCAGCATCTAACTTCTTTGCTGAACCCGTTGAAGGCCTCTGTTCTTCTTCGACCTTTCTTACTTCACTTAGCCCACACGGCTCAACCTTTGTTGTCTCCTCCACGTCATCCCTTCTTAATCCTTTTTCTTCAATTATTTTAGGCCCATTATTTTCCATTTCATTACATTTTTTCCATAACCCAATTGTGTTCCATTAGCCTCTTCACTCTTATAGCCTTCTCTTGTATCCTCTAATGGCTCCTGTGTCCTATTGTCACTTAAAATTTAAAAAGAAAATGTCATCTTTTTCCTTTTTTTTCCTTCCCTTATCTTTGCCATGTTGCATTTTTTCCATTTCAACTTTTCACACTCATCCATACCCTTATTTCCAGCTAACACCTATTTGATGTCACTATCTACAACCCTTCTCTCTTCCCCATGGTTAATCTCGTTTAACCTATCAAAATTTGAAAATTTCCCTATTACTCTTTACTACGTTTTGTACCATTGCTTGCTCTGCTGTGTACAACATACCGATCACTGATCCTTCATTTCTTTCCCTTTTTTCCCTAGCTTTGAACATGTCATCTGTGTCAAGCTTCTAAACCTATTCTATCCTCCATCCCACTATCATTCTGAATCCTATTGGCATTTTTAATGCAACCTTTTTCTATTGCCATTTTCTGCACTTATACCTTATACATTTGATTCACTGCCTCCAATGTTACTGCTCCTTTCACTTTTTCTAAGTTTTTCATGTTAGTGTAAACCCTACAAGCTAATCGATTTTGTGCTTGTAAAACACTACATTAATTTGTCATATTTCATGTTAAATACATTATGGATATTTTATATAATGTATAAGGTATTTCTTTATCCATGAGTTTATTTATAAAGAGTTATGAGAGACTTATGTAGATAAAGTCCTTAGAACATAATGACTTTGCAAAGAAATTATAAAGGTTATAATTATGAGATTCTTATAGATCAAAGTCTTATTCCTAAATATGTTTGTAATCATTGTATTATAAAAAATAAGGACATTGACAACGCTCAAAGGCTGGTACATGTTAAACCTTCTTACTTTGGAAGTAAGCAACTGATCTCATAACTTAAAGTATGCGAGATGCTTGGGGATAGTATGTGGGGTGCTTGTTAAGGAAAACGTTCACTGAACATAACCCGCTATGAGAGTTCCATTTGGTTTTTCATTCAAGTGTCTATGGAAATACTTTTATGTGTCAGTAGTGTAAGTAATCTTTAGACTTGTGATACTAAGTCATCTTGTATGTAAATTGCCTTGCTTTGATTTCACCTCTATGGGTTTGGAGGTGACTAGATGCCTAAACATGGTACTTTTGGTTGTGGCAGAAGCATGAGAAGATGAATGAGTAGTCTAGAGAGGATTCATCACCCTCTCATTTCATTGTCATCAAAACCATTCTGTTTAATTTCCTTCATGCTTTTCTTTTGCTTGTTTTTTGTTTTTTTTCTCTTTGTTCTGATAATGCTAATGGCCGAGTTTAAAACTTTTTCCTTTAAGCTCGGTTAGCTTTTTGGAATAATGAAAATTGATTATTTGTCTTGTAATTCCTTTTTATGAGGCTTATTTTGAAACTAATTAATCAAATAATTAGATCCTGTTGTTTTCTTGTTTTTGTTCAACCTAATATTGAAGCTAAGTTATTATTATTAAACTAATAAGATTTAAAATCCTCCGGCAAAGTAGTACTATTACAATACTGTCACTACTACTTTGCCAATAAAAATTAATTTAATTGTTGTATTTGGATTAAGATGTTATTCAACTCATTAATGTAGGCTAGGGCTAGCTTTTGACCACAATTTTGTTTCTCATAAAAAAATCATATGAAAACTCTTTATATCACCTAAAGCACAATAAAACAATCAACATATATTGAAAAACAAGTAGTATCCATGAAAGTGTGGTAGCTTGATAGTTAATCAAACAAATCAGCGTTGGTTTAGGGATTTATCCATTGGGAAAATTTTTTATGATTAATGATTGATTAAAATTATAACATTGTTTTTGTTGTTGATTAGTTTTGGTGTTTTCTTTCTAACTTTTCTCATCTCCTTTTTTCAAATTCAATTTTTGTTCAAATTTGTTTAATATAGGTTCCAAAAAAATTTTAAAAAAAACGTTCAAATTAGAAACTTAAATAAATAAACTTTATTTAGGTTTTATTGTAACAATAAGAACAACCAATAAAAGATTAAAAACCTTTTCAATTTGTGTGTGCATTAGTGAAAGGAAAATATTTATAGTACAGTACGTGATTAATGTTTGATTTCTTTTTTGAAAGGCATAATATTCATTATTGAAGGAAAAAATAGACATATGACTTACAAAAATGGTCATTGTCTGTGAAAATAGAGGGAACAGCCCAAAATAGAGAAGCAAGGCTTTCCATCTCAAAATCCATGGGCATGGAAGATAATTATACAACAGGATGCCCAGAAGAACAAAAATATATACATATATACGGTAGAAACAACAATTATAGTGCAATAGTTCAAGTAATAGATTCACAATTGGCTATCAGCAGGATCAAGAATACTTAAAGGCAAAGTGTTTCGTAAATTACCTAAAGTGTCAAGATTGACTCACAATAATTCTTGATCTCTTTGCACATCACTATTGGCTAAAGCATCGTCTCACCATTCGCAGAATGTGACACATATCGAATTTGCCACTGCTAGACATTGTAGCCTCCAAAGGACATTGTAAGGGTTGTGAATCCATTTAACAACATTTTGTGAGTCACATTCTAGCAATAAAGTGTGGGATGAACACCATTTAGAAGCAACAAAGAAAAGAGTAGCATCTTGAATAGCAAAAAGCTCGGTTGTGTTAGAATCAGAGATGGCAATGAATTAGGAGAAAACAATCAGTCACCATTATTATCTCGCAAGATGCCACCAACACTAGAATCATGAAGATTATATCTAGAGGCACCATCAGTGTTAAACTTAAGCCATCCCACTTGTAGTTTACTCCATTGTACTTGAGGCTTGACTATCTTTCATGTGGTGGGCTTGCTACCCTCACTTGGGAATCTAATCAAGTCCCTAATATTTAAATTCATTTCCGTCCATTTAACATTACACCACCATGACATTCTAACTTTGATAAGTTCAAGGACTTGATCAACAACCCACTGCTTCTTATTAAACACAACATCATTCCTTGAAATCCATATTGTCCAAGTGATTGAATATCAAGCCATCATCGGACTAAACCATTTTCCAAGCAACTATCAAACCCAAACCAAGAGAGAAAGCAAGATAGAGGATCACCATGTGCAACTTAGTCATCATTCCACAATTTCCCCCACCAACACCACATCAGCCACGTGCACTCACATGTGAAAAAAAGATATCCAACCAACTCATTTTCCTTCTTACATAAAAGACAAGTGGTAATAGCGTCATTAATAATCCCTTTCTTGGTCAGGGAGTCTTTGACAACCAATCTTCCCCTAACAAGTTACCAACAAAAAATTTCAGTTTTGAAGGGTGCCAGACTAGACCAAATCAATCACCAATGGTCAACAGATTCAGAGTTGATGTGAAGTGCTGTTCTACAAAAAGATCAAGAATTGTAGTCCCCACTTGTGTTGCTTTTCCAAATAAGCTTATCATCAAACTCTCTAACCAAGACTTGACTATCCAAGAGTCCCACAAACTACCCCTATTGCTCCCCTACTACTGCTCCTCCCACCTCAACACATTCTATCTTAATTCAATTTGCCATTTTCATTCCCCACTGTCCTAGCTATCGAAATCAGTGACTTTACCTTCATTTTTGCAGGCTAAAGCATAAACTCCATGGAATGAGTGCATCAAAATATGGCCCTCTATCTATTTCTCATTCCAAAAGTTTGCCCTTTTCTCATTGTCTATAAAGATGCTAATACCTTCCAACACAAGGTTACTAAAGCAGCAACAACCATCAAAAAGCTTAATGATGTTTTTCCATACCCTAAATGCCTTAACTCCTCGACATAAGCCTATCATCCTTATCTCTAAGTTTTCCCACCATTACTTGCTTCTAAAGGCCACCTAAATCGTGCCAAATTGCCAAATCCATTTGTTTAGAATCGCTTTATTCTTCAAACCAATGTCAATAATGCCAAGTCCCCTTAAATCCCCAATAACTACAAACAACATCCCAATTAACATGATAGAGCCTCATCACCAAATTGGGGCCTCCCTAAAGAAACTTTCGTAGGATCTTATTGATTGTATTCCAAACACTTACTAAATTTGAAAAAGTGACATGTAGAAAACTGAAAGGCTATTGAGTACAGACCTAAATAGCGTGAAGCGACTTCCCATAAATAGAGTTTTAGCCTTCCATACATCAAGCTTGCTCTCGAATCATTGTATAATTAGTTGCCACATTCTTATAGAATTTTGAATGGCTCCCAAAGGTAGTCCTAAGTAGGTTGTAGGAAGTTTACCCATTTTGCAGCTAATAAGGTCAACCCATGATGCTACAATATTCTGATCCACACGAATGCCATAGTGTTGACTTTTTTGAAAATTAATTTTTAATCCTAAAATTGCCTGAAAGCATATCAAAATATGTTTAGCATTAGTAATAGAAAATAGATCAGGTTCCACAAAAATTATCGTGTCGTCGGCATATTAGAGGTGTGAGACATAAATTCTTGAACACCCAATCTCCACACCCTTCATCAATTGGTTATTATTTGTCGTATACATCATAGAATTGAATACCTCCACCACTAAATTAAAACACAGAGCGGAGAGAGGGCAACCTTGCTTAAGTCCTTTTCCTATGTTAACTTCTCTAGTAGGGGACCAATTAACAAGAATAAAGATGGATTTAGTGGTGATGCAAGCACAATTCCACATACGTCATTTACCTCTGAACCCCATTTGATCCATACTAAATCAAGGAAATCCCAAGCTACACTATCGAAAGCTTTTTCAAAATCAGTTTTAAGAATCATATTGCCCTTCCTATTCTTTTTCATAGTATTAACAATCTTGTTGGTGATAAAAGCATAGTCCAAAAGTTGCCACCCACTAATAAAGGCAAATTGGTTAATACCGACAACTTCCTCAATGACAACCCACAATCTTTTGGTAAGCAGCTTAGAAAGAATCTTATAAAGAGATCCAAGAAGACTGATAAAATGGTAATCATTCAAGGTGATAGGGTTTTTACTTCTTGGGAATAAAAGTAATAAAGAAGGAATTGAGCTCTCTTTCCATGATTGCACTCTCATAAAAATTATTCATTAACCTCATGACATCAATCTTACTAACTGCCCATTGACTTTTGGTAAAGCTAAAATTAAAGCCGTCTAGTCCCCAAGGGTTTATTCTCGTCACAACTGTCAATAGTGTCTTAGACTTCTTCTTTTGTGATTTTTCCTCAATAAACGTGGCAGTTTGGACTTTCAATTTCACATGGCCACAATTGAGTTCCTTAAGTTTAGCCATTGATTTCTGTTCATAAAGTCTCTCAAAGTGACAAGCCACCATCTCTTTGATACCTCTTAGGTCTGTAAACTCCTTACTTTGGCAGAAAACTTTTCAATTTGATTAACTCTCCCTCTAGTCGTGGCCATGTTATGGAAATAGTGAATGTTCCTGTTATCTTCAAGGAACCATTTTATGTGAGCTTCCAACTGCCAAGAACACTCATTCTTCCTATAAAGTTTACATAATTCACTTTTTAGCTCAGTTAATTATTTACATTTATAAGCATTATGCCTCTATTGTGACATATCAACCACTAAATTCTGAATATCAAATTCCAAGCAGTAGATTTTGTCATCCACAACTCCTATAACCTTCTTCTGCCATTAGTTTATTTTCTGTTTGGTTCCTTTCAACTTGTGCCATATAGTCACCCTTTTGTTCCTTAGACAATCCGTTTCTCACCATGCTTCAACAAACATGTCATTAAAGCTTGCCTCTTCCAGCCAATAATTAAAAAATTTTGAAGGGTTTGGGTCCCCAATTAACCTCATTGATACAAACTGTAATGGGATTTTGATCCAACAAAGAGCATGGAAGACAACATTGTTTGAGGGTTGGGAAGTTCTTAGTGACATCGAGGCATTGTGAAGACATCAGAGCATTGTGAAAACACCAATCGTGGCAAGGTTTGAAACCCACTAAGGTGAGCAATGGCCAAAATTTCACTTTGGTTGGCTAAACCAAAGATACTAAAATCTCTTACTTTTTTCAAAAAGATTTAGAGAAAATAAGCAATCATGCTTATTAAAGAAAATATTCTTTATTAATTCTCAACTTGAATGTGCATAATGATTAACCTAAGAGAGCTTTATATAACTATTCCTAGGGAAGATAGTCTTCTAACTTTCCCATGTGGGATTATTACAATTCCTACATAAAAATAGATAAGGCAATAACTTAACTTAACCTAAACTTCCTTGGAGTATAAATAAAGTAAAAAATAACTTAACCTAATCTAACTTAATGCGCAAGTAACATAAATAATATACTCCTGTATCATTCTCTCTAAATTGGAGAAAAAATCACCTTCAAGAACCATGTCGTATTCATTTTCTCCATAGTAAGGAGAGAGATTACCCAGGTTGAAAGTAGAAGAAATTTCATAATCTCCAGGAAGCTCGATCTTGTAAGCATTCTCATTAATACGTTTCAAGACTCGGAATGGTCCATCAACTCAAGGAGATAAGTTTGCACGAGACTTAGGAAAATGTTCTTTCCTCAAGTGAATCCACACTAAGTCTTATTCCTTAAAACTAGTTAGCTTTTTATGCTTGTTGGCTTGCTTTTAATATCTAGCAATTTGATGAACAATCTTTAATCGGACTTCTTTATGAAGCTTTTTAATTTGCTTAGCACGTTCTTCAACATTAGCACTAAATTCATGAGTAGTTGGTAACATAGGAAGGTCTAAAAGACTAAGAGAGCGTTTTCCATATATTACTTCGAATGGACATCTTCGAGTGGTTTGGCTTACAAAACTATTGTAAGAAAATTTTGCTTGTGCTAACAAGATCCCATTGTTGAATATGTTTGCCCACAAAGTTTCTCAATAGGTTTCCCAAACTTTTGTTAACCACTTTTGTTTGACCATCTGTTTGAGGGTGACTTGCTGAACTAAATTGCAAGCAAGTTTCCATATTCCTCCAAAGAGTTCACTAGAAATGACTCATGAACTTCACATCTTGATTTAAAGTAATGGCTTTGGGAATTCCATAAAGACATACAATTTCGTTGAAATACAAATAAGTTATGTGAGAAACATCATTTGCTTTATGGCATGGCACAAAATGAGCCATTTTGGAAAATCTATCAACAACCACCATTACAGAGTCCTTTTGCCTTTGGGTCCTAGGTAAACCCAAAACAAAATCCATACTTACATTTACTCAAGGAGCTTTAGGAATGGGTAACGGTATATACGTACCTGTGTTTTGATTTGCAAGATTGGCAATGTGGCAAGTACAACACCTTTGAATATGTCAAATGATATCTTGTTCCAGCTTAGGTCAATAAAATTTTTCCTTCACAAAGTCAATGTTTTGTCTTTCCCAAAATGTCACGCTAATCCTCCCTTATAAACTTCCCAAATAATAGATTAGCATAGAAAACATTGAGGGATACAGAATTGGTTACCTTTGAAAGGATACCCTTCTTGTTGGTGAAATTGTCGGTAAAGATGTTGAGAACTAGACTTCCATATCTCACTAAATTCAAGATTTTTCTCATACAATTCTTTCACAACTTCAAAACCAATAACCTTTAATTACAAGGCAGATAGAAAAGTACAGTGACAACTGAAGGCATTAGCTACCTTGTTTTGCACACTTGATTTGTTTTTTAGGAGAATTGGAAAAGCCTGAGGAAACTCACTCCAAGCTGCATGTCGACAATTAAGTTGTGTTAGGAGTTGACATGTTTGAGGGCTTTGTGGTCAGAATACAAGACGAATTCCTTTGGTAACAAATAGTGGCTTTAATGGTCCAGGGCTCAAATAACAACATAAAACTCTTTATCATATGTTGAGTATTTCAACTTTGCATCATTGAGTTTCTCATTAAAGAAGGCAAGTGATTGTCCTTCTTGAGATAGAACAACACCAATACCTACATTGGAGGCATCACAATCAACTTTAAACACCAAATCAAAATTCAAAAGTACAAGCATGGGAGCCTTAGTAATCCTCTCTTTCAATTCCTCAAAGCTATGTTGTGCCTTGATACTCCATATAAAACAATCTTGCTTGAGGCATTTAGTAAGTGAACAACAATAAAATTGAAATTTTTTATAAAACGTCAGTAAAAAAAGGTCAATCCATGAAAGCTTCAAGAGTCATGAAGTGACTTCAGAACTGGCGAATTGATAATAACATTAACTTTGATTTGGTCCACTTGAATTCCTTAGCTTGACACAACATATCCCAAGAAGATAACTTTGTTTGTCATAAATTCACACTTCTTTAAGCTAGTAAAAAGCTTTCTCTTAAATTACTTCAAAGATCTACTGTAAATGTTCTAAATGCTCTTTTTGACTTCTATTATACATTAAAATGTCATTAAAATAAGCCACAACAAACTTCTTAATAAAAAGGCAGAATATTTGGTTCATTAGGTGCATAAAGGTGCTAGGTGCATTAAAGAGGCCGAATGGCATAACTGTCTATTCATATAACCCATCACGAGTTTTAAATATGATTTTCCATTCATTTCTAGGTCGTATTTGAATTGGTGATGACCACTGCGTAGGTTGATCTTAGAGAAATAATAACACCATGCAATGGATTAGCAAATCATCAAGTCTAAGAATAGGAAACGATACTTGATGGTGATTTTATTCACGGCACGACTATCAATGCACATATGCCATGTTCTATCTTTTTTGGAACTGATAAAGTAGGAACAACAAAAGGGCTAACACTTTTTTTTATTGGGCTGTTCTCTAAAAGTTGTTTGACTTGATGTTGTAACTCCTTATGCTCTTGCAGACTTATATGATAAGCAAGCTTGTTTGGAATTATAGAACTAGGGATGAAATTGATGGCATGTTAAATAGCTTGCATTAGTGGTAGTACATGTAAAATCTCATCAAGTACAACATCACATAATTCCTCAATTATGGGCTTGACATCCTTGGATAAGGATAAAGATACCTCATTCTCCTCACAAACTAATAAGAGGTATAAAAAGCTTGACTCTTGATAAGCTTTGTTTAGGCTAGACATAGCGATGAGTGTTTTATCTTCCTCTTGTCTTTTTGGGTGATTTTCTGGCTTTAGTAGAGTTAACATAATTTTCAATCCATCCTTGATGAAAGAATAAGTATTTTTGTATTCGTCATGGTGAGCTTGATAATCATATAGCCATGGGCGTCCCAACAATAGATGGCATGCATCCATTAGGATAACATTATATTAGACTTCATCTTGATACTTATTTCCAATAGAGAATTGAACACAACACTTTGTTACCTTAACTTCATTTCCTTTTCTTAGCCCTTACAGCTTGTAAAGATGAGGATGTACTTCACTTAGAAACTTTAACTTTTCCACCATGTAGTTGGCAACAATGTTTTCACAGCTTCCACTATCAATAATGACATTGCAAACCTTCCCTTAGGATGTGCACCTTGCATAGAAGATGTTGTGGCAAAGCCAACTTTCATCTTTAGTCATTGTAGTAGTGTTGAGGTTGCGACGAATAGTAAGAGCTTCTCCATGGTCGGCAACAGCCTCTTATGCTCATCTTCATTAAATATTTCTAGTTCATCCTCTATTTCTTCCATGATAGGTTTTTTCATAACTTTTTCTTCTATTAGGGAGATAATTCTTCGATTTGGACAATCAAAAGTAATATGCCCAAATCCTTGGCATTTGAAGTACTTCTTTTTGACATTAGAAGCACAAGTAAAAGCAATTTCTTTATCATTATTGTTTATAGTTTTGGAAGAATTTACTTGTGGAGGCGAAATGGTTACTGAACTTTATCTCTCACGATTTAAAGTAAAATTTTTTTGTCTAGATGAACTCACTGAGCTTTTTGTGGTCGTTGTTTCTCAACCTTTAACACTGATCTGATGACATCATTTAAGTTCCAATATGGTTGTAGTTGAACAACATTCGCAATTTCAACAATGAAACCTCCAAGATAACGAGTTACAGTTTGCTCTTTAGGTTCATGGGCCTTGCACTTCATGTGAAGTTGTTCGAACTCCAATGTATATTCATCCACCAACATTGCTTTTTGCCTCAAGTTATGAAATTTAATAAAAATTTCTTGTCGATAATGCTTAGGAAGGAACTTACGTTTGAGTTCAATAATAATGTAGAAATATTCAAAAGGGGGTGAAATAGATTTATAAAAGTTCTTTTCAACAAATTCAATTTTTAATGAAGGCAAGTTTGAATACATGTTTCTCAAATTTGTTTTCACTTTAAAACATGCCCAAAGTAATTTGATAAACAAATAATGACTAAGTAAATTGTAAACAAATTTTCAAAACTCTTCAAAGTAAGATCCACAAGTTCAAGAAGTAAAAAGTAAAGAGAAAAGGCACAAAGAATTTATAAAGGTTCGGCCCTCTACATAAGTGCCTATGTCTTCTCCCTTAGCAAGCTAAAGAGTTTAATCCACTGTTGAATACATTCAATACAATGCCTTTTCAAGGATCAATTATAACCATTGCCTTTCAAGGTTCAAGCACAACCTCTAAACACTACCTTTTGAAGGCTAAGGTATAACCACTATGTCTTTTCAATGGTCAAGGACAACCTCTAAATTCTTGTCACAACCTAAACTTGAGGGCCATGATCGACACAAGGAGATTGATGGGACTTACCCTCTTAACCCATGCAAGCCTAAAAATGAACAATACAAGTCAAATACTTGAAATTATCTCATGGGACATAATCACCATGGACCCGTACATCAAACATGCATAAACATATTAAATTACGTACGATTATATAATAGTTTGCATGTTCACATGCTCAAAACACGAAAGCATCACATAGCAAAATAACATATATAGGTCATCTTGTGGCAATTACAAAGTGTAGCTATCTTGTGGCATATTTCATCATACACGTCATTTGATATAGGACATAGCAAAATATTATCCATAAATAGACAACATAATGGCTAAACCAAATAGGACTAGCAGAGTTTGACTCAAAACAAAAGGGCTGATGCCTAATGAATGTCATATGATCACCTACTAGAAACTGATTGACGTATTGGCTCTTCCTTAAAGACAGCGAGCCAAGCAACTATTGATCTGCAAAACAATTTCATCTTACATGTGTGAGTTATAAATAACTTCGTGAGCAGATACGGGGAAGGGGAATAATCTAAATGAGAAAGTGTCCATCAAAGATACTTTTAAAATAAATGCAAGTAATCCATAGTCAAAACAAATGTAAATAGCAAGGTCCAAAATTCAAAACAAATATTAAGTTCCAATTTCATAGGGTAAAAAGACCTATCAAGTCCCTGTACTCTTTAATTTTGTTCAATTTAGTCCCTATACTCAAAATCGAAGAAATTTAGTCTCAGGATTTTGGGAATTTCGTCAATTTAGTCCCTCCCCCTAACGGCATCTAATTTTGCCTTTACAAGATGACGTCAGTGCTAACGTGTCACATTTTGATGATGTGGCAATGCCACGTGGCACCGAGTGATGATGTGGCAATGCCACATGGCACCGAGTAATGATGTGGCAATGCCACATGGCAGATAAACAAATTCTAAAAAAAATTCTACTACGTCATAGGGACTAAATTGAACAAAAATATATAGTACAGGGACTAAATTGAGAAAATTGAGATGTTAAGGGACTAAGTTGAAAAAAATATTTGAAAAATATAAATATTTAAGTAGATTATTCATATGCTTATTAATAAGCCAAATATTTAAGTGTAAAAGATTTATGGTGTTAAAAATATATATATATATTTTCTTACTTTATTATTTGATTCTAGAATATGTAAATTAATTTATCCTTTTTACAAAAATTAAGTTTGAAATCTTTTTCTATAAAAAAAATTTTGAAAAAATTTCATACCTGAAGTCAAATTTAGATGAATAACTTGTTTTACGTTAAAATAAAATAATACAAAGTGACTAAATAAATTCTTTTGTCTTCTATTTATAATACTATAAAAATTTGAAATTTAATTAACTTAGTTTTTAACTTGAGTTAAAGTCAAATTAGCAAAATATGTTGATTTAGTTTTTTCTTTTAAAAATAATTGAAGAACTAATATATAAAGTTAGTGATAATTATAAAAATAATTCCTTATTCTGACTTGCTTAATTTGGACATGACAAACCTCTTATTACAATTATAGAATCTAAGCTCCACCCTTCTAATTTTTTTTATTTATTTTTGTATTTTTAATTTATTTAATATTTCAAGTTATATTTTTAAGTTGAAATTTCCTAGATTAAATACTGTATTTATAGTTGATGAATATAATTGTAAATATTTGTACCATTTTATTTTATTAATAAAATTTTTGTAGATCCAAATTAATAATTTAAATTTAAATTTAGCATAATTTGATTGTGGTATTTGAATTTAAACAAAATCGTTTGATAAGAAATTTTGAGTAAATTTAAATAAAAGGTAAATAGCGTAAGAGATGAATAATTTCAAAAGAATGTGTATTTGTAAATTGTAAAAGTTGTAACTAAATCAATATATCTATTTGAGTAAATTTAAATAAAAGGTAATTGGGTAAGAGTTGAATAATATCAAAAGAATGTGTATTTGTAAATTGTGAAAGTTGTAACTAAATCAACATATGTAATCATTTTATATTATTTTATTTTAACGTAATGCAAGTTATTCATCTAAATTTGACTTTAGATATAAAATTTTTTCAAAATTTTTTTATAGAAGGAGAATTCAAACTTAATTTTTGTAAAAAAGATAAATTAATCTACATATTCTAGAATCAAATAATCAAGTAAGAAAATATTTATATAAATTTTTTAACACCATAAATCTTTGACTCTTAAATATTTGGCTTATTAATAAGCATATCAATAATCTACTTAAAGATTTGTATGTTTTAAATATTTTTGTCAATTTAGTCCCTCAACATCTCAATTTTGTTCAATTTAGTCTCTGTACTATATATTTTAATTCAATTTAGTCCCTATGACGTGACAAATTTTTTTTTGGAAATTTTTTTTATCTGTCACATGGCACTAACACGTCATCGTCTAGTGCCATGTGGCATTACCACATCATCAAATGTGACACATCAGCGTTGATGTCATCGCTGATATCATCCTTTAACTAAATTGGCAAAATTTCCAAAATCAAGGGGCTAAATTGCTTTAATTTGGATAGAGGGACTAAATTAAACAAAATTGAAGAGTACTAGGACTGGATAGGTTTTTTGACCAATTCCATAGTGTCAAATATCATTTCAAATAGATCATGGAGCACTAGGTATCATAGACAACCAAATCAAAGTGTGCCGTGGCATCAAATTGGTTGGATACATGATAGTCATCGATCGTATATCAAAGGTGGTAGGATCGTATCAACTACCAACGAAAACAAATCAAAGGGGTAGGACTTTATCAACTATCCAATCAAAGCTAAGCATTGTGCACAATAGCAAGTGTCTACTATCACCAGCTACAGGTCCATAACTCAGGTAGGCTCAACTAAAACATTTTTATGCTGCGTTTCCAAATGTCCAAATATTCGTTTACAAATGAAAAGATAAATTACTTGCCATCCAAGAACAAAGGGTTCATATAAAATGAAGTCAAGTTTGCAAAATCCATTCCCAAGCAAAGTATATTCTCAATCATCAACACAATAGAAATTTAAAGCAAGGCTAAATCAAATCACCAATCTCAAGACTAATTGACTCGATGCTAAGGTCTATGCAAAGCAAATCATTTCATTTTAAATTTCCAAATTTGCAATCATTCAATTAGTCATAAACAAACATAGATTTTTAAGGTATCAAATATTTGAAAGGCTTGCTCCCATGCTCAAAACTAAATACATAGTAACATATTTACATAGTATATTTAGATTTCATAAAACAAACTTGAAACCATTATTCACATCACAAAGTTCATCAAAATACATTTTCATACAAGAATGTAGAATATGTATGCTTAATTGTATTAAAATAATTAAAAACGTTGTATTAACCCACATCTTGAAATGTGTCTTTTCCTTTTGGCACCTTTCATTGAAAGCTCGGCTTCTTCACAAACTCAAATCACTTCAACATTACCTAAAAATGAGGTTTGATCATCAATATTCTCACAAACCCATAAAATTTTCGTGATACAATAAATACCCATTTCTAACTTTACTTAATCTTCCTTCATATCCATTGGTTTCCATCAATCTTTCATCCAAACCTAATGCCCAATAAATAAAAAACTTATTTTATCTATTTTTTCACCTTGGTGAGCCTCTAGTGGAGAGATCTAGCCAAATCTTGAAAATATAAAAAATTTTCTAGCTTTTAGAAAGGGAAACGAAAATCATCAAAATCAAGTTTTTAGGAGTGAAAAGCCTTACCTTTAGCACTTAGAATCCAAGATTTGTTGATGGGGTTTGAGCATTTTGAAAGGTGTGAAATTTGAGAGAAAATCAATGGGTGAACAAAGAGATAGGAAAGAAATGAGAAAATTTTGGTTTTAAGGCTTTTAAACTTGTTTTAGATTGACTAGCAGTCTAGGATCGACGATGAAGGGTTTATAGTAGATCTTGGACTAGAAGGTTTTACGTTTCACCCATTTCCCCTTCACAAGATCGACTATAGAAGGTCTATAGTTGATCCTAGTCCAACATGTCAGCTTTTCACTCATTTTTCCTTCACAAGATCGACTATAAAGGGTCTATAGTCTATCTTGGACCAAAATGTTTGCATTTCTTCCATTTTTCCTTTCTAAGATTGACTATAGAGGGCCTATAGTCGATCTTGGACTAGAATTTAGGACTTCCCTTGTTTTTTACTTCACAAGATCGACCCTTTATGCACTAGAATCAACTTCTTAAGTCTAGATTTGTAAAAAATGGTTCCTTTTAAGGCCTAAACCCATTCTAAATCTCTTTCACAACCTCCATGACTTTTAATTATGAATTTTCAAGCATGAAATTAAGGTTTTTAAGTCAACAAAGGTATTTCCTAAGCTCACGAAGTTAATTGTCCAATTTATCCAAGTAACGAGAATTACAGGTTTCACAATTCTACTTTTTAATGGCTTTGGTATGACCCTTTTCTCTTATAAGATGATAGCGAGGGTACCTTTACAAGGTGAGTTGTGCTAATAAGTACAATGTTGGAAGAGTATAATTGGTATTAGGATGTATACAAAGAATAGGAATGAAAGCACTAAGCATTTAAAGCTCAAAGATAGCTTAAAAGCTAAATGGAAGAATTTGTTTTGCTTAATCTAGCTTGATTTCTTTTTCTTTCTTCTAGTTTTCTTCATATGAATTGGTACTTGTGCAAATGATGTTTTTATGCACTTTCCTAACCTTGAAAATGTGTTGGAAAAGTCTTTTTTATAGTTGAGGAAGCTTTGGAGCCGTTGGAGTTCATTTAATGCAAAATATAATCATTGGTTGCCTTAAACCCGTGGCCAATGGTCACAAGGTATCGATACTTTTGGCTAGGTATTGAAACCTTTGCTACAAGAAAAATTCAAACCCTAAGGGAGGGATTGATACCTTTTAAGGAAGTATCAGTACTTTCCAAACAAAAGCACTCTGTTTGAAATGTATTTGTCATGAGACAATCCCAAGCCATGACTGGCACAAGGGCTTAAGTAGGTAAGCCCATTTGACCCAAGCAAGTCTTATACACATCACCAACATAATATATCAATCGACAACATAACGAGAGAATTCTTATCAATATATATATATTCCATCACATATGTTTGATGTCTCAACATGAACATTCATTGCACCACCATTATGCTCGAGTCATACATCACGTAGATGCCCATAATACATTTTAATACTCATAAGCCAACCTTGGAAACGTAGATGCCCACACAACATATTCACAATAAAAGTAGACATGAACAGTGGAATGGACTCAAAAACTTGGAAACTTCGATCGAATGCCTACCAAGTAATAGAGGGAGACCTCTCCAAACGTAGTGATCCAAAAAGATACAAAGCTAAAAACCAAAATATGAATTTAAAAATGTGAGTATAAAACTCAGTGAGCAGGGTAGGAAGGGAATAAGCTATACAGTCAAGTGTTCAATAAACACAATGACTTTGTTTAAGATCATGAATTTAGTATTAAACTAAACAAATGCATATGCAAGTAAACGAAACTTCAAAAGTAGTATATAAAGAGTATATCAAGAGTTTGAAAATATGAATATTCCTTGGGAACTTAAAATTCCAAATTTCAAATGACTTTCAAACCCTCATTCTTAAAACATAACATCTCACATGCAGATTACGAAAACCAAACCATTTTCCAAAGTACCTTGTCAATAGAGGCAAACTCACTTTCATGTCTACAACCTTGGACATGTTTCATAAACCATGAACATTTTTAAAATCTGCATCTCATAAATATACCTCATTTGAGAAATCATATGATTTAATCACAAATGAAGAGAGTGAAACCATTTCAAATTCACAATCATCCTTAAAGTAACATTTTCCTTATAGAGCTCTACCTTGAGAGGTATTTATCCAACCAAGAATGTCTCAAGTCTCAACCCATAGAGTAGTGCCAAACTCACATTATCTGAGGTCATGCTTGATCCTGAGCACATAGTCACTGACATAATGAACATAAAATTATTAAAGGCATGACAACTCTTTATATCCAACATGTGTTCTACTCCACCACACATGACCAGCACTAAACTACTTGCTAGCTAAGAGATCCAACATTGTCTACAATGACTAGCACCTACTGTTGCTAGCTGCAGGTCCCTAACTCAAGAGGCTCCACTAAAAACATTGAAAACTAAATTCATTGGATGAACATGTTCACCTTTTAAACAATCACCATATTCATATATATAGGAAAACTTTGAATTTATTTAAGGACAATTTTGTCCAAAAAAGCTTTTAGTCTATTTCTCTACCTTTGAAATGGCATTATTGTGGTCCCTTTGGTAATGGCTATTCAGGCTTTATCAAGAATGGTCATTCCAAAGAATACCCATTCCTATGAAGCAAATAAGATATTAGATAGAGCTTAGGAATAAAGGGGAATGGCTGTTCCATTCCCCTTAACCAAACATACTGTAATATTAGTGACTTTACATTAGACAACCTAAGAGAAAGATCTCAAAATGAGAAATAAAATTAAAAGTATTATTCTGTATACCAATAATGGAGCATTTAAAATTCACAAGAGAATTTAAATAATTTAAATAAGTTATTCAAATAATTATGCCAATTTAATGAGATAATTGTACTTGAAATCATATAAGTTAAATGGACTTTAAAGTTTATTATAATATTAGGTAATGTCAAGCAATCATATAATGTAGTATAAATTAAATTAAAGTTTATTATCTAAGTTATTTCTAATATTTAATTTTTATAAATATGTAAAATTACATGTGCAACAAATGTATCCAAATACTGTATATATGAGTTAAATTTAAAGTATACTATGAAATTATAAAAAGATAGTTCATGACTTATTATTTATCAATTTAGGTTGGATTTCGGTCTTGAAATTATTTGATAGAAATTAATTAGAATAATAAGCTTAGTCTCTATTTGTTGACCTTTCATATAAATAGCTTGTTTCTTACATACATACATACAAATGTGTGTGTGTGATACGTTACTTAAATGAGAAGCTAAAAAGTACTTTTAGAGTTTACACTCTACTTGACTTTCAAATGTTTTAATTTTTTGATTTACAATTTATTTTCAGCTATGACATTAACAATTTAATTTGACTGAAGCTATCAAAGACCATTGACTTAGACTTTGATCTCTTGTTAAATCTTGTGCTTGCTCTACTCAATTACTATATTGATGGAAAGTCCAATGTACATACTTAAAGTTAAAATTTACAACCACATCAGATGCAGCATGTAAAAACCAAGAAAACATGAGTAGCCATGGTGCTTATTGAACCTCAAAATTTAGATAACAGCAACTGAATTATTACCTAGCTATGGAGAGTTGGATTATTGTAATAACATTGTTTTAAGTGCACTAAGATAACTGTATACATTTTCCCCCGCGTGGGGGAAGTGAGGTAAAAAATAGAATGTTGTAGGCAAAGGGAATAGTGATTAAGAGACCTTAGAATTTTCTTTTCCAAAAATACATGGAAAACTATAAGAGGAAATTGTGATAAATGGACCTCGTGATAAGGTGATTTCAGAAATAACCACCCATATAAAATTATCTGTTTCTAGCCAAAAAGAAGCATGAGTAGACCAAAATGCCCTTAAAAACATCGTTTTAAATTAGGGTCCCAATATCTCCCTTTCGCTAGAGAGAAAATAAAAAAAAATAAATGCTCAGCTGTTTGAGCTCGGTCATCTTTCTCTCTTAACTCTCTGAATTGTCTCAACTCTACCAACTCTCTGTTGAGCACCATCGTCATCAGCTCTCTCAGCTCTCTAAACTGTATGAGCTCTATCAACTCTCTGTTAAGCACCATCGTCATCGGGCTGTGGTCTATCTCTCGGCATCTGGCTATATTGTCATAGATTAACAAACCCTATAGCAGAGATGACATCAAGGTATGTTATTGGGTTTGGGTTTATTGCTGCAACACTTAAATTTTTGAAATATTTGGTGTAAATTAGAACATGGATTAGAAACATTAACTAGAGTTGTTACACGCCATGCATCTATAACATGTGTTAGCGTTATTTTAACGTGTCACGACATTGGTTATTTTAGGGTAGTTCGTGTAACGAGTCAATAATTACATTGATTGGCGTGTCACACGCCATGGGTATTTTAGGCCAGTTCGTGTAAGGACACAGTAATTATAGTCATGGGCGTGTCAACGTTGGCGTGTTACAACATTTTACATTATATGCATGGCGTGCTACCACATTTTACATTTTATGCATGGCGTGTTACCACATTTCACGTTATATGCATGGCGTGTTACCACATTTTATGTTATATGCATGGCATGTTACCACATTCTACGTTATATGCATGGCGTGTTACCACATTATACGTTATATGCATGGCGTGTTACAACATGAATGAAAAATTTTAGAACACGGCATGTCATGTAATGTTTTAAATGATTGACAAATTATTATTATTTTCAAAATTTCAGTGGGGTTTCAATTGTGCAACTTGTGATAAGACACGGTGGTCAGTGGGTGGATAGCATTTACAAAGGTGGTGAGTCACGAATGCGGGGGTTTAGGAGTGATTTGTCGTATGTGGGATTGTTGAAGCTGGTTGAAGATGTTGTTGGGGTAAATTCAGAAATTGATGAGATTAAGTTACATGCATTTATTAGTACACCTGGAGAGCTATCACAGCCAATTATCAAGGACGATGAAAATGTTGCATTAATTCTACTAGAACAGAGGAATGTTTCGACTGTGTATGTTAGCATTAAGGGATGCCAAACAAATGTTATGTCACGTGAAGAAGCTGAACAACATGGTAATCAACCCAATCAAAATGAGATATACAATGCTTCACATATACCACAGCATTCGATCCGTAACCCACAACAATGGCAATTGATGTATGCACAAGAGTTTGTGCAGCTTGGTAGACACACGACATTCACAGAACAGTTGGCTGAACAATTCTGATCAAGTTGTGCATCAAACGAATTAGTTACTTCTGTCCAACAAATGCAACGATCGGGTGAAACTGTACAGAATGTAATGGCATTTTCAAATGAGAATGCGACACTTGAGTACAACACTGTGACGTTGAAGGGTGACACTACAACGCTCAAGGATAATACTATATGTGATGAAGGAAATAGGGATTTGTTCCCTGCCGGTGAAGATAAATTTGATGACAATTCGGATGATGGGCTTGATGAATGGCATGATGAGAGTTCAGACGAGGATTGGCTTTATGATAGTGACATTCCAATTTGTAATAATGTTGAAGGCGAACCGGAACCTGTTGGAGGTGTTGATGTAGGAGATGTTCAATGTGATGACCTCATATACAATAACCCATCGTTGATGAGAACGGGATTCGTATCCCTGGTACATTTCTCCATGACAATTATCAAGAAAGGGGAAATGTAAGGATATCTCGTATGTGGGTAATTCCAAGTGCAAAAAGGTTCTCCTTCCAAACAATTACAATTGAGGAGTCTACATATGCCGATGATCGCTTATACAAAGGAAGAATATTTTCCTCGAAGGTCGAGTTGAAACGAGCTTTGAACATGTTGGCTCTAAAAGAGTAGTTTGGGGTAACAGTAAAACAGGTCATGTAAAGTTCATTATGAGGTTGGTTCCAAGGACAAGGCATGCAAGTTCAGTGTGCATGCAACGAAGTTACCTGAAAGAGGAGAATATTGGCAAGTTCAAACGTTCCACAAAGTACACACGTGTACTGTTGATGGTTTGCAAGGGTGATTTGCAACTGCGAGTTCGAAGATAATTGGTGAACTTATGTCACACAAGCTTCAGGCTAATGGAGTAGCATTGAGACCTAAAGACATAATTGGTGAGATGAGGGTTCAGTGGGGATTGGAATGCTTGTATGGTAAAGCCTGGCAAGTGAAGGAGTATGCGAAGAGGCTTGTTTTCGATCCCCCGGAGGAGTCATTTCAACTACTACCCTCGTATTTTTATACGTTGGAATAAAAAAATCCAAGCACAGTCACTGCAGTGGCTACTGATGAGGCAGAAAGATTCAAATATTGTTTTTAGGCATACGGGGCTTGTATTCTGGGGTTTAGGGATGTAATGCATCCTACGGTTGCAATTGATGCGACACATCTAAAAGACAAGTTTAAGGGTGTTCTGTTTGTCGTTGTATGCAAATATGCGAACGAGTGCGTATATCCAATTGCGTTTGGCAACAGCCATGTTGAGGACGAAGACTCGTGGACGTGGTTTCTTAGCAAGTTATGTGATGTGGTTGGTTATCCTAAAAACACTATGTTCATTTCTGGTCAGCATCTCGGCATTAAGAAAGCAATCCAAAATGCATACTCAGAAGCGCACCACGGTTTATGTGGGTACCACTTGAAGAAAAACTTTAAAAACAAGTTCAAGCGTGACGACATTTCTATGATTTTCACCTTTGCTCGAGATTGCTATAAGGTTTTTGATTTCAATAGACATATGAACCAGCTCAAACAAATTCATGTGGGAGCCTACGCTGACCTTATGAGTATAGGCTTTGAGAAATGGGCACGTGCCTATTCACCGACAAGGTGATACCAAATGATGACATCCAACATTGCGGAATGTGTTAACTCATGCTCGAAGCATGCAAGACAAATGCCACTCACTGTTTTGATTGAGTTCATTAGAGACATGTTCCAGTGTCGGTTCCATAACCGGTACGAAGAGGCCATCAAGGTGACCACGCCCCTTAGCCCTTGGGTTGCCAAGCTGTTAAGCAAATGGTTCAATGATGCACACTGCTTTGTGGTTAAACCTATCAATTGAGTGGAGTTCGAAGTTCAAGACGGGAAGATGGATGGACTTGTAAACTTGTCCACGAAGACGTGTTCATGTTGTGAGTTCCAAATAGATTTACTGCCATGCAGCCATGCCATTACAGCAATAAGGTTAAAATATCTTTATTTCTTATTTGAACCCTAATTGACATAGTATTTACATTGTGCTTGAAGATTGAGTTCATTGTATTTTTCAGTAAATGCAAACCTGAAGCCATTGAATTCTGCGCTGACTACTATAAGACAACCGTTTTGGTGGAGGGTTATGCAGGGTGCATTCGCTCGGTAGGCCATCCTAGTGAGTAGGACATCCCCCTTCATGTGAAACAAATTGTCGTCTTGCCACCACCTTGGCGAGGCCAAGCGGGAAGACCTAGGAGGAGAAGGATTCCATCGGCTGGTGAAGGTAGTCGAGCAAAGAGATGTTCACAATGCAAGAGGTATGGCCATAACAGACAGAATTGCCCATCACCATTTGCAGTTCCATCCACAAATCTAGCACCATCTCCAAGTCAATCGGTGCCTCCACGAGTGCGCAGACCGAAAGCATGTTCAAGTTGCAAACAAACCGGTCACACACTCAACAATTGTCCAATATGAAAGACAATGTCTGAAAATGTAGGGTGTCTTGTGGATGAAGACAGCTTGTTGGCCTAACTAAATGTGTAACCCATGTGCAATACCTTTGTCACAATTTGCTCTTGTAATATCTTACATTCATTCATATTTGGATTTTGTGTTTGTTAGTTTCCTATTGTAGATGAGTCTTTATTTTTTTTATTAATTTTGTAGATATATTATTTGATTATTCATTTTATTTTGTTCGTAGTTTTGAACACTTAATAGACTTGCGAAGTCCCTATGCTATTACCTCCATATAAAACTTTAAGCTAATCAATTAACAAAATAATAATAATAATATTGTACCAAGGAGTTCACTTCAAAGGATGCAAGTCTAGAAAGAGAAAATTTTAGACTAATTAAAAACATATGATATGAAATTTAAGATTAAAACACATGACTTGACCAAACAAATTTAAAAAATTTATGGATTATCCAATCAAATTTGATCTATGAATCATAATAATTAATTTGTATTAAATTAAAACATTTTAAAAATAAAAAATATAAAGACGAAAATTCTTGAAAATTATATTATGCTAGCTGAGTGCATGCAAATTTCTGTGGTGACACGTTGACTTCTTGCAGTATTGTTGGGTGACAAAGCACGCCCTATCTTGTGGTGATACGCTGAGTAGAACCAGATTGTTGGTGTACGCGCTAAGAGCATGCAGATTTCTATGGTGACACGTTGACTTCTTGCAATATTTTGGGGTGACACGGCAAGCTCCATCTTGTGGTGACAAGCTGAGTGGAACCAGATACTTTGCGTGACACGCTGAGTGGTGACACACTAACTTCTTACTGTATTGTGGGTTGACACGACACGTCCCATCTTGTGGTGACATGTTGAGTGAAACTAGATACTTGGCGTGACACGTTGAGTGCATACATATTTCTGTGGTGACCTGCTACCTTCTTGCTGTATTGTGGGGTGACATGCCATGCCCGCATTGTGTGACAACCACATGGTTGCAGTATTAAAATTTAAGGGCACTGTGTTTGAATTGAGAAAGAAAAAGTAATGTATAAAATGAACGAATATTAAATTAATAAAATTAATTATATATACAAAAAATGTACAGACAAGGGTCGATATGTTCAGGGTTCGTTCTCACAATTGTTGAAAAACATTTCTAAAGTGTATTAGCGATGCATATTTGCAATCATATTCTGCTTAACTCTGATCGATTCTGATTGCAAGATATCGTCAATGTACCCTATCATGAACATACTGCAGCTGACACTATCATCCTGTCGATACACTTTAGCTTTTGGCAAATGAATGTCCAATGGCATTAGTGTCAAATCTCATGTCTTCCGGTGTGTTTTGTTGAAATAACTAGCTTGGTGGCAGATGATTGGCATAAATGTCGTAAGGGGTGTCATTTGAGCCATTTGCACTTCGTTATCCTTAGCATCCGAAGTTCTTGCGGAGTCCACCACCATGATCATCCACCTCACCAAGTCGATCTTCGCTACCACCAAATGCCCACCAACATTGCAAGGTGCAAGGATGAAATCTACATCCTCCCATTTTTTCCCATATGTAGGCTTCTCACCCTCTACGTACGCCCTCAACTCATCAAGAATTACCATAGTCGATCGGGCATCTTCAGTTGAAAATGAGGTGTGTAGCATATGGATGGTGTCTTGTGAAGCATGTATACATTAGCTTACACTTAATGCAATCAAAAACTTAGTATTTTCATAATTGAAAATTTTTCAAATAAACTTACGAAGAATATCTTGTCAACCACGCATGCACGAGTAGTGTACAGCTTCGACTTCGACCTTGTCATCTGCTTACAAAGTACGCTGAGGCATGCGTCTATATGTTCACTAGTCATTTCTTCTTTGGGATCCTTTAATGTTGTGAAAAAGTCAGCCCCTTGATCCCCTAAGATCGCGATGTTACGCCTGCATATGTAACAGAATGAGTTTAAAAAGCCTTGGTGGATTAATGTTTTATTAAAAAACATTATTTGCAATTTTATTTATGAGCTTACCTTACACACTCGTCTTTCTTGAAAGCTTCGTACGCTTCAACTGTTGTGCTCTTTACATCCGAACGGCTCACTGAGGGGTCGACGTATGGGCTTGCCTTGTATTTGCTAGCCATTTTCACCCGGGCTCACTCAGTTGGGTCTAAAATTTCTACTGCACAATGATGGACATCAGATGACTCTGATGACTACAACCGTGAACTGCTAGCTTCAGGAGTGCTCTGAGGAAGATGGTCCCATCCTACTACTGGCTCCATTAATGCATCGGCCTAAGGAAGATCTTCTCCTTCCGCCATGACTGAGTAAAGGTCCCTCTCCCCTCCCACAGATGCATCGATAATCGGATCGACCTCAAGAATAGGGTTAGCTCATTAGTAAACGTCATCATCGTGCCCATCATTAGCATCATCGTGGTCCTCACTAGCACCGTCAGATGAAGGATTGCCCTATATAACGAGACAAATGGGAAAATCTATTAGCTCATATAATACCACAAACCATAAACCGAGAACAAAAAATAAAACTACACCTACTAAACGTAAACGACCAATATATGAGTGAAGATACAATAACGTACCTATGATTTCAAGCCGTCTAGAATCTGAGCAAGGACATGGTCCTCAAATGTTTGCATCACCAAAGTCAATGACTGAATTGAAGCCTTCAGTTCTGACATGTCTTTTTCATACCGGTGTATGATCTATCGCAACTGACGCTTCGTGACTACTCCGTCATTGACTCTTGTCAACTGGGTCAACTGTAGTAACATATATTACTATGTTATTCAATAATCATCTATGGAATTGTTGAACATTACACGTTAGAACTTTAATATCCTTACTAGCGGCTCATTACCACTTTGCGGTTGAGCAGGACTGATTGGTGGTTAATGAGCTGTCGCCACATCATCTAACTGCAAACACAGATATGTTATTCGATAATCACATATGGAATTGTTGAACACAAACCGTTATAACCGTTTTTACAGACTCCTCGTTAGCACTGTGAGTTTGAGGAAGATCTATCGGTGGTTGTGAAGCTGTCATCGCATGGTCCAATTATAAACATAGATATGTTATTCAATAATCACATATAGAATTGTTGAACACAAACCTTTAGAACCGTCCTTACCGACTCTTCACTGCCATTGCCATGGTCGTCACCTTCCCCTAGCTCCAAGTGATGCTATCTTCTACTGCTTCATTTACTAATTTGTTTTACTCTCCATTTTACTTGTTTGCTTTTATGTAGTTAATTTGCTAATTAAATCAGTTTTCATTGTTAAATTTTGGTGTCATATGACTAATGATTGTTAGATATTCTAATTGTTTCACATTCCCAAGTTCATTCAAACCCAATGCATGGAACCTATTAGTACAAATTCAATATGTAAGAATGTGTTCATAGGCAAAAAGCAAGCAAAAAAAAATTATAGGGGTTAGGATTTGGTAGGAAAATAAGCAAAAGGGTCATTTCCTTATTATTATTATTATTATTATTATTATTATTTCATGAGCATTATTTGTTTATGCAAAACTTGCCTACACAATGGTCATAACTAAAAAATGTGATGTTTATAGTTTTGGAGTTTTGGCATTGGAAACATTAGTCGGAAGGCATCTTGTAGAAATTTTGTCCTTCTTGTCAGCACCATCGTCTTTGCAAAATATAATGTTAATTGATATATTAGATCCATGACTCTCACCTCCAACAAGCTAGGTGGTCAGTAAGAATATTGTTCATGTAGCTACAATAGCATTAGCTTGTCTACAAGCTGATCTAAAACTACGACCAACAATGAAACATGTGTCATAAGAGTTTCTTTCTTGTCAAAGATCATTAAGGAACCCCCTCCGAACAATCTCTTTGCTGCAACTTGTGAACTATGAGATGGGCATGGAAGGATTATATCAAGTTCCACATTGTTAGTGCCATTATTCAAGCAAGTGTCTAATTTTATCCTTTTTTCTTGTCTTAACTTTTTTTTATTTCCTTTTTCATATTTTCCATGTGATTAATTCTCAAATTTGGTGAAATGCGTTTTGTTTTCCATGTAAAAGAGTACATAGTCTCTGATAAGTTTCTTTTCGTTCTATTGAAATCACTTCATTTCTTAACATTAAACAAGTGTTATATGTAGTTGTCACTACTCCACTATCCAAAACTGTCAAACACGTTTCAATTATGTGCACTTCCCATAACACCCAATAAGTCGTTCTTTTCATAATGAACATGCCTTACCCATAACGAACACATTCTCTCACATAGAACGTGTTCTCCTAAAAGTGCTCTTTTTTTACCAATTACTCTTAAGAAAGTGATCTTATTTAGTATAAATATAAGAGTTTGGCAATTTAGGAGACGGATTAGAAATTGATTAAATTACTCTCAAAACCATCCCTAAGCTCTTCTAAATATTCTCTCTACTCAACTCTGTCTTGACCCGAAACCTCCCTCGGACCCATGACAACTGTCGCGACATCCCAATTGACACTCATTACCCGGAATGCCAATCAGAACTCCGCAAGGCTTACATATCAGTTTCTTGTCTTTTCTGTGAGAAATCGTTTTTAAACATTCCATTTTAAATAATTTTTAGTAGGTTCCAGCTCAAGTAAATCAAAAGACAAAAATATTTTAAAAGGATTTATAGACAAATATTACTATTCAAAATATTGATTAAAATATAAGATTTTTATATAAAACAATATTTATAGAAATACGTGTAAGAAATCTTTTATAACTTAGAAGTAAAATAATTTCATACATACAATAATTTACAAAGTTATAATGTACAATAATAATTACAATGACAAGTGGCCTAAAATACACCAAGTATTGGTGATAGTAACCTACTGTCTGTGAGATAGAGATGTCAACTGAAATCCTCGACAAAATAAGGTATCTACAAGCTACCACAGACCTGAAATGTTTGGAAAGGAGGTGAGTGAGATTTTGCAATCCCAATGAGTAAACAGACATTATCATAAATATCTAAAGGCGAGTAACA
>NC_030853.1:14631072-14643899 GCF_000208745.1 Theobroma cacao | reverse complement strand
CCCTTTGAATTTTCTAGTTTTCCTTTGTTTTTCTCTTTTCTTCCTTTCCTCTCTATTTTCTCTCTTGTTCTTTCCTTATGGCCGGCCAGCACCTAAAATGGGGTTTAAATGGGCTGACTTTTCATTAAAATAATATTAAACCATTAAAAAAATACCATGTGTCACTTTCCCATTGGTCCGTTTTTAAAATTTCATCCATTTGTTTCCAAATTTTCACCATACACTTGTCCCACATATCCATAGCTTAGATAAAATTCTCAGACTTATCCAAAGTCTCGGTGGAGTAATTTTTGAAATTTACAGTTTTGCCCCTGTAAAAGTGAAAAATTACATTTTTGCCCAAAAAAATTGAAAAATTACCCATAGACATATTTTTCATCCCTTATACTCATACCATTCCCCAATTTGTCAAATTTGATCTAAATTCTCTCAAAATCTCAAATTTTATCCACGGGTGGTAAAATTACGATTTTACCCCTAAACATCAAAATTTTTAATTTTATCCCAAATGAACCCTCGAACTCCAAACAATCATTTTTAGTCATTCCTGGACTATAAAATATTAAATTTCATCCTACGATTCCTACTTGAACTAGTTCGAGGTTAAATCAACTCAAATGTACCGTTACGTACAATACCGGGTTTCGTCTATTCTTAGGACTTTCCTAGCGTAATAACATGCTACTCAGTGCATGTATGTTATGACATGTGTTTATAGGGTCGGGTTTTACAAACTCGCTCTGTGTCACGACCCGAAACTCCCCATCGAGCCCGTGACAATCGCCGCGAGGCCTCGACAAACATTCTTCACCCCGAATGTTGATCGAAACGTCGCAGGGCTCTCGTATTAGCTTTCGCACTTCCCCGATGAGCAATAGTTATCAAATATCAAAATTCGAAGGATTGCAAATCATTTTCAAATCAGAACATAACATATTGTTTTCTGGCTCACAGGGGTATTTTCGTCATTTTTATCGAAAATCTCGAAACTTGCTAAAAATGTAGTAAGTAAGCAAAAAATATATATTTAATGATTTAAAAACAAATTAAGTATCTAAAACGTTCATTTGAAGTGAAAATTTGACCATTTGAATATGATAAAAATATTCAATAAAATAAACTATTTTCTTGTAAAATAATTTTCATAAAACTATCGGTACATAATTCTTATAGCGTAAAAGATAATTATATTCATATATACTATAAAGCAAATAACCAAAGCATAAAATTTCTTTTACAGTGACACGTGGGCCCACATCTAACCAAAATGCATCGAAAGCCGGAAACCTACAGCTTTTACCGATTCGAGTCCAAATGAAGGTCCTTGTTCAAGTCAGCTAACTACGAAATTCCCTGAGCCTGAAATGTGAGGAAATGAGGGTGGTGAGATTATAAAATCCCAGTGAGTAAACAGATACCATCTAAACTATCTAAAATCGAGTAAATGGAGACTATTGAAATAAGTCATCATACTGTAATTTCATTACCATTCAACTCATTTCAACCAAATAAAATCAATCCATAAAAATCGAGTAATCAACTTGGCTTATGAATTTCTTAAAACTTTGGCTCGTGCCAAAACTCATACTCGGTGATACCTTGCGCAGGGCATCCAACCAAGTTCACCAAGGCTGTTAAAATTTCTTATACACTTAAAATATATTTTTAGTTTGAGAAAAATACAGTCGTTCCTTGGCGTTGGCTGAGTTCCCCTTCACGTGGTGGTTTGGTGTGAAGTGAACCCTAAGCTTTACCCCAGGAGATACCCTACGCGCCTTTCCGTTCGGAGTAAGAATATAATGGAGTTTACCGTGCCCCTCTAATAGGCTGGTCCACGAACCCCCTCTGCAGTGAATAATTAATATATACTCCACCAATCAATAAAATTCATTCTAGCATGACATAGCAGTTTATCGCAACCTAGCCTCTCAAGGCTGAATACTCAGTACAAATAATTCTAACACCAAAATCAGTTTAGCCATTCATGCTCATATATTGTCATAAGCCATTCAATTTAAAATCATAAATTTACAACACAAGCAGGCAGTCTCTAATTACTCTATTTTCAAAACCAGTATTCGATTTTTCAGAAAATTTATAAAATCATTTTAGAAAATCATAATTTCTCTTAAAACATAGCAATTTACCATTTAAACCCATTTTGTAAAACCCGACCCTATAAACACATGTCATGACATACATGCATTGAGTAGCATGTTATTATGCTAGGAAAGCACCTAAGAATAGACAAAACCCGGTTTCGTACCTAACGGTACACTTGAGTTGATTTAACCTTGAACTAGTTCAAATAGGAATCGTAAGATGAAATTTAATATTTTATAGTCAAGGAATGACTAAAACTGATTGTTCGGAGTTCGAGGGTTCATTAGGGGTAAAATTGAAATTTTGATGTTTAAGGGTATAATTGTCATTTTGCCACCTAAGATAATAATTTGATAATGGAGTGAAATTTTTGACCAAGATTAACTATTTGGAGTATAATTTAATGATAGGAAGTGAAAAAGTTTAATTCTAGTGATTTTTGGAGTGTAAGGGCAAAATCGTAATTTTACCACCCGCAGAAAAAATTTGAGATTTTGAGAGAATTTAGATCAAATTTGACAAATTTGAGAATGGTATGAGTATAAGGGATGAAAAATATGTCTATGGGCAATTTTTCAGTTTTTTGGGCAAAAACGTAATTTCTCACTTTTATGGGGGCAAAAGTGTAAATTTCAAAATTACTCTACCAAGACTTTGGATAAGTCTGAGAATTTTATCTAAGCTATAGATATGTGGGACAAGTGTATGGTGAAAATTTAGAAACAAATGGATGAAAATTTAAAAACAGACCAATGGGAAAGTGACACATGGCATTTTTTAATGATATAATATTATTTTAATGAAAAGTCAGCCCATTTAAACCCCATTTTAAGTGCTGGCAGGCCATAAGGGAGAACAAGAGAGAAAATAGAGGGGAAAGGAAGAAAAACAAGAAAAACCAAAGAGAAACAAGAAAATTCAAAGGGGAATTCGTGTTTTTCGCCCGTTTACGCGTCTAACTGTAAGATTTTTTGACTTTAGCTTGATTTCTACCTTTCTTATGCCTTTGTTTCCATTTAGCATGCTTGAGGAGAGAGATCTAAAAGTGACATCAAGGGCTGGACGACATTCTAGGGGAGAGATTTTGAAATTTTTAGGTTTTGATTTTTAGTTAAATTGGTAGTTTTAGTTAGTTAAATGTGTTTATAAATTAAATTCGGCAAGAAAGCATTAAATTTCCACAATACCCACCTTTGGCTGAATATGCATTGATATCCAATGATGATGAACTGATTATTATTCTAAGAGAAATGAAGAGAAAATGATGAAAAATGATTAAATGTGATAGAAAAATAAAGTAGAAAATTTACTGAGTTAATGTCCCATTTTTGGCTGAATTTTTCAAGGAGGAAAGTGAACTGATTTTGGTGATTTTAAAAGGTGATTGGCTGATATTTAATGGTTAGAAATGTTGGAGAGAGAATGGGATGATTTAGAGCTAAAATGGAGCGCGTTAGCAATTTATCGGGTAAAGTTACAAAAATAGGTTAATATCGCGTTTAAGCCATTTTTGGCTATTGCATTTCATACCATGCATTAGTATAGGATTTAAGTCAAATATATAGTGATTTAGCATTACTGTGATGAATTGAGTAAATTTTTGCAATGTGTCTAGGAAGAGAGCCTTCCGGTAAAAGCAAGGAAATCGTACCCGACGAGTAGTTATCGGGGCACCTAAAAAGCAATTAGTTTGTACAAACGGTGAGTAAACCTATGATTATTGTAAATTATCTAGAGTTATTTTAAAAATGCTCTTTATGTATTTTATGAAACGAAAATGAGATTAAAACAAGGTTTTTGATGTTTTAGAAATGAATGTGACAAAAAAAAATATATTGTGTTGATTATGAAATTGAGTAATAGGAGGTTGTTAACTGTCTTGAAAATTATATATTTTCTTATGAATGGCTTACGAGATATGAGTATATGTGGTTATATTTTGTAAGTGTATTGAGAAATTTATGTAAGTTGTTTTTACTATGCAGGCTGGATAAATAAATAAAAGTCACGTTATGCTGTCGAAATTTTATTAAAATTGGTGGGTTAGTAACTGCAATGACGGGTTTCAGTGGACTGCCTATTAGAGGGGCACGGTAAACCCGATTATATAGTTACTCTGGTTGTAGAGGCGATGAGGGTAACTCCTTGGGTAGTATTAGAGCTCACTTCACGTCGAACCCCCACGTGAATATGTAACTCGGCCAACGGCAAGGAACGGGTTGTTTTAAAAATAAAAATGTGTTTCACATGTAAATATCTTAACAACCTTCGCGGACTCGGTTACATGCCTCGGCCAAGGTATCCCCAAGGATTAGTTTTGGCTTGAGCCTTGTTTTTAATAAAAGACATAAGCCTTAACAATTGTTTTGGCAAATTATAAATATTTTATGGTTTAAAAAATAAATTGAAAACATTATGAAATGGTTTGTGATTTGTTGTTTAAACTTGCCTCACTGTTACTCGCCTTTAGATATTTATGATAATGTCTGTTTACTCATTGGGATTGCAAAATCTCACCCACCTCCTTTCCAAACATTTCAGGTCTGTGGTAGCTTGTAGATACCCTATTTTGTCGAGGATTCCAGTTGACATCTCTACCACACAGACAGTAGGTTTCTAGCACCAACACTGGGTGTATTTTGGGCCACTTGTCATTGTAACCATTATTGTACATTATAACTTAGTAAATTTTTGTATGTATGAATTTATTTTACTTACACATTACAAAAGATTTCTTACACGTGTTTCTATAAATATTGTTTTATATAAAAATGCTATATTTTAATCAATATTTTGAATAGTGATATTTGTCTATAAATCCTTTAAAAAAAATTTCTTTGGATTTATTTGAGCCGAAAATGACCGATAATTGTTTTAAATGGAATGTTTAAAAACGATTGCTCACAAAAAAGGTAAGAAACTGATATGTAAGCCTTACGGGGTTCTGATTGGCATTTCAGGTAATGAGTGTCAATTGGGACGTCGAGGCGGTTGTCATGGGGCCGAGGGAGGTTCCGGGTCGTGACAATTCGATTGGTATCAAAGCTTTTGGTTTAAAAGCTTATGGTTTTGAAAGAAGTTTTTGATTTTAAAGTTCTTGGATTTAAAGTTATTTTTTAAAAATAATTTACAATGTCAGTGTGGCCCAATTAAGATTAGTTAGTTGCATGTAGTTGCATATAGAGTCTTAAGTTGTCTAAACCAATTCTGTTCTTTTTGTAGATCATTATGCCTCTTCGACATGAGCTACCACCTATTACTAGATCTACCGGTAAGGGAAGAGGTCGCCCCCGACAGAGTCGGTTGGATTCCATAGAAGAGGAGTCGGTTGCGTCTTTTTTTAGAGCAATTCCTACTACTGAGTCTACGGACATTCCTGTACCTCTTCCACCACATGTTACTACTCCTGGCGTACTTGCCATGACACCCGAGGTAGCTCAAGCATTAACGGCTTTTCTCGCTGCTTTTGCAGGCCAGGCTTAGGCTGGTTCAGTTCCAACCGCTGATTCCCCTGTAACAGCTCCAGTACCACCACGTCCTATTCCACCCCAGACACCGGACGTCTCCATTTCTAAGAAGTTGAAGGAAGCTAGACAGTTGGGTTGTGTCTCGTTTACTGGTGAGTTGGATGTGACCGTAGCTAAGGATTGGGTTAATCAAGTTTCAGAGACTCTTTTTGATATGAGATTAGATGACGATATGAAGCTAATGGTGGCTACTAGATTACTAGAGAAGAAGGCCCGTACTTGGTGGAATTCAGTGAAGTCCCGTTCCACTACTCCTCAGACATGGTCTGACTTCCTCAGAGAATTTGATGGTCAGTATTTTACTTACTTTCATCAGAAAGAAAAGAAAAGAGAATTTATGAGCTTGAAACAAGGAAATCTAACTGTAGAGGAGTACGAGACTCGTTTTAACTAGTTAATGTTATATGTGTCGGATCTGGTGAAATCTGAGCAAGATCAAGCCAATTATTTCTAGAAAGGGCTCCGTAATGAGATTAGGAAACAGATGACAGTGACTAGTAGGGAGCCACATAAGGAAGTCATGCAGATGGCCTTACGGGCTAAGAAGCTCGCCATTGAGAATAAACAGATCCGAGCTGAGTTCGCAAAGATAAGGAATCCGCCTATGTTCCTGGGTCAGTCTTCAAAGAGAGACAGGGATTCGACATCTACTGCAGGAAGTACTACCTCAGCATCTGTGGCATCCACTAGACCTCCATCTCAGCAGTCACAGCCGAGATCTTCTAGATTTGATCGGCCAGTGATGAGTAGTCAGGGGAGGACTTCAGGAGGATTGGACAGATGCCGTAATTACGGAGGATTTCATGTTGGGTCATGTAGATAGCCTATAAAGTGTTTTCAATGCGGCCAACAGGGGCATATCAAGAGAGATTATCCTCAGTTGAGACGGGGTACAATAACTACTTCTACTCCTCCGACTCGTCTTAGTATACAGCGAAGAGACACTTCGGGATCACAGTCCAGACAGGGCCCAGTGATACTGTCAGGCATGGGGAGTGATATCCCAGAGCAGCCATCTTCCAGACCGTAGCCCCAGATTTCGACCAGGGTCTTTGCAGTGACTGAGGATGAAGCCCGAGTTCGACTTAGCACCGTGACAGGTACTATGATTGTGTTTGATAGAGATGCACATGTTTTGATAGATTCAAGCTCCGATAGATCATATGTGAGCATATCATTTGCATTATTCTCATATAGGAACCTGTCACCATTAGAGGAAGAGATTATAGTGCATACTCCTATAGGCGAGCAGTTAGTAAGAAATACGTATTATAGAGACTGTGGTATTAAAGTTGGAGAATAAGAATTTATGGGTGATTTAATCCCTTTGGAGATTCGAGACTTTGATTTGATCTTGAGAATGGATTGGTTGTCCACTCATAGAGCAAAGGTGGATTGTTTTAAGAAAGAAGTGATTCTCCAGAGTTTAGAGGGAACAGAAGTTGTATTTATGGGGGAGCGTCGAGTATTACCTTTTTGTGTAATCTCGACCCTCAAAGCTTTGAAATTGGTGCGAAAGGGATATCCGACATACTTGGCTCACGTGATTGATATATCGAGGGAGGAACCTAAGTTAAAGAATGTCCCCGTACTAAGTGAGTTCTCTTATGTATTTTCTGATGAATTACCGGGACTTCCTCCCTATCGTGAGTTAGAATTCACCATTGATTTATTTTCAGGTACTACCCCTATCTCTATTCCTCCATATAGAATGGCTCCGGTAAAGTTGAAGGAGTTGAAAGTACAATTGCAAAAGTTGGTGTACAAGGGTTTTATATGCCCTAGTATATCTTCGTGGGGAGCACCGATTTTATTTGTGAAAAAGAAAAACGGTACACTTCGGTTACGTATAGATTACCGATAACTTAACAGAATGACCATTAAAAACAAGTATCCGTTATCGAGGATTGATGATCTTTTCAATCAATTACAGGAAGCTACAGTGTTTTTTAAAGTTGATCTAAGGTCTGGGTATCATCAGTTGAGGATTAAAAAACATGATGTACCCAAGACAGCGTTCAGGACTCGATATGGTCATTATGAGTTCTTGGTCATGCCTTTCGGGTTAACTAACGCACCGGTAGCTTTTATGGATCTCATGAACAGGGTGTTCCACCCTTACTTGGACAAGTTTGTTATTTTGTTCATTGATGACATACTAGTTTACTCGAGAGATAATGATGAGCACGCTGCCCACTTGCCTATAGTATTACAAACTTTGCGAGAAAGACAGTTGTATGCAAAGTTTTCGAAGTGTGAGTTTTGGTTACAGGAAGTGGTATTCTTGGGACACGTAGTATCTGGAGCTGGAATATATGTTGATCCCAAGAAGATAGAGGCAATTTTACAATGGGAGCAACCTAAGACAGTGACGGAGATTCGTAGTTTCCTCAAATTAGTTGGTTATTATCGGAGGTTTGTTCAGGGGTTTTCCTTAATAGCAGCTCCTTTGACCCGTCTAACTCGTAAAGGAGTTAAGTTTGAATGGGATGATGTTTGTGAGAATCGATTTCAGGAGCTAAAGAACCAGTTAACCTCCTCTCCTGTTTTAACGCTTCTTGTGAGTGGTAAGGGATTTGTGGTGTACATTGATGCATCTAAGTTGGGGTTAGGGTGTGTGCTGATGCAGAATGAAAAAGTTGTGGCTTATGCTTCTAGACAGCTAAAGAGGCATGAAACAAATTACCCTACCCACGATTTAGAGTTAGCAGCAATGGTGTTTGCTTTAAAAATCTAGAGGCATTACTTGTATGGTGAGCATTGTCGGATATTTACGGATCACAAGAGTTTAAAATATTTGCTCACTCAAAAGGAGCTTAATTTGAGACAAAGGCGATGGTTGGAGTTGATAAAAGATTATGACTTGGTGATAGACTATCATCCAGGAAAGGCGAACGTTGTAGCTGATGCCTTAAGTCGGAAGTCTTCATCATCTTTAGCAGCACTTCAGAGTTGTTATTTTTAAGCATTATTAGAGATGAAATCTTTTAGGGTCCAGTTGAGAAATGGTGAGGATGTATCCTTTTTGGCAAGCTTCATTGTGCTACCTTCGTTACTTAATCAGATCAAGGACATTCAAAGGTCTGATGATGAGTTAAGAAAAGAAATTCAAAAATTGACCGATGAGGGAGTTAGTGAGTTCAGACTCAGAGAGAATAACGTCTTGATATTTAGAGACCGAGTTTGTGTTCCTAAGGGAAACCAGTTGAGACAGGCGATCATGGAAGAAGCCCATTCATCTGCCTATGCATTACATCCCGGAAGCACCAAGATGTATAAGACTATCAGGGAGAATTATTGGTGGCCAGGTATGAAGCGAAACGTAGCAGAATTTGTAGTAAAGTGTCTCGTATGTCAGCAAGTTAAGGTAGAGCATCAGAGGCCAGCAGGTACACTTCAATCTTTACCTGTTCCCGAGTGGAAATGGGAGCATGTAACTATGGATTTTGTTTTGGGACTGCCGCGGACACAGAGGGGAAAGGATGTAATTTGGGTGATCGTAGATCGGTTGACTAAGTTCGCTCACTTTTTAGCTGTCCATAGTACATACTCTATTGAGAAGCTGGCTCAGCTCTATATAGATGAGATTGTGAGGCTACATGGAGTTCCCGTTTCTATAGTGTCAGACTGAGATCCTCGATTCACTTCTCGATTTTGGCTAAAATTTCAAGAAGCTCTCAGAACCAAATTGAAATTTAGCACTACTTTTCACCCACAGACGGATGGTCAGTCAGAGAGGACTATCCAGACTATGGAGGATATGTTGAGGGCTTGTGTCATGGATTTTCTTGGAAGTTGGGATAGACACTTGTCGTTAATAGAATTTGCTTACAACAACAGCTTCCAATCTAGCATTGGTATGGCACCATACGAAGCTTTATATGGAAGAAAATGTCGTACTCCACTTTGTTGGGACGAAGTGGGTGAAAAGAAGTTAGTTAGTGTGGAATTGATTGATTCAACTAATGACAAAATCAAGGTTATACGAGAGAGGCTAAAGGTAGCCCAGGATAGGCAGAAGAGCTATGCAGATAAACGGAGAAAAAACTTGGAGTTTGAGATCGATGATAAAGGTTTTCTTAAGGTTTCTCCTTGGAAAAGGTAATAATTTGAATACTTTGAAGTATTAAATCTTATTGATTATACTATCATGATAAATTATGGTGTTTTATTGGACAATGAAAGGTGTGATTCGATTTGCGAAGAAGGGAAAGCTCAATCCGAGATACATTGGACCTTTTCGTATTATTGAAAGAATTGAGCCAGTGGCATATAGACTAGAACTACCTCCAAAGTTAGATCGGATCCACAACATTTTCCATGTCTCCATGCTTAAGAAATATGTACCAGATCCCTCTCACATCCTTGAAGCACCTCCGATCGAGTTGCATGACGATTTGAAGTTCAAGGTGTAACCTGTGAGTATCTTGGATCGAAAGAATCGAGTAATGAGGAACAAGAGTATTTCAATGGTCAAAGTGTTGTGGAAAAGTGCTCGAATGGAGGAAATGACATGGGAAGTAGAGCATAAAATGAGGAACCAATACCCGCATCTATTTGTCGAATCTGGTAAGTGAAATTTTGAGGTCAAAATTTTATTTTTAAGGGGGGTAGAATCGTAAAACCCGACCCTATAAACACATGTCATGACGTACATGCACTGAGTAGCATGTTATTATGCTAGGAAAGCACCTAAGAATAGACGAAACCCGATATCGTACCTAACGGTACACTTGAGTTAATTTAAACTTGAACTGGTTCAAATAGGAATCGTAGGATGAAATTTAATATTATATAGTCAAGGAATGACTAAAAATGATTGTTCGGAGTTCGAGGGTTCATTAGGGGTATAATTGAAAATTTTGATGCTTAGGGGTAAAATCGTCATTTTGCCACCTAAGATAATAATTTGATAATGGAGTGAAATTTTTGACCAAGATTAACTATTTGGAGTATAATTTAATGATAGGAAGTGAAAAAGTTTAATTTTGGTGATTTTTGGAATGTAAGGGCAAAATCGTAATTTTACCACTCGCGGATAAAATTTGAGATTTTGAGAGAATTTAGATCAAATTTGACAAATTGGAGAATGGTATGAGAATAAGGGTTGAAAAATATGTCTATGGGTAATTTTTCAGTTTTTTGGGCAAAAATGTAATTTTTCACTTTTACGGGGGCAAAAGTGTAAATTTCAAAAATTACTCCACCAAGACTTTGGATAAGTCTGAGAATTTTCTCTAAGTTATGGATATGTGGGACAAGTGTATGGTGAAAATTTGGAAACAAATGGATGAAAATTTAAAAACGGACCAATGGGAAAGTGACACATGGTATTTTTTAATGATATAATATTATTTTAATAAAAAGTCAGCCCATTTAAACCCCATTTTAAGTGCTGGCCGGCCATAAGGGAAAACAAGGTAGAAAATAGAGAGGAAAGGAAGAAATAAAAGAAAAACCAAAGAGAAACAAGAAAATTCAAAGGGGAATTCGCGTTTTTCACCCGTTTACGCGTCTAACGGTAAGATTTTTCGACTTTAGCTTGATTTTTACCTTTCTTTTGCCTTTGTTTCCATTTAGCATGCTTGAGGAGAGAGATCTAAAAGTGACACAAGGGCTGGACGAAATTCTAGGGGAGAGATTTTGAAATTTTTAGTTTTGATTTTTAGTTAAATTGGTAGTTTTAGTTAGTTAAATGTGTTTAGAAATTAAATTGGGCAAGAAAGCATTAAATTTCCACAATGCCCACCTTTGGCTGAATATGCATTGATGTCCAATGATGATGAACTGATTATTATTCTAAGAGAAATGAAGAGAAAATGATGAAAAATGATTAAATGTGATAGAAAAACAAAGTAGAAAATTTAACAAGTTAATGTCCCATTTTTGGCCGAATTTTCTAAGGAGGAAAGTGAACTGATTTTGGTGATTTTAAAAGGTTATTGGCTGATATTTAATGGTTAGAAATGTTGGAGAGAGAATGGGATGATTTAGAGCTAAAATGGAGCGCGTTAGCAATTTATCGGGTAAAGTGCCAAAAATAGGTTAATACCGCTTTTAAGCCATTTTTGGCTATTGCATTTCATACCATGCATTAGTATAGGATTTAAGTCAAATATATAGTGATTTAGCATTAATGTGATGAATTGAGTAAATTTTTACAATGTGTCTAGGAGGAGAGCCTTCCGGTAAAGGCAAAAAAATCGTACCCGACGAGTAGTTATCGGGGCACCTAAAAGCAATAAGTTTGTACAAACGGTGAGTAAACCTATTATTATTGTGAATTATCTAGAGTTATTTTAAAAATGCTCTTTATGTATTTTCTGAAACGAAAATGAGATTAAAACAAGATTTTTGATGTTTTAGAAATAAATGTGACAAAAAAATATATTGTGTTGATTATGAAATTGAGTAATTGGAGGCTGTTAACTGTCTTGAAAGTTATATATTTTCTTATGAATGGCTTATGAGATATGAGTATATGTGGCTATATTTTGTAAGTGTATTGGGAAATTTATGTAAGCTGTTTTTACTATGCAAGCTGGATAAATAAACAAAAGCCATGTTATGCTGTCGAAATTTTATTAAAATTGGTGGGTTAGTCACTGCAGTGACGGGTTTCCGTGGACTGCCTATTAAAGGGGCACGGTAAATCCGGTTATATAGTTACTCCGGTTGTAGAGGCGATGAGAGTAACTCCTGGGGTAGTATTAGTGTCATGACCCGGAACCTCCCTCGGGCCCATGACAACCGCCGCGACGTCCCAATTGACACTCATTACTCGAAATGTAAATCAGAACCCCGCAAGGCTTACATATCAGTTTCTTGCCTTTTCTGTGAGCAATCGTTTCTAAACATTCCATTTTAAACAACTTCCAATAGTTTCCTGCTCAGGTAAATCAAAAAACAAAAATATTTTAAAAGGATTTATAGATAAATATCACTATTCAAAATATTGATTAAAATATAGTATTTTTTTATATAAAACAATATTTATAGAAACACATGTAAGAAATCTTTTGTAACGTGTAAGTAAAATAAGTTCACACATACAAAAATTTACAAAGTTATAATGTACAATAATGGTTACAATGACAAGTGGCCCAAAATACACCTAGTGTTGGTGCTAGAAACCTACTGTCTGTGTGGTAGAGATGTCAACTGGAATCCTCGACAAAATAGGGTATCTACAAGCTA
>NC_030853.1:14591114-14627170 GCF_000208745.1 Theobroma cacao | reverse complement strand
TTTTCTCTCTCTTCTTGCTGGTTTGGCCGGCCATGGGGTGGAAGATGGACTGATTTTTGTGCCTTTTAAAAAGGAAAATAATAAATTAATAAAGGCATGACACGTGGCATCATGTCATTGGCCCGTTTTTAAAACTTTAAAAATTTTAATCCTTTTTATCTCCACCACACAATCAGTCAATGGTCAAAATGAGGATAAGGGATGACCATGTGCTGGAAAAATGTCCTGGTGATGAAAAATTACTGTTTTGCCCCTGGGGTGGTAAAATTACCATTTTACCCTTATACTCCAAATTATATCGGAATTAAATTTTTTTGTTCACTTCTAAACCTCAAATCATACTCCAATAAGTCAAATGGGGCCAAAAATCTTTTCTAAAAATTCTCATTTTTTTCCCAGGTGGCAAATGACCATTTTGCCCCTAGATAGTGAAAATTTCGGTTTAACTCCAAATTGATCCTTGAACTCCGAATCACCATATTAAACCATTCTGGGACTTTAAAATTCTTAATTTCATTGAAAATTCTCTATTTGATCTAGTTCGAGGCTTAAATCAACTTTGTTGTACGTCTAGATACAATACCGACTTTTGTAAATTTTTCGAGACTCTCCTAACATGCAAACATGCCATCCTTCACATGTATGTCATGACAAATATTTTTATAGAGTCGGGCTTGTCATCTTCTCCCCCACTTGGATCAACCATATGATCCTTCTTCATGACTGATTTCGACATCCGGCTAAATATTAATATTTTAATATTATTTTATTAATAAAATATTATTTTATTTTAAAAATTTTATCTTGTCTCTTTGGTACCCAAAATACCTTATTATGCCTCACTTGACTTCCGAATCACTTTTTATCAGTTTTAAACATTTTAATTGACCTCAATTTGCATCCGATCAACTTTATTTATCACCATATCAAAGTATGGGGTATTTCATTCTGTCCACCGTTTTCCATCCTTTTCTTCATCTCATAGCTTGCCACAAAAGCACTTACACTTAGGGATTGCTCTAATCTTCCTCTTTGTTGTCTTTAGTGCATCTTATTGTGCTTATTGCAACATATCCTTTTTATTTACCAAAAAGACTCTCTACAGTACCTATTCTAAATTTAGATAATATTTTATAAAGGACATACTATAAGTTAGATTAAAAGGGCAGAACTAAGTATTGCTCAGGCCCAATATGCATAAAATGAAGTAAAGAAATTGATCCATTCAACCTGAACATCTTTTAAAAAGAATAATCTATTAATGCTCTTCTTTTGACATAAAAAAAAACTATTAGCATTTGCTTTTTGCCACTTGATAACTTTATGATATAGAGTTATTTAAGCTTAATTTTGATAGTTATTTAGCTTAATTCTTGTGGTAATGTATAGAAATTAGTAGGTTTTATTTAAATTATTTTAAGTTAATTAATTTAGATGAGTCAATCTAATCCTAGTTAATTTTATTGTCACGATCCGGAACTCCTATCGAGCACGTGACAACAGCCGCGAAGCCTCGACAGACATTTTTCACCCGGAATGCCGATCGAAACCTTGCAAGGCTCTCGTATCAGCTTTCGCACTTCCCCGGTGAGTAATAGTTATCAAATATCGTAATTTAAAGGATTACGAGTCATTTCCAAATCAGAACATAACATATTGTTTTTTGGCTCACAGGGGCATTTTTGTCATTTTTCATCAAAAATCTCAAAACTTGCTAAAAATGTAGTAGGTAAGCAGAAAATATATATTTAGTGATTTAAAAACAAATTAAGTATCTAAAACGTTCATTTGAAGTGAAAATTTGACCATTTGAATATAATAAAAATATTCAATAAAATAAACTATTTTCTTGTAAAATATTTTTTTATAAAGCTATCGATAAATAATTCTTATAGCGTGAAAGTTAATTACATTCATATATACTATAAAGCAAATAACCAAAGCATAAAATTACTTTTATAGCGACACGTGGGCCCACATCTAACCAAAATGTATCGAAAGTTGAAAACCTACAGCTTTTGCCGATTCAAGTCCAAATAAAGGTCCCTGTCAGAGTCAGCTAACTATGGAATTCCTTGAGCCTGAAATGTGAAGAAATGAGGGTGGTGAGATTATAAAATCCTAGTGAGTTAACAGACACCATCTAAACTATCTAAAGGCGAGTAAATGGAGACGAATTAAAATAAGTCATCATACTGTAATTTCATTACCTTTCAACTCATTTCAACCAAATAAACAACTAGGCTTATGATTTCCTGAAAAGCTTGGCTCGTACCAAAAATCATTCTCATACTTAGTTATCAGGGATACCTTGATCGAGGGTTATCCTAACTGAGTCTGCCAAGGCTATTAAATGTCTTTACATCCGAAATTTTAGCCATGCCTTAGCATTGGATGAGTCTCACTCTCACGCGATGGTCCACGTGAAGTGCACTCAAATCTTTACCTCAAGAGATACTTCATCCAACATCTCCCCCCGGAGGTAAATATATAATTTGGTTACCATGCCCCTTTCATAGGCAGTCCATGAAAACCCCCACCACTGCAGTGACTATGGATTATTTTATCTACCACTTGATTTATAAAATCTTTTTCTGCATGACATGGCAATTTATCGTAACCTAGCCTCTCAAGGCTGAATACACAGTACAAATAATTCTAACACCAAAAATCATTTTAGCCATTCATGCTCATATGTTGTCATAAGCTATTCAATTTAAAACCATAAATTTACAACACAAGCAAGCAGTCTCCAATTACTCTATTTTCAAAATCAGTATTCAATTTTTCAAAAAATTTATAAAATCATTTTATAAAATCACAATTTTTCCTAAAACATAGCAATTTACCATTTAAACCCATTTTTTCATAAAATCACACAATTGTATAAAACTACTCTAGATAATTAAGACGATAATAAGTTTACTCACAGTTCTAGGAGTCGATGTACTCCTAATCTTAGTCTCTAAGCACAATCTCTGTACTTTTACCAGTGTAATTTACTCACCACCTATCCACAATATACAATACATAATTCACCACATCAATGCTTGACCATTATAAAATCAATTCAGGCTCGGTGTATATGCATTATATGATATGCAACTTATCCGACTACCGCTTAAATGCGGTGCTGACCTAATTCGGCCTATTACCCGATTAAATGATAATTGTGTCTGATTTGGCTCCAAATTAATCCATTTCATTTCTAATATTTCAATTCACTAAATACAATTCCAATAATCTAAAATTCAGCCTAACAACGCTCACAATTCTTCTTGAAAATTTCGACCATTATGGTGTACTATCACTAAAAATTTTTCCCATTCCATTTTCTCACCATAAATCATCATTTCATCAATTTTTCAACTAATTCACTTGATCACAAAATCAATTCATTACTTCTACACTTCACATAGGGTTCAGCCATTGAAGGTTCATGGGGAAAATGGATTCTTTTCTTGTTGTTTTGTTTCTAAACATGCTTAACTAACTAAAAACACTAACATAACTTAGAATCAAATCAATCTAACATCAATCTCTCTCCATATCCATTCCAACCAGCCATGAATTCATCATGAAAACATGTAATTTAACCATGGAAAACGAGGAGAAATGCATGGGAAATTTAGATCACAAGTCAAAATCAAGAAATTTTACCTTTTGTCACTTGTTTCCTTGAATTTTCATCAATTTTCCCTTGAATTTCTCCACCTAGGGTTTTTGTTTTTCTTTTCTCCCTTTGTTCTTCTTTGCCCTTGGTTTGGCCGGCCATATGAAAGAAATGGGCTAATTTTTATGCCTTTTTTATAAAGAAACAATAAAATAATAAAAGCATGACACATGGCATTTCCTTATTGGTTCAAATTTTAAATATTTGACTTTTAATTCTTTAATTCTCCACCACACATTTCTCATGTTTATCCATTTCCATGATGAATAAAATCCCTTGGTCTTGACAAGTGTCGGGGGTGAAAATTTACCGATTTGCCCTCGAGGTGGCAAAATTATCATTTCGCCCTTATACTCCAAATTATACTGAACTTAAAATTTTTCACTTCTAAACCTCAAATCATACTCCAAAAAAATATTTTATAAAATTCCCATTTTATCCCCAGGTGACAAATGACCATTTTGCCCGCAGATAGTGAAAATTTCTGTTTGACTCCAAATTGATCCTCGAACTCTGAATTACCATTTTGAGTCATCCCTAGATTGTGAAACTCTTAATTTCACCTTAAAATCTCTATTTTAACTAGTTCGAGGTATAAATCGACTTACTTGTACTTCTAAGCACAATACCGACTTTTAAATATTCTTCCGGGGCTATTCAAATATACAATCACTCTATCAGTCTCATGTGTAACATGGTAGATAATTTAGGGCTAGGCTTGACATTTATGCTTAATTTAGTGTTAATGTGATTAAAATAGGTTGTTATTGATTCATTCATCCTTTTACAGGTGTTCAATGAAGGAAGAATTTTAATGGAAGAAGGAAAGCAATTTCAAGGTGCAGACTACCACTACAAATGTCTCTACATTTCAATCATAACTCTCCCTAAAAAACTCCAAATAAGGTAATTCTTGAACCATTGGAAAGATAAGAAACAAAGCTACAACTTTTATGTTTACTACTTTTCCTAGTTCATCCTAGAAGGAGGTCAAAAATCTTATTGAATTTGAAGCACTGTTGCAATCCTAAAGCAATTACGATTTTTGCTATATAAATGATCAAAGCCGTAGCCTTGGTGGAGGTAGGCCACGACTCATGTAGTCTGATGAGAAAATCTTGATTAAAATTGACTACTTTCTTCACCTTACTTTGCCTAACTTCAAAGCCCAATAAAAACAACCTTTCAGAGGACATTTTTTTTTACAAAAAGATAAAACAACAAAACACTAGATTTTGAGCTAAGATTCAAGCCACAAAATCATTGAAAAAAGTCTCACTGAAGCTGAGAAGAAATCAAGGGATTCAAGAAGATTTAGATATCAAGATTGCAACTCTTGGGTTTCTTTTATCTTTTTATTGTTCTTTTATTTTCTTGGATTTGGTTTTGATGATTAAACTTAATTTGATGATGAAATATGACTTGATGAGAAACTAAATTATTTATCTAAGATTATGATTGAACTCAATATGTAGTTTGATTTATTTATCTCTTTTTCCCTTATATTTGGTGGTTTTAAGTTATTTATTTTATTTTGTTCACTACAAGAAAAAAGGAAAAAATTCTATTGGAAATTTTCAATGGATTTCCAACAAAAAATTATTTTGATTTTTTTCGACGGATTTTCGATTGAAATATTTCGTTGAAAATCCATCAGAGATTTTTTTGGTGTAAAAAAAAATTTACTCCTGCCAAATTTTCTAACAAATTTTCGTTAGAATTTTCCCATGGAAAATTATCTGATGGAAATCCGTTTGAAAGTTTAAAACGCTAAAAAACTTTAGAGCTCGCTAAAGTTTCCAACGGAATTTTCCATTGAAAACTGCTATTACCAACGAAAATTTTCCAACGGAATATTTCATTGCAAAATTCTGTCGATAATACTATTTTTAAAATTTTTTATATAAAATATATTAAGAATTTTATAAATTTTATTAATCCTTTATAAAAAATATATTAATAAAAGCAAATATATACATACTGAAGTTTATAATATTAAAAATTTAAATATGTTATGTTTTGCTTATTTTTTTTATATTTTTGAAAACTTTATTGAATCATAAATTACAAATTCATTAATTTTATTAAATTCAAAAGTTCATAAAAAGAACAAAATAATTTTTTTAATTTTATAAAAATAGATGATAAATCTAATAATAAATTAAACAAAAAGTAATAATACTTTATGTACATACTAATATGAGTTAATATAAATTAACAAAACATATATATATTAAACGTTTTTTAGTTAATAAAAATTAACAAAATAGATATATAATAAACTTATTAATAAAATGGATTTAAAATATATTAGTTTATTATATGTATGTGTACAAATTAGAATCACACTACTAGAAAATGGGGCAACTATGATGAAAAATTTTCTGTCACTATTTTTCTATCACAGATAATGACTTATAGTGACAGAATTGTGGTAATTTTGTAACAGAATTAATGATAATTTATTTCTAAGAGTTTATGACAGATTTAGTAACGGTGTTAACCTAATTATCTTTTATATTTTGAAATGACAAAAAGAAATTATCAAAATTTTCACCTAACTCACAAAGAATCAAAGGTCTCATGTTTTCAAACAATATCTACTAAGTTTGAAAAAGAAAAGAAATGAAAACAGCTCTAAAAATGCATTCTGGTTCAAATATATTGATAAATGTTCTTCATGTATCGATACATTTGGATAAGTATCGATAGATTCCAACATCTATCGATGCATGTTCTTCATGTATCGATACATTTGGATAAGTATTGATAGATTCCAACATCTATCGATACATGTTCTTCAGCAAAAATCAAAACTCAAAAGTCAAACTTAATCTATCGATACATCCTCAATTGCATCGATAGAATTGAGATAGAATGCATATTGACCTAAAAGTATAGATACATTTCTCAAATGTATCGATAGATTTTCAACAAAATGGTCACTGATCTAAAAGTATCAATACATAGTGTCATGTATCGATACATATTTAAGCATATTACAAAGATCCTTGCAAGTAAGTGCAAATATATCGATACATAAATAAATGTATTGATACAACTTGGCGAGAATTCAAAACAAAAGGTAATGTATCGATACATTCACATATGTATCAATACAATATGACCGTTGAAGTCTTGGATAAAGAGAAGAATGACTATTTTCACATTAAATGCTCTCCCAACTACCCCTGAAGCTTTAACAACTATAATTACAAGCTTCCTCAACATTTATAAAGGTTAAAAGACTTGAAAACACAACTCAAGATAGGAGAATTAGCCAAGATACATTCAAAACCTATTGTACTCTTCTTAAATACAAAAAGTCTTCTAGTTAAGCATTTATTAGGCTTCCATTCTTTCTTTTAAGTATTGTACTAGATTCTTCACCTAGCCTTTAAGAGGCACTCTTGTTGTACCTACATTTCTCTCATTGTATTTGCTCAAGTGGTTATACCTTAACCAATAGAAAAGGTAGAGTGGTTGTGCTTTAACCATAAAAAGGTATTATATTTTATGGTTATGCTTGATCCACAAAAGGCATTGTATTGAGCTTTTTCATTGGATTGTGGATTTTAAACTCCTTAGTGAATCTAAGGGAGAGGATGTAAGCAAGGAGGCCGAACCTCTATAAAACACTTGTGTTAATTTCTCTACTATTCATTTTACTTGAAAATTCAATTCTCTTTCGTTGATCTAAAAGCCAATTAGTTTGTTTTCTTTTTAAACTCAGCTTTTAAATTAAAGAAAAGATTTTGTTTAGAAAGGAAAATAGATTTTTTTTTAAAAAAAATTTCTCAAAATAGTCCAATCCACCCCCTCTTGGACCTATTCATATTGAGCTAATTAACCTAACAATTGGTATCAGAGTAAGGGCTCAATTATGCAAGTCTAGTAGCCTTGAGTGATTCGAAAAGCAAAGTTCAACTTATCAAATGGAATCCACCGCAGTTGTTTTTGGCGAAGGGCATTCAATTCAAAGACCTCCATTCTTCTCAAGTAAGCATTATGCCTATTGGAAGAAAATAATGGAAATGTTCATTCAATCAATTGATCTTGATGTTTGGAATGTTATCTTAGATGGCCTCTATGTCCCCATTAAGGAAGTAGATAGAAAAACCATTATAAAAACTAGGAAAGAATGGGATGACAAAGAAAAGAAGTTAATACAAACAAATTGCAAGGCATTCAATACACTTATTTGTTCTCTAAGTGCTAGTGAATTCAATAGAGTATCCTTGTGTGAAACCACTAAACAAATTTAGGATACTTTAGAAACAACATATGAGGGAACAAACCAAGTAAAGGAATCCAAGATAGGACTTCTCACGCATGATTAGGAGCTATTTAGGATGAAAGAAAATGAGACCATAAGTCAAATGTATGAGAGATTCGCTTACATAGTTGGAGGATTAAAAGCCTTAGGAAAAGATTTCCCAAATTCCCAACTTGTTAAAAATATACTTTATAGTATTCTCAAGTCGTGAAGACCAAAAGTGATGGCCATAGAGGAAGCAAGAAACCTAAATGACTTCAAACTAGAAAAACTTATAGGATTTCTACTTACATATGAGATGACAATAAAACATGAGAATGTTTTCGATGATGAAAAGAAGGAGGACAATAAAAAAAAAAGGAATAACCTTAAAATCCAAAATTGAAGAAGATGAGAGAAATGTAAAAAATAAGAGTGAGGAAGATGAGGATATAGCCATGTTAGCCAAGAGATTTAGTAAATTCATGAGAAAGAACTATAAGGGTAGGAGACCTCTGTTAGTTAAAATTCCATTACGCAAGTATACGTATCGGATAGATAATATATAAGCAAGCAAAGTATCGATCCCATAGAGAATTGATCTAAATTTTTACTAAGTACTAAAATTATAACAATTTAATCTTATCCAAACAATCAAAATTAATTAATTAACTAAAACTAATTAACCAAAATTTAAACTAAAAAGAGAAATCAAAGTAACAATAACTTGAGTAAAAATCAAATCAAACAAGCCTAGGATTACAATGTCCCTTACACTTCCTCTAAATCTTAACTCTCTTCCTTAACTTATTTCAATGGGTTAAATTGCTAACCTAGAGTCCTCAATTATTTATAAAGGTCTCTTGACTCATCTTATAAAAATATCTATTTTAACTAAACACTATATCCCTATGTGAATTGAAATTAAAACAGATTCATTAAGTTCAAGCTCTAATCTGGCTACATATGGCCTATAGGTATATCCCTATCCTATACGCAAAACAATTAATATGATCATATGCTATCCCAATTTTAGTCTATACTAAATTCCCTTTCTCAAGTTTGTTTAGGTTCCTAAATCAATTTCATTGGTGATCAGGCAATTAAAAGCATTAATAATAAATTGGAATAAACAATTCACTTCCATTAAAAATAAGCAAAAAAGAGATTAAAAATTTAGATTACATGTGAGTTCAATTGCAATCTTAGAAAAATAGTTTAGTTCATAACATTTAATTAAAACTTCATCCAAGGAAAATTAGCCATTAATCCAAGTAAAAGAAAATAAGAAAAACACAAAAGTAAAGAGAGAAAACTAATAGTTAGAGCTTTGTGATCTTGATTCTCCCTCCAATTCTCTTATTTTCTTGCTTTGTTCTTGGCTCTCAATCTCCAAAATAGTTGCTTGTTGCCTTCCCCCAGAAAATCTTTGAAAAAGTTCCCTTAAATAGGCTCAAAATAACTTAATTTCTAAAATCCCGTCAACTTTTTTTATTTTTGGAAAATTGTCCAACGCTGCATCGCTGAGCTCTCTGGAAAATCGTATGATGAGCTTCCTTTTACCAGCGCTGCAGCCTTGTTCTCCTAATGCTACTACAGTCTATCAAATTTGAACGTGATTTTCGCCATGATCTGCTCCAAACTACGAAAAGTGATAAATACGTAAGTTGTAGTCCTATCTCTTACTTTCCAATGGATTAAGAATCATGTCAATTAGACTTTTGGATTGAAAGATATGCTCCAAATACTACATTATGTTCAGTCCATGCCTACTACTATAATGCTCTTACTTAGACAAATATTTTGACCATGATCCGATCAGAATTGGGCAAATTGGTAACCATAAACATTGTAGCCCTTCTTCTTAGAATTCTAGTGGTCTAAGAATCACCTCATTTGTAGTTTCTTAGAGAGAAATATGGTTACAATACCAAAATATATACGAATAAAGCCATCACCATATTTGTACTGATTTTCATCAAATGAGCCTTTTTCATCAAATTTTCTACAAAAGCAATAAGAGAAATTAGCAATAACTACTCTTAAAGTAATTTAAAAAAAACATAAAATTTAACTAAAATAACTTAAATTAACTACTCAACATGTAATAAAACTTAAACTAGAAAAACACCTAAAATGCTACGATCCGAACCTAAAATCTCAATGATCTAACTACTTAAGCCCTCAAAATGTGTCAAAAAAACTCTATACAATAAAGTTATCAACCTTCTAGAAGAAACATGCCAAAAGGGGAACATAGCAAAGATGACTGAATATGCCATGAGTGTAAAAAAACAAGACATACCAAATATGAATGTCCAAACAAGAAGAGTGCTCCAAAGAACTTCAAGAAAAAAGCCATGGTGGCCACTTGGAGCGATAGTGATGACTCTCAAGATGAAAATGATGAAATTGCCAATCTTTGTTTCATGGCACTTGAGGTCGCCAAGGTATGCTTCACTTCTCATAATTCAAATTCAACTCCTTAGATCAAGAATCATACACATTTGATGAATTACAACATGCATATGATGACTTAGTATTTGAATTTGAAGAAAAAATATTGAAATACAAGAACATTACATCCAAGCTTAAAGCAGAAAATGAGTTTTTAGTCAAAGCAAAAATAGAACTAGAAACCATAGTCAAAGACTTGGAAATTGAGAAAAATGAGTTAAAGAGGAAAAATGAAAATTTACATGCTACATTATTAAAGTTTAATACAAGTCAACAAAAATTAAAATGATATGCTAGAAACACAAAAAGGATTCTTTGACAAAAAAGGAATAGGCTATGATGGAACTCAAAAGGAAACACGTTTTAAAAGTTTCTTTGTTAAAGAAAATGTAAAAGTTGGATCCTTTATCAAATGCATTTATTGTCATAAAGTAGGACACTCCACTTACACTTGTCCTTTGAGAGCTACTACTTTTAGAGGTAAGGAAGTCAAAAGTGTGTGGGTTCCAATAGGAACAAAACCTTCACATGGTAAGATAATGATATTGAAGTGGGTTCCAAAAGGAACCAAGGGCACTAACATATATGCACCCAAGAAAAATTAAGTACCAAAGTCCAATGTTTGATTTTGCTTTTATAGGAGAAGCTTGCTTGCTTGAAATCAAGAACACAAGAAAAAAAAAGTGGTATCTTGATAATGGGTGCTTTAGACACATGACCAGAACCAAGGAATTCTTCAAGGAATTAAGGCCAAAGAAAGGAGGAAATGTAACCTTTAATGACAACTTAAAATGTCACATAGAAGGTATTGGCACAATTGGTAAAAATGCTACCTCTCATATCAAAAATGTTCTATTTGTAGGTGGTCTTAAATATAATATGTTGAGCATAAGTCAACTTTGTGATAAGGGTCTTAGAGTCATTTTTGAATCTTTAATGTGTCATGTTGTTGATATCAAAACAAATGAAACTTTATTTGTTGGAAATAGACAAGGCAACACATATGTTGTTTTCTTGGATTTATCTTCTAATAATGTGTGTTTCATGTCTAAAAAGAATAAGGATAGTTGGTTGTGGCATAGAAAATTAGGACATGGTAGCATGAATACAATTTCAAAATTATTGTCTCTAAATCTTATGATAGGACTTCCCAAGCTAAGTTTTGAAAATAATCAACTTCGTGATGATTATGCTAAAGGCAAACATAGGAGAAACTCATTTAAATCTAAAAAGGTTGTAACTACCATTAGAGCACTGCAATTACTTCACATAGATCTTTTTGTACCAATTAGGACCACTAGCTTTGGTGGAAAGAACTATGGCCTAGTAGTTGTGGATGACTGTACTAGATTCTTTTGGGTTTTCTTTCTTACACACAAAGATGAAGCTTTGAAAATATTTACCTTTTTTTGCGAAAGGGTTGAAAATGAAAAAGGATACAAAATAACAAATGTTAGAAGTGATCATGGGAAAAAATTTGAAAATCTAGGCTTTGAACAACTTTTTGATGAAAATGGATATTATCACAATTTTTCAGCTCCTAGAACACCACAACAAATGGAGTAATGGAAAGAAAAAATAGAACTTTAAAAGAAACGGCTAGAACCATGCTATGTGAGAATAACCTACCTAGATACTTTTGGGCAAAAGCTATAAATACATCTTGCTACATCATAAATAGAGCCATGGTTAAACCAATTTTGAAAAAAACTCCTTATGACCTTTACAAAGGAAAGAAACCCAACATAAATTACTTTCATCCATTTTGTTGCAAATACTATGTCCTAAACAATGGAAAGGAAAATCTAGGTAAATTTGATGTTAAAGTGATGAAGGAATCTTTCTAGGATATTCCTTAACCTCTAAAGCATATAGAGTATTCAACAAAAGAACATTAGTTATTGAGGAATCCATTCATGTGTTATTTGATGATTCTAATCCTCTTTTTAGAAAGGAACACTATGATGACAATGTAGGCATTCTTCAAGAACAAGTCGAAGGGCTTAATCTCAACATTGAAGGATCCAAGGTAAATGAAGAGGTACCACAAAAGGAAGAACAAAGCATTGAACTAATAATTGAATAAGGTGAGGCTAGTTATCCAATGGTAAGAATAGAAGTTAATGAAAGCAAAATCATTGGTGATCCTAATCAAGGGGTAAGAACTAGGTCTAGAGTTCAAAATATTTGTGAATATGTTCCTTTTATCTCACAAATTGAACCCAAAAACATTGTTGAAGCTTTAATTGATGATTATTGGATATTAGCCATACAAGAAGAATTGAACCAATTTGAAAGATGTCAAGTATGGGAACTAGTTTCTAAGCCCAATGATTACCCAATTGTAGGTACAAAATGGCTTTTAAGAAACAAATGGATGAAAATGGAATCATAACTAGAAAATAAGTTAGGTTGGTTGCCAAAAGATATAGTCAAGAAGAAGGCATAGATTATGATGAAACATATGCTCTGGTAGCTAGATTAGAAGCAATTAGATTGTTATTAGCCTTTGCATGCTATATGAACTTTAAACTTTATCCAATGGATGTTAAAAGTGCCTTTTTAAATGGATTGATTAATAAGGAAGCATATGTTGAACAACCACCCTGTTTTGATAGTCCAACCTTTCCAAATCATGTCTTTAGATAAAGAAAAGCCTTATATGGATTAAAACAAGCTCTTAGAGCTTGGTATGAAACCTTATCAAAATTCTTAATCAAAAATAAGTTTAATATAGAAAAAGTTGATAAAACTCTATTCATCAAAAACAAAGGCAAAGACATTTTAATTGTGCAAGTTTATGCTGATGATATAATTTTTGGTGCTACTAATAAGGTTTTTTGTCAAAAGTTTGCTAAAATAATGCAAGGAAATTTTGAGATGAGCATGATGGGTGAACTGAACTACTTTCTTGGATTACAAATCAAACAAAAAGAAGAGGTTACCTTCATAAGTCAAGCGAAATATACAAAAGATATGTTTAAGAGGTTTAGTATGGACAGCTCAAGGACATATCACATACTAATGAGCACTTCAATCATGCTTGACAAGGATGAAAAAGGTACGTCCGTTGACCAAAAGCTCTATAGATCCATGATTGGTTCTTTGCTTTATCTCACTGCTAGTAGACCAGATATAAGTTTTAGTGTAGGTCTACGTGCTAGATTTCAATCATCTCCTAAAGAACCACACTTGAGTGTTGTAAAAAGAATTTTCAGATACTTGAAAGAGACATCTAATTTAGGAATATGGAATCCAGAAGTTCCACCTTCGATCTTCATTCATACTCGGATGCCGATTTTGGTGGATGTAAGATAGATAGAAAGAGCACATCCGGTACATGTTAACTCCTATGTAGTATGTTGATCTCTTGGTTCTTAAAGAAATAGAATATGTGGGCTATCGGAAGTTGTTATGCTCAAGTGTTATGGATGAAACAACAATTAGAAGATTATGGACTAGTTATGAACAAAATTCCCATAAAATGTGATAACACTAGTGCCATAAATCTCACAAGGAATCCCATCCATCATTCTAGAACTAAACATATTGAAATAAGACATCACTTCATTAGAGATCATGTTCAAAAAGGAGATGTTGTGCTTGGGTATAAAGGTACAAAAGATAATTAGCTGATATCTTTACAAAAGCACTTGATAGAGAACATTTCTAAAAGATTAGAAATGAACTAGGTTTGATAAATCCTATATATAAAAAAATGACTTGTAGGTACCTAGATGATTGGCTGTAATTATGACTATATTCGTTCTTAATATCCTAATTGGTTGAATTCCTATTTAAAATGACTTCTTGCAAAGTGATTGCATGCCTCTTGGTATTGATGAACCTACTTATTCAGGACATATCCATGCATTCATATCATGGCCATATGATTCTTAAGGCTTATTGGAGAGTTGATGAGTGAACCAACATTTTTCTTTCAAATTCTTGATCTTTCACCTGAACAAGTTCCAGACTTGTTTTCAACGGTATTTTTAAACTTAATAACTCACACTAGTTTGTTTAACTCAAATGTTTGGACCAACTCACTAAGTTTTGGAGTCAAAAGTATCTTGTTCATAGCTACAAAGGTTCATGTATTGATACATGACCCAATGTATCGATACATTTTCTTGTTATATCGATACATTTTGTCTAGTAGCCATCATTAAAATCCCATACTAATTTTATTGATACATTCGCCTATGTATCGATACTTTCACGAACATGTATCAATACCTATAAAATATATCGACACGTTTCGTCCAGTAGTCAAAATTAAAGCATTCTATTTCGAATGTATGGATAAATTATGGGGTTTTTAGCGCATTACGACTAATTTTCACCACAATCTTCGACTTCTCCTTTCCAAATTCTTTCCCCCCCATTCGTCACCTTTGACTTCTTACTCAAATCTGCACTAAATACACCCTTTCTTACCTTCTTCCCTTGCTCCAACAATCCTTCTTTTCTGAATTTCATCTCACTTTCTCTAAACTTAAAAATTTCTCACATTTAAAAACCCCAAAACCCTACCTTCCTCCCAACCTCTAATTCGTGAAATTGGTTGCCTTTTTCCACCAAAGTGCTTCGTTTAAATCAATTCTCACACCCCCCTCAACACCTTCCTCCAGTTCATCTCTTCATCGTTCCTTCTCTAATGGCTTCTCATCCAAAGTGCATAAAAGCAACCGCTAACCGCACTTGGACTTTCACTTTCGTGGCTTTTCCATTTGACCAACCACCACCACCGTCGGTCCCTCACTCCGATGACTGCTCATTCAAATACAATTTCTCTTATCCCTCATTGGAGTGACAGTTCGACAAAGACTTTACCAAACAAAACGTCAAGTCTAGATGGGTAATTGATTTTAACTACCTTGCTAGCATCAATTTTCCATATATTGATAATTTTTGACAATTAAACTAGCTCAATTATCAATCCATGAACCATACTTATTATGCTGACCTTGTCCGCGTCTTTTATTTCACTACCACCATAAAATTTCAAGATTATGAGGATAGTGAACCCATAAAGCACACTGATAGATTTTACACTTATGTTATGGGTAAGTGAATTATGGCTGCACAACACACACTCGACTCTATCCTTGACTTAGAGATTCGTCAGGGTGATTTAAATTATGTTGAGGGTGTAATGTCATAGGAAGCATTGTCCACTATCTACACTTATCCTCCCACGAGTGAAAAAAATGTGACTAGTGTCAACCATCTATCGTTTTATGATCGCATCCTCCACTTTATCATCTCACTCACTCTTCACCCTCACGACACAAATTACTCTACAATCAAGAGTGATGATTTTTGGTTTTTGTACCGCATCAAACGCAACTAACGTGTCAACATTGCCAAGTTTATTCTTGATGAGATGCTCAAGATCATTACCAAATCTTGCAAAACTCTTCTGTATGGCATGGCCATCAATGCTATCATTGACTCCATGGGCATCAACACTAGGTGTGATCCACCTAAGCAGCATGTGATGCACATGAAGATCAATGAGCATGCCATCAACAAGCTTGGTTTTGTCTATGTTAACAACTCTTAAGTCCGAATAGAAACCGTCAATGATCTTGAGTTTGCTGACAATGAGGATCATGCGAATACCTTTCTTGAACCTAGTGTCGCACCTAATGCTGTACCAGTCCAAGTCCTTATCCTAGTGTTGGTCCCAGTCACCCTCCTATGTCCATTGCCTTTGATAATGAGCAAGCCTATTCTCGATTATTATCTTTTCATGGAATCTATGGATGCTCGTATCATTCATAGGTTGGGCACCTTAAAGGCTTAGAACCGAGAGCTCCTTTATCAACAGCAGCATCTTGAGGAGCAATTCACCAAGTTCCATGCTCAGTTTTCACCACCCGCTTGAGATCTTCCCATGGGACATTAGCCACTTTCTTTCCTCTCTATACCTTATTGGATCAGCTGGCTGCATTTTACTCATGCTCATCATTGCATAGTTGTTGACTTCTTATTGTTCATTTCTTTAGGATATTTTTATTCCTATTACATGGTTTTTCTTGACCAAATTTTGGTTGTCATTTTGTTACGGAATTACTTATGCATTGCACAGTTGTTTATGCTTAAGTTCATCTTGGTTTCTCCTCATTGGTTTGATAGGTTTGGCTATGGATGGCATGCTTAAAATATGCAGCAAAAAGAAAATTAAAACTTTATAACTAAACAATCAAAACATGCCTCCACCCATAGATCACCTCGGTGATATTAAACACATAAAAACACAAAATAATTATTATTCAAAAAGTTACCTTGCCAAGTAACTTCGTAATCACAATGGCACTTCTTTAAGCAATTCCGCAAACACCACAAGGAGCAAAAATTCTAGCCAATCAAGTGCTTGGCCTCCAATGGTAGTACAAACAATTTTACCCGAACCTTCATCAAAGAAGGGAATTTTTAACTATACTTTGTGCTAGTAAAGATAGCAAAAATTGTCCTTTTTTCACAATCTTAGTCAAACCTCTCTTGAAAATTGCTTCATAATCAATTTTCTCTTTCACACAAAGAGAGTAATGGCAAAGAGAGAAAACACTTATCTTATTCTAACAAAAACTAGGTTTTCTTCAATTGTGAAAAACGCTCATATGGAAAATAGTTAAAAGGTAACTTATATAGTTAGGTTAAAATAACTTCAATTTTGCAATTAAGCCCTCAATATTATAACACATTATAATATTGGACCCAATACTTAATTAAACTTTTTTAATTAAGTCATTGAAAATTAAAATCAAAATTAATTTTCTTTATATTTTGCAATCAAGGCCTTATAATTATAACTATTTATAATTATGCTTAAAACTTAATTAAACTCTGTTAATTAAGTTTATAAAAGTTAAATTATCTAGCATGTGATTTAAGTCTAACTTAAATCATCAATCTCCTAATTTAATTCAAATGCAATCATTGTGTGTGACCCATTAGGTTCCTAACATGTTGATAATGGAATTTATTAATGACTTAATTTATTAATATAAATTTCAATCAATTAATTTATATTCAATTCCATAGACCAAGATTGGCGTCTAGCAATGCATCATGGCCACCCATTGTTATGAGAGTCAAAGGGTTCTTTGATAACCTTTCAGTGTACAGTCTATCAGTATAATTGATTCTATCACAGCCAAATTTTCGAGCCATGACCGACGCAAGGGCCCAATGGGCTCAGCCCACTAAGCCTAAGCAAGCCTACTTAATTGATCTTATACATTAATCCCTACTCCTTTAGAATCCAAAGCTTGAAATGTTCAAATACCGTTTCTTTAAAAACGATTCATAAAACCAAATCATACATTCATAATGGCATCATCCACCAATATATTCATAAATAGATTAACAAATGATTTTTAATATTTCACATTAAATATTCATATACACATAATTAGACCTTGACCGTCAGCGTAATGACTCTGGGCACGGTTGTTAACATTTAATGTCATGGTAAACCTACCGAGCAATGGATAGGGAGGAACACCTCGTTCTAATATCCAATCACCTATGACTCAGGAAACCTAAAACATGAATTTTAAAAACATGAGTACAAACTCAATGAGTGAACATAGGAAGGGAACAAGCATCAATACGGGAAGTTTTAGAAATCATGATGCATTTATGTTGAAGACAATGCAATTTAACTCAATTTCTTGTCATAATGGAAATTTGTTTTTGCTGCAGTGAAAATCAAGTGGAAATTGTCAAGCCCGACCTTATAAAATATTAGCCATGTCATTCATGTGATTGACAGAACACTTGCATACTTAGAAAGCCCCGAAAAATCGTCGAAAGTCGGTAGTGTACCTAGTGGTGCAACTAAGTTGAATTAAGCCTCGAGCTAGTCTAAATAGAGATTTTATGATGAAATTAGGAATTTTGAAACCCCAGAATGACTTAAAATGGTGATTCGGAGTTCGAGGACCGATTTGGAGTCAAATTGGAATTTTCATGACCTAGGGGTAAAATAGTCATTTTGTTACCCAAGGTTAAGATGTGAGTGTTGGATGAAATTTTTGACTAAGATTGATCATTTGGTGTATAATTTGAGTTTGAGAAGTGAAAAATTTTAATTTTGACATTTTTTCGAGCATAGAGGTATAATAGTCATTTTGCCACCCTAGGGGCAAAATTCTAATTTTACACCACCCAACACATGTCCAGCACATGGATTTTACCCAATATTATCATGGATAATTGAGAAAATTTAAGTGGTGGAGAGAGATTACTTAATGGGTAAGTATGACACATGGACCAATGGAATGGTGACATGTGTTAAATTTTCATCCATTAAATATTTGGCTTAAAAATCAGCACATAAATCAGTCCATTTCTCTTCATATGGCCGGCCAAAGCAAGAACAAAGGAAGAAAAGAAAGAACCAAACCCTATGTGGAAAAATTCAAGGGAAAAGTGCGAAAATTCAAAGAATCAAGTGACAAAAGGTAAGATTTTTCAATTCTATCTTGTGATTTACCTTTCCTATGCATTCTTTTTCATTTTCCATGGATGAGAATCAGGTTGGCATGAGGGTACCCTTGCTGGCCGGACATGGGAGGAGGAGTTTTGATGCTTGATTTGGTTAGATTTTAAGATATTTTGGTGATTTTAGTTAGTTAGTGATGTGTAGCATGAAAATCAAGTAAGAAAAATTCATGTTCTTCCATTGCCCATCATTGGTCGAATTTTCCATGTAGAGTGTGGATGGTGGATTTGATTTTATTTCAAGTGAATTGGTTAGGAAATGATGAATTACGATGAGAAAATCGAGTAGGAAAAATCATAGTGTTGATGCACCCACCATGGCCGAAATTCCCAAAAGAAAATGTGAAGATAATTTTTGCTAAATTTTATGCTATTTGACTTGTGTTTGATAATTTCGAGAATTGAAAGAAAAATGGAGTTAATTGGAGTTGAATTGGACATATTCGTCAATTAATCGGGTGATAGATCGAATTAGGCCAATACCATTTTATTTAGATACACAATTGAATTTGTGTAGAACACTGTGTTTAGACGATAATCCGAACAATTTGCATTCCATTTCATGCATCCATATAGTTTTATAACGGTTTAGCACCAATGTGGTAAATTGCTTGATTTTGCATTATGTTTAGGTGGTGAATCCTCCGATAAGGGCAAAAAAATTGTACCCGAGGATCGATAGTCGGAGTACTCTAAAAATTTGAATCCCGAAATAGTGAGTAACCTTACTATCATCTTAATTATCTAAAGTAGTTTTTATCCGATTTTGTGAATTTTATGGAAAATGAGTCTAAATGGTTAATTTTTAGGTTTTATAAACAAAATGTGTTTAAATGAAATGATTTTATAAATTGTTTTGAAATTGAATGATGGCTTTGAAAATAGAGTAATTGGAGACCATTTGATGTATTGCGAATTTATGGTTCTAATTGATTGGCTTATGGCAATATTGGCATGAATGGCTGAATTGGTATTTGTGTTGAAAATGTATAAATTATTGTTTGCCTTGATAAGCTAGATAATGATAAAATTGCCATGTCATGCTGTTGAATTTTTATTGTATGGTGGGTTTAGCTTGCTGCAGTGGGCGGGTTCTGTGGACCAACCTATTAGAGGGGCACGAAATCCGGTTATATATGTACCTCGGTCGGAGAGGCGCGTAGGGTATCTCCTGAGGTATGGTTAGAGTTTACGTCACGCTGAACTACCTCGTGATGATGAACTCTGCTAACGCCAAGGAACGGTTGTGTTTTTCAAACTAAAAATATGTTTATGTGTATACGAAACTTTTTAACAGCCTTGGCAGACTCGGTTAAATGCCTCGACCAAGGTATTCTCGAGAATGATTTTGGCAGGAGCCAAGCTTTTAAGATACTCATAAGCCATATTGATTATTTAAATGAAATGAATATTTATGTTATGAAATACATATTGAGATGGAATATTTTAATCGTCTCTATTTACTCGACTTTAGATATTTTGGATGATGTTTGTTTACTCACTGGGATTATATAATCTCACCACCCTCCTTTCCACCCATTTCAAGCTCAAAATAGGCTGTAGATAGCTGATTTCATCGAAAGCTACCATTGGATTTGCATCCTCCAAACTGTAGGTTCACAGTCTTTCTTACTTTTGATTATCCGGGGGCCCACTTGTTATTGTAAATTAAATTAAATACCCTAGCTTACTTTATTACAATATGTATGAATTTATTTTGCTTTTACGCTACAAAAATTACTTACATATAACTCTAAAAATATTGTTTTATAAGAAATAGAATATTTTATTAAATATTTTTATTTTTTTTATTTTTTATTATTATATCCAAATAATCATAATTTCATTTTAAATGAAGGTTTTAGAAGTTTAAACTTATTTTTTATATGAATTATGTGTTTTGTACTCGTGTACTACATTTTTACCTAGTTTCGAAATTTTTATGGAAAATGACTAAAATGCCCCTGTGAGACAGAAATCAATTTTTTATTGTTTTAAGTTGGAAATAGCTTAAAATCCTTTAGAACATGATATTTGGCAACGGTTACTCACAAGGAAAATGAGAAACTGATATTAAAGCCTTGCGAGGTTCTGGTTGGTATTCCCGGTAATTCGTGTCTATCGGGACACCGCGATGGTTATCACGGGCTCTAAGGGAGTACCGAGTCTTGACAAGTAAAGTGGTATCAGAGCTTTTGGTTTTAAAGTTGTTTTAAAAATTTACAGTGTCAATGTGGCCCCAAGTTAAATTAGGATAGGTCGAATAGAATACATGCATCTACATATAGAGCTTAAGGTTGCCTAAACTTACTTGTTTCCTCTTATAGATTATTATGCCTCCTCGACGGGAACACCCACCTCTCATTAGATCGACTGGGAGGGGAAGAGGTCGTTCCCAACATCGTCAGCTAGATGTAGTAAATGAGGAATCGACTGCGTCCACCATTCCGGCAACACTTGGTGTTGAGCAAGCCGAAACTCCTCCACATCCTCCACCACCTACTGGTACTCCTGCCATGTCTCCTGAGGCAGTCCAGGCATTGGTAGCCTTCTTTACTACTATTGCTGGCCAAGCTCAAGCTGGTCAGGCTCCTCCTATAGTACCACCAGTTGCTCCTACAGTACCACCACCCCCACCTCCAGTTCCACCGCTAGTACAGGATGTATCTATTTCTAAGAAGCTGAAGGAGGCTAGAAAACTGGGTTACGTTTCTTTTACGGGTGAGTTGGACGTAACCGTAGCCAAAGATTGGATTAATCAGGTTTTGGAGAAACTTTCGGATATGAGGTTGGATGATTACATGAAGTAGATAGTGGCCACGAGATTATTGGAGAAGAGAGCCTGTACATGGTAAAATTCAGTAAAATCTCATTCCACTACTCCTCCGATTTGGTCAAACTTTCTAAGAGAATTTGATGGTTAGTATTTCACTTATTTCCATCAGAAAGAAAAGAAGAGAGAATTTCTACGTTTGAAATAGGGGAATTTAACTGTAGAGGAGTACGAAGCTCATTTTAATGAACTGATGTTATATGTGCCGGATCTGGTGAAATCTGAGCAGGATCGGGCCAGTTATTTTGAGGAAGGGCTCCGTAATGAGATTAGAGAGCGGATGACAATGACTGATAGGGAGCCACATAAGGAGGTGGTACATATGGCTTTAAAGGCCGAGAAGCTTGCAAATGCAAATAAGAAAATGCAAGCTGAGTTTGCAAAAAGGAGAAGCCCGAGTGTATCTTTTAGTCAGCCACTAAAAAGGGGCAAAGACTCATCTGTTTCAGGGAGTACTACCTCTATTTCAGTGACATCTCCTCGACCTTCATTTTCACAGACATAGCAGAGGCCTCCGAGATTTAGCAAATCTACAATGACTACTTCTAAGAAGAGTTCCAGAGGTTCTAATAGATGCCGAAAATGTGGGAAGAATCATTTTGGGCCGTGTAGGGGACCAATACGATGTTTTCATTGTGGTTAGCCGGGCCACATTAGGAGTGATTTTCCACAGCTAAGATAGGCTACTGCAACTGCTTCATCTCCACCAGCTCGTATAGATATGTAGAGGAGAAATCCTTCTAGGTTACCACCAAGGGAGGGAGTAGCTATACAGTTTGGTGTAGAGAGTAACACCCCGGCATATCCACCTTCGAGACCACAGACTCATACTTCGACAAGAGTTTTTGCGGTGACGGAAGATGAGGCACGGGTTTGACTTGGAGTAGTGACAGGTACTATGGCTTTATTTAATAAAGATGCTTATGTTTTGATAGATTCTGGCTCAGATAAGTCTTATGTGAGTATGTCATTTGCATCAATTGTTGATAGAGACCTGTCACCATTAGAGGAAAAAATTGTAGTTCACACCCCTTTAGGAGAAAAGCTAGTTAAAAACAGTTGTTATAGATATTGTGGAGTTATGGTTAGTGAGGAAGAACTTAAGGGTGACTTGATTCCTCTAGAGATCCAAGATTTCGATTTGATATTGGGTATGGACTGGTTAACTGCACATCGGGTGAATGTGGATTGTTTCAAGAAAGAAGTTGTTCTTCGAAATTCGAAGGGAGCAGAGATTGTATTTGCAAGGAAACGTCGAGTATTACCGTCCTGTGTAATCTCGGCCATCAAAACTTTGAAACTGGTGCAGAAAGGGTATCCAGCATATTTAGCACATGTGATCAATATTTCAAAAGGGGAACCTAAATTAAAGGATGTCCCAATAGTAAGTGAGTTTCCTGATGTATTTTCTGACGAATTATCAAGACTACCTCCTGAGCGAGAGCTTGAGTTCCCTATTGAATTACTTTCGGGTACTGCACCTATTTCTATCCCTTCATATAGTATGGCTCCGGCAGAGTTAAAGGAACTAAAAGTCCAGCTGCAAGATTTGGTGGATAAGGATTTTATTGGCCTTAACACTTCTCCTTGGGGAGCACCAGTCCTATTTGTAAAGAAGAAGGATGTCACTCTTCGATTGTGTATCAATTACAGTCAGCTGAACCGAGTGACCATCAAGAATAAATACCTTTTACCCCGGATCGATGATCTTTTTAATCAATTGCGAGGTGCTATGGTGTTTTCTAAGATTGATTTGAGGTCTGGGTATTATCAGTTGAAGATTAAAGAGCAGGATGTACCCAAGACTGCTTTTAGGATGCGTTATGGGCATTATGAGTTTCTGATGATGCCGTTTAGTTTGACTAATGCCCTGGCAGCTTTTATGGATCTTATGAATAAGGTGTTCCATCCATACTTGGATAAGTTCGTGATAGTATTCATAGATGACATCCTGGTTTATTCGAAAAATGATGATGAACATTCTGCCCATTTGCGTATTGTGTTGCAAACCTTGTGTGAAAAACAACTCTATGCCAAATTATCTAAATGTGAGTTCTGGTTAAAGGAAGTGGTTTTCTTGGGACATGTGGTGTCCGGTGCTGAAATTTATGTCGATCCCAAGAAGATTGAGGCAATCTTACAATGGGAGCAACCGAGAACGGTAACTGAGATTCGCATTTTCCTTGGCTTAGCCGATTATTATCGAAGATTTGTTCAAGGATTTTCATTGATAGCTGCTCCTTTGACTCGTCTAACTTGTAAAGGAGTTAAGTTTGAGTGGGATGATGTTTATGAGAGTCAATTTCAGGAGCTAAAGAACCGGTTAACCTCCGCTCCCGTTCTGACACTTTCGGTTGGTGGGAAAAATTTGTGGTATACAGTGATGCCTCTAAGTTGGGATTAGGGTGCGTATTGATGCAGGATGAAAAAGTAATAGCTTATGCTTCCCGACAGTTGAAGAAGTATGAGACGAATTACCTTACCCATGATTTGGATTTAGCAACAGTAGTCTTTGCATTGAAGATTTGGAGGCATTATTTATATGGTGAGCGTTGTCGAATTTTTACTGATCATAAAAGTTTGAAATATTTGCTCACCCAAAAAGAACTTAATTTGAGACAAAGACGGTGGCTAGAGTTGATCAAGGATTACAACTTAGTGATCGATTATCACCCTAGAAAGGCAAATGTTGTAGCAGATGCCTTAAGTCGTAAATCCTCATCGTCGTTAGCAACGCTTCAGAGTTCTTATTTTTTGATGTTACTTGAGATGAAGTCTCTAGGGGTCCAGTTGAATAATGGTGAGAATGGAACCCTACTTGCTAGTTTCGTTGTGAGACCTTCATTGTTGAATCAAATCAGAGAATTGTAGAAATCTGATGATTGGTTGAAACAGAAAGTTCAAAAGCTGTAAGATGGAGAAACTAGTGAGTTTAGACTCAGTGATGATGGTACTTTGATGCTTAGAGACCGAATTTGTGTCTCTAAGGATGATTAGTTAAGACGAGTTATTTTGGAGGAAGTTCATTCTTCCGCTTATGCTTTAGATCCCGAAAGCACCAAGATGTATCAAACTATTAAAAAAAGTTATTGGTGGTCGGGTATGAAACGAGACATAGCAAAGTTTATAGCCAAATGTCTCACATGCCAACAGATCAAGGCGAAGCATAAAAAACCATCAGGTACTCTTCAGCCTTTACCGATTCCTGAATGGAAGTGGGAATATGTGACTATGGACTTTGTATTGCGTTTGCCACGGACACAGAGTGGGAAAGATGCTATTTGGGTGATTGTGGATAGATTGAATAAGTTCCCCCATTTCTTGGCTATCCATAGCACGTATTCTATTGAGAAACTGGCGAAACTTTATATAGATGAGATTGTGAGATTACACGAAGTTCTAGTTTCTATTGTGTCAGATCAAGACCCTCGGTTTACTTCTCAATTTTGGCTGAAATTTTAAGAAGCTCTCGAAACTAAATTGAGATTTAGTACTACCTTTCATCTGCACACTGATAGTCAATCTGAAAAGACTATTCAGAGCTTGGAGGATATGTTACGGGCTTGTGTCATTGACTTTATTAGGAGTTGGGACAGACACTTGCCATTAGTGAAGTTCGCGTATAATAACAGTTTTCAATCTAGTATTAGGATGGCACCATATGAGGCTCTGTATGGAAGAAAATGCTAAACTCTGCTCTGTTGGGATGAAGTGGGTGAGAGGAAATTGTTTAATGCGGAATTGATTGACTTGACTAATGACAATATTAAGATTATCCGAGAGCGATTAAAGATAGCTCAAGATAGGCAGAAGAGTTATTCTGATAAACGAAGGAAAGATTTGGTGTTTGAAGTCAACGATAAAGTTTTTCTTAAGGTTTCTCCTTGGAAAGGTAATAATTTGAAAATTCTAAGTATTAAATCTTATTTAATTACACTATTGTGATAATTTGTGGTATTTATTGGATAATGAAAGGTATGATTCGATTCGCGAAGTGGGGAAAGCTCAATCCGAGATACATTGGACCCTTTCGTATCATTGAAATGATTGGGCCAGTGGCTTACAGACTTGAATTACCCCCAGAGTTAGATCGGATTCATAATGTCTTCCACGTCTCGATGTTGAAAAAGTATGTTCCCGATCCCTCCCATATTCTAGAGACACCACCGATTGAGTTGCATGAAGATTTGAAGTTCGAGGTGCAGCTTGTACGTATTCTAGATCGAAAGGATCGAGTGCTAAGGAACAAAAGCATTCCAATGGTGAAAGTATTGTGGAAGAATGCCCGAATGGAGGAGATGACGTGGGAAGTCGAGCACCAGATGAGAAACCAATATCCATATCTTTTCTTCGAATCCGATCAGTGAAATTTTGAGGTCAAAATTTTATTTTAAGGGGGGTAGTGCTATCAAGTCCGACCTTATAAAATATTAGCCATGTCATTCATGTGATTGACAGAATGCTTGTATACTTAGAAAGCCCTGAAAAATGGTCAAAAGTCAGTAGTGTACCTAATGGTGCAACTAAGTTGAATTAAGCCTCAAACTAGTTCAAATAGAGATTTTATGATGAAATTGAGAATTTTAAAACCCTAGAATGACTTAAAATCGTGGCTCAGAGTTCGAGGACCAATTTGGAGTCAAATTGAAATTTTCATGATCTAAGGGTAAAATGGTTATTTTGCTACCCGAGGTTAAGATGTGAGTGTTGGATGAATTTTTGACTAAGATTGATCATTTGGAGTATAATTTGAGTTTGAGAAGTGAAAAATTTTAATTTTGACATTTTTTCAAGCATAGGGGTAAAATAGTCATTTAGCCACCCTAAGGGCAAAATTCTAATTTTACACCACCCAACACTTGTCCAGCACATGGATTTTACCCAATATTATCATGGATAATTGAGAAAATTTAAGTGGTGGAGAGAGATTACTTAATAGGTAAGTATGACACATGGACCAATGGAATGGTGACATGCGTCAAATTTTCATCCATTAAATATTTGGCTTAAGAATCAACACATAAATCAACCCATTTCTCTTCATATGGCACGCCAAAGCAAGAACAAAGGAAGAAAAGAAAGAACCAAACCCTAGGTAAAAAAATTCAAGGGAAAAGTGTGAAAATTCAAAGAATCAAGTGACAAAAGGTAAGATTTTTCAATTCTAGCTTGTGATCTACCATTCCTATGCATTCTTTTTCATTTTCCATGGATGAGAATCAAGTTCGCATGAGAGTAACCTTGCTGGCCGGACATGGGGGGAGGAGTTCTGATGCTTGATTTGGTTAGATTTTAAGATATTTTGGTGTTTTTAGTTAGTTAGTGATGTGTAGCATGAAAATCAAGTAAGAAAAATTCATGTTCTTCCATTGCCCATCATTGGCCGAATTTTCCATGTAGAGTGTGGATGGTGGATTTGATTTTATTTCAAGTGAATTGGTTAGGAAATGATGAATTACGGTGAGAAAATCGAGTAAGAAAAATCATAGTGTTGATGCACCCACCATGGCCGAAATTCCCAAAAGAAAATGTGAAGATAATTTTTGCTAAATTTTATGCTATTTGACTTGTGTTTGATAATTTGGAGAATTCGAAGAAAAATGGAGTTAATTGGAGTTGAATTGGACATATTGGCCAATTAATCGGGTGATAGATCGAATTAGGCCAATACCGTTTTATTTAGGTACACAATTGAATTTGTGTAGAACACCATGTTTAGACGATAATCTGAACAATTTGCATTCCATTTCATTCATCCATATAGCTTTATAACGGTTTAGCACCAATGTGGTAAATTGCTTGATTTTGCATTATGTTTAGGTGGTGAATCCTCCGATAAGGGCAAAGAAATATTACCCGAGGATCAATAGTCGGAGTACTCTAAAAATTCGACTCCCGAAATAGTGAGTAACCTTACATCATCTTAATTATCTAAAGTGCTTTTTATCTAATTTTGTGAATTTTATGAAAAATGAGTTTAAATGGTTAATTTTTAGGTTTTATAAACAAAATGTGTTTAAATGAAATTATGTTATTAATTGTCTTGAAATTGAATGATGGCTTTGAAAATAGAGTAATTGAAGGCCATTTGATGTATTGTGAATTTATGGTTCTAATTGATTGGCTTATGGCAATATTGGCATGAATGGTTGAATTGGTATTTGTGTTGAAAATATATAAATTGTTGTTTGCCTTGATAGGCTGGATAATGATAAAATTGTCATGTCATGCTGTTGAATTTTTATTGTATGGTGGGTTTAGCTTGTTGTAGTGGACGAGTTCTGTGGACCAGCCTATTAGAGGGGCATGGAATTCGGTTATATACATACCTCAGTCGGAGAGGCGCGTAGGGTATCTCTTGAGGTATGGTTAGAGTTCACGTCATGCCGAACTACCTCGTGATGATGAACTCCGCTAACGCCAAGGAATGGTTGTGTTTTTCAAACTAAAAATATGTTTATGTGTATACGAAACTTTTTAACAGCCTTGGCAGACTCGGTTAAATGCCTCAGCCAAGGTATTCCCGAGAATGATTTTGGCAAGAGCCAAGCTTTTAAGATACTCATAAGCCATATTGATTATTTAAATGAAATGAATATTTATGTTATGAAATGAATATTTATGTTATGAAATACATATTGAGATGGAATATTTTAATCGTCTCCATTTACTCGACTTTAGATATTTTGGATGATGTTTGTTTACTCACTGGGATTATATAATCTCACCACCCTCCTTTCCACCCATTTCAGACTCAGAATAGGCTGTAGATAGCTGATTTCATCAAGGGCTATCATTGGATTTGCATCATCCAAACTGTAAGTTCATAGTCTTTCTTACTTTTGGTTATTCGAGGGCTCCCTTGTTATCGTAAATTAAATTAAATACTCTGGCTTACTGTATTACAGTATGTATGAATTTATTTTGCTTTTACGCTACAAAAATTACTTACGTATAACTCTAAAAATATTGTTTTATAAGAAATAGAATATTTTGTTAAATATTTTATTATTATTATTATTATATCTAAATAATCATAATTTCATTTTAAATAAAGGTTTTAGACGTTTAAACTTATTTTTGATTCTGAATTATGTGTTTTGTACTCTTGTATTACATTTTTACCTAATTTCAAAATTTTCAGGGAAAAATGACCAAAATGCCCCTATGAGACAGAAATCAATTTTTTATTGTTTTAAGTTGAAAATAGCTTAAAATCTTTTAGAACATGATATTTGGCAATGGTTACTCATAGGGGAAATGAGAAACTGATATTAAAGCCTTGCGGGGTTCCGGTTGGCATTTCGAGTAATGAGTGTTTATCGGGACACTGCGACGGTTGTCACGGGCTCGAGGGGAGTACCGAGTCGTGACAAAAACCATTTCTCAAGTTTTAACATTCAAAAATCAATGCAACCACAATATAATTTCCAAAACCTTTATATATATAACATATATAACATATATAAACATACATATGACCACCGGCCTCACCCCCAACTCTGTCTCAGCTTATGTGCATTACCACACCGCACATAGCTGGGTCAGCACAGCTCATATGCACTCTTACACCGCACATGGCTGGGTCAGCACAGCTCATGTGCACCACTACACTGCACATGGCCGAGTCAGCACAACACATGTGCACTCATACACCACGCACATGGCCGAGTCAGCACAGCTCATGTGTACTCATACACCACACATGGCCAAGTAAGCACAGCTCATGTGCACTCCTACATCGCACATGGCCGGGTTAGCACAGCTCATGTGCACTCCTACACCGCACATGGCTGGGTCATAATTATCACACAAAAGTATCATTTAATGTATAATATACACATCAACATAATGTAGAAACTCATGAATTCATCATGTTCATATCTCATAATATCAAAACATTTTATCAAGGGCTTGTTCCCATGCAATTTTTAAAGAAAAACCAACAAAATATTTCAAGTGGCTCAATCAAGCATATAATCATTTATTCCAAAAGATTTTAATGCAAGTTCACTCACCTGGAAACAACGATATATTAAGTCGCTATTTGTTCAGAGGTGTCTCTAATTATTTTCATTGGTCGGTCCCTCGTTATTTACTCTGGCACGCCACCACAGTTCTTAACCTTATCTTTGCACTTCCTAGCAATAATATGAACTCAATATATTTAATTACATCTGTATACGGGTAGCACTTCAATCAATTAATCCTTACTCAAATTTATATTTTTCATCCTATCATGAAATCATCTTCAATTAACTCACATCTTAATAGATTTTTACCAAAATAACTTATATCCATTGCTTACGAAATTTCTTAGATTATATCACCGATAACTTATTTATGATGTCACATGCCTACTTTAACCTTTTTAAATAATTTCTTCCCAAATCCATCTTATATTTCCACACATAATCCACATATATAGCAGCAACAATCATTCTCACTTTCACTCAATTATTTCCTAGTTTACATGCATCGTTATCTATCTAACTTTCAATACTTTGTTTCTCAATTCTCCATCCACAATATTCCTCTTTCATTTCTTTCAAACAACATGCCATACAATCTTAATAATTTTCAACTAGCTTAGGTAAATAAATCCTTTCAACAACCATAATTCCTCACAATATTCAACTAACCGTAGGCTTTAAAACATAGTATTAAGCTTACAGTTTTCCTTTTCCACTTTGAGACCTTCATGTACCCATGGGTTTATTGGCTTACATGTTATCAATTTTTCTCCAATCAAGCCAATCTTTGCTGCCACAAGACATTTCTCTAAGTCACTAACTCATTTTCAAAGACTACTCAAACCAAAAACAATAATTCTTACCGTTCCTTGCTTGAATCACCAAAACCAAGCTTTTTTCTTCCTTTTTCTCTTTTTCTTTCTTCTCCTCCTAGGGTTTAGACGTGCTGGAAATTGGAGTTAAAGGCTGTAAATTTAGTGCTCAAGAAGTTTGGAGAAGAAAGGAAAAGAAAGTGAAGAAAACTTGATTTCATGGTGGATAAAGAGAAAATGGCATGGAAGCTTCAAGAATGGCGTGGAGCATGGATGAAGAGGAAGAAACATTTGCTGGGGGAAAGGATAAGGTCGGTCTTGGCCTAAAAAAATCAAAGTCAAAGCTTCTTTTGAAAGCTTTGACCAAACTTCACATAAAATTATCGTTTTGCCCTTTTTGTTTCTTTCCATTTTAATTTAGTCCTTTCAACACTCATTTAACTTTGATTTCCTTTTATTACCTTCTTCTACACTTGTACAAACAAAGTATGAAGTTTGTACTCCAACGCGGTGCCCCCATAATATTTAAAATATTTATTTGCCTGCGCTATCTGTACTTAATAAAGACACACGGCCCCATTAACGTCATTTTTCTCCAAAATTCTCTCATTCTTTTTCTCTCCCACTTAGATTGACCATATACTCCTTCTTCATGAAAAATTTTGACACTAAATAAAATATTAATATTTTAATAATATTTTATTAATAAAATATTATTTTATTCCAAAAATTTTCTCTTGTCTCCTCTTGTCCCCTTGGTACCCAAAATACCTTATTATGCCTTAATTGACTTCCGAATCACTTTTTACCTCGTAAATTCTTTTTCTATAAAAATATCATTATTTTATTATTATTTCCTTGTGTGCGAAATATTTTATCTCAAACTATTCCTTTCATCTTTCATCCTTTCTAAACGTTATAATTAACCTCAATTGGCATCCAATAAGCTTTACTAGTCACCATATCAAAGTACAGGGTATTACACATTCCCTCATCATATATCCCAAAGATGATAAGAGCTTGGTACAGTGTCTACTCTTATTAACCTTCATATTCGTTCCTGTAGTTATAGCATTAGCTTTATAAAGAGTTATGAAACCTTTTTCATAATCTCCATGTTGCCTTGGCCAAGGACTTCAATAAGCTAATGTTAACCAAGAACTAATAGGTTATGTCTTTTAAAACACTTGAGGTGATGATTCCTATCTTGACCACTCATTTGCCTTCATATGCTTCATAGTATATCCAAAAGCATCCTGTTTTGGTATCCTTGGTTAGGCACCCATAGGGATGAAATCAAAGCATAGTACTCCACACATAAGACAACCTGATGTCTCAAGACTAGGGAATATTTACACAACTGACACATGAAAAGTGTTACATAGACACTAGAGTGTATTATCAAATGCACTTCTCATGGAGGGTCATGTTCAGTAAACTTGCTCTCTTAGGCAAGCATCTATATTCTAGTTAAGTATTTCTAAACTTCAATCTATGAGATCGATTGCTTACTTCCAAAGTAAGAAACATAGAATATACCAGTTTTTAAGCATCATTGATGTCCAGTCTCAATGATACATTGAGCAGGAATATTTTGAGATTATGCTTTGATGCATAGAAATTTCATAACTACAACCTATCACAGTTCCCTACAAGGCATATTAATCTCATGAACTTCATCTAATTAGACTTATAACTCATTATAATTGATGTCTTATTGATGAAGAAAAACCTCTAATCATTCAACATGAATGATATTATTGCATGATTGGAATCAAGTCTTAACCAATCCCAAATGGCTGGAAGGCTCATCCCAAAATCTCCCACTAGCATAAAGCTAATAGCTACCTTATCGTATGTGGATTCATTCTATCTAGTAATCGTGTCTCCATGTAGACTCGTTTGTGCCCTTCAATATGGTTAATTGCTTTTATCTATCTTCGTGATGCCCATGCATCACATCATTTCGTATTAATATATTTAGATCCAATGAGACCTAGGTTCTGCTAATATGGCTCTATTGTTGTATTAACAATGTTCAAAACCTTTTATTAGTTCCATGGACTAACGATCTAAATATCTTCCTATTAGAGCCCTTTTTAATAAAATGTATATGACTTTAATTATATACATGTACATAGTCCTCTTTCTTTCTTTGAAACCAATCCAACTAAACTATGATGTATGTATCATATGCATTTGTCACTTTTTGTTGTGCCATCCACCCTTTTTAAATTTTGGAACTTGCTTTGTATACAACATTGCATCCCATGTAATTTTATCATTAAGGAATTGTATTCACTCCTACTAACCTTTTTATATGTATGAGACAAGTACACTTCTACAGTTTATTAAATCCAACCTTTTGGATCCCATTTAATATATCAAAGTGTATAACTCCAACGAAAAACATATTTAGTAGTTCATCTCATATGAATAATACATTTCCAATGTATTCTACTAAATCTGTGGAGTTCTCATACATATGATTATGCATCTCTATGCAAAATCTTAAGAGTTAGATTCCAATGTAACCATGTAATACTAAAGAAACTCCTTTCTTAGTGTCATTATGCTCCCACTAAATCCAAGATCCTTTATGAGAGTAATATTCTAACTTTTTTGAATTTTTTGTAATGTTACTTACATACATCTCATTGTATGTTTGGAATCGTATTGGTTTGGAATAATATAATTGGCTACATATATGTGGGAGAGATATGGACCAAATCATATCACTATATGAATTTGCTTTGTTCTTTGAACAAACATCTCTATGTTCTATTCATAAGAAAGTTCTATTTCACATGTATCTACATTCATCTTTTGAATGATTAATTAATAAGTAAGAGTAATCTTCACCAACATCATATCTTAATAAGAGTACTTCATACTATATAGCTCATACAATCTTATATTTGAATTCTTTGAACATTTCAAGGTTTCAAATTTTATTTCTTTAAGTACACAAAACAAAATCTCAATTTGGTCTTGTGAAAACTTAATGAATAAGGAACATTTTATGTTCAATGGTTCGTATACATCTATATGTATAAGACTTTTGAACATACCAAGTCATTCACTTTTGCATGAAAATTGATTTGGTCATATAAGAATTACTAGCTCCTTTATGATTCCAAATCAAAAGGATCTAAGTATCTTCATACTCTAATTCTTACTTCAGTGACCAAGAGTCAAAGGCCACAATCAAGATCATATGCAATTGATTTTCTTTGACATTTATATTGAGCATTTACTTACTACTATTGTTTTGTGTTTTATGTCATTACTTAAATGCATTTAGCATCTAGTATTGAATACTTATGATGTTAATACAATAGTAGTAACTTCTAACTCAATCATAAACTTTGGTAAAGTAGAAACTTCTATAAGATTCTTCTTCTTTAACTTTGTCAAGGAAACATTTTTTTTTTTTTTAGTTTTTAAGTCCCTCTTTTTACCATCTTTACCATAGAGATGTTTAAGAGTGAGAAATTAGAGAATCGTGTTAATAACGTGTTATGAAAAAATAACTTAAAAGAACAAATAAAGATAACCTGAAAGAATAATTAAAGAGAAAAAAGAAAGTATTTAGAAGGAGAAAAGAGATCTTATTGAAGTGTGTGTTTACAAATGAATTGAGGAGGCCTATTTATAGGCAAATAGCCTCCCTTATCTTGATAGAATTTACAAGATGAAGATAACACTTAGAGATTAAATGGATTAAATCCTAATCCAATCTAATTTATATCAAATCTAGATACAGATAACATAAATGGATATTCACAAAATATTCATAACAGTTTTCTCTTTTTTTTTATTTTGTGTGTTTTAATGGGCTTTATGCTTCAAAAGCCCAACTTAGAATTATGCCTGGACTTTCTTTGGGCTTCCGCATCACAAAGGGTCCAATTTGTATTAAGCTCAAATTCAATAGTAAATAAAATATAAAAATAAAACAAAAAAGAAGATAAAAGTTAATTTTGACTTAGATCGACCCAGAAAAAATACGGTGTCTATAATATGCATTTTCATTTTTATGGGATAATTAAATAAAAAAATTGTAATAATATTTGGTCATTTTAATTTTGTTTATATATGTTGTAGATAAATATTTGGAATTATATTACATATTCCAAGCCGTATATTATATTTCTAGATATATTAATATTTTGGAAAAAAAATTTCCAAATATCCAATAATATTTTTGACCATTTTTTGATAGAATATCGATGAAATTCTGTTAGTGTAAACAAATTTTCTTAGACTTTTACCAACAAAATTTTACGTTTTATTAACAAATTTTACACCAAAATTTCAACTATTTTTTCACAATATTTTCGACAAATTTCGGTCAAGATTAACAATTTTTTTAATATGATCAACTTTTACCAATGAAATGGTGTGGGTTTCAGATGAATTTTCAACCATTATTAGTTGACTTTTTATCGATCGATTTATTTAGTACTCCAATGGCATTTTTTTGCATTATTAATAAAAATTTTCATCAATAAATATAGATTCAATACCAATGGAATTTTCATTATTTTGACTGAACTGTCTTACTAACTAAACCATTTTTTATGGAAATTGTTCAAAAAAAATGTATTTCAATAGAATATTCCATTGGAAAAAGTTTTTCTTTTGTATTGTCAAGGTAGGTTTTCATTTTAACTGACCATATGAGGTAGTTTTTCACTATTGAAGGTGGGTGGAGCTTGGAGAGAGAAGTTGCTTGAGACCGTATTTTTGGATTAATGGCTTCTAGGTTTGAGAGGCTAGTCTTTGAGGGTTGTGTGTAGGAAGTTTTTATTGTTGTTTGACACTTAATGATCATAATAGCTCTAATATCGTATTATGATTTTAACAAAGGATCGTAGAATTTAACTTGGGCATTAACAAAGAAGAGTAAATAGAGTAAAGGTTGAAAAAATGGAAAAAGATGGCTACTAATTTTACTAACCTTCATTAATTCAAATTACCTTTGCAAGAGCTCAATAAATCATTTCCTTTTTGCATTACATTAACCAAATCAGGGGCGAACCATCCCTTTTGTTATAAGGAGCCATGACACTCTAAAATTTTTAAAAGTTTCTACATATTATATATCACGACCCGGAACCTCCCTCAAAGGCCCATGACAATCGTCGCGACGTCTCGATTGACACCCATTATCCGGAATGCCAACCGGAACCCCGCAAGGCTTACATATCAGTTTTTTCCTTTCCTGTGAGCAATCATAGTTAAATATCGAGTTTTTAGAGGATATATACTATTTTAGATAAAAAAAAAACAATCAAAATAAAATTTTCGCCCACAAGGGGTATTTTGGTCATTTTTTTCTCAAAAATTTTGAAACTGGCTAAAACATAATATACAAGTACAAAAACACATAATTCATATTCAAAAATGAGTTTAAAAGTCTAAAATCTTCATTTAAAAAGAAATTACGGTTATTTGAATAAATTAAGAAAATAAAAAGAAATATTAAGGAAATATTCTATTTTCTTATTAAAAAATATTTATAGAGTTATCG
>NC_030853.1:14587786-14589650 GCF_000208745.1 Theobroma cacao | reverse complement strand
ATCAAAATTTCCAATTTTACCCCAAATGAACCCTCGAACTCCGAACAATCATTTTTTTCATTCCTGGACTATAAAATATTAAATTTCATCCTACAATTCCTATTTGAACTAGTTCGAGGTTAAATCAACTCAAGTGTACCGTTAGGTACGATATCGGGTTTCGTCTTTTCTTATGTGCTTTCCTAGCATAATAACACGCTACTCAGTGCATGTATGTCATGACATGTATTTATAGGGTTGGGTTTTACATTATATATTTTTTAGTGACTCCCTCAAAATAATTCTTTATTGAATAATTAATTCAAATAAAAAATAATAAAATGACCTTGTAAGCCTCATTCAATTTTATTCAAACTTTTAAATTTTTTCCTAGCTCTTTAAGTTTCTCCACACCTTTTTCCCTTTCTTTCTCTTTCTTCTTTTTTGTCATTTCATTGTGAAATTATAAGGAGATAAAGTTTTTTTATTTTTTTATTTATATTATTATTATTTATATGTGTTTATCTTTTTCAATTCTATTCCATTTGCTCATATATTCTAAGTTTCTATAGATTTTCTTTTTCAAATTTTTATGAACCATCAATCATATTCTTTTTTTTTTTTGTTAAGTAAACTCTATCTTCTACTTGCCATGCTTTTTTTTCTATTATGTGAATTTTATTTTCAATTATTTTAGTCTTTAAAAATTAAAAATTATTATGTAATTCTCAAATATAAGTTCTAGCGTTGCATTATTGGTTGTTGCTTAAAATTTCACCAATATATCATTTTTTTATTAATCCTAACTATATAAGAAGAAATTATCTTGAGTATATCTTTTTAATGTACTTTACGTTTTGCCTTTTAAAAAAAATGTGGTTTACGTTTTATATTTAGTTGAAAAGAAATTATCTTGAGTATTTAATCTTTAAACAATCCTGATTATATTAAAGAAAATTATTAATTCTGTATATCGTATTTAACTATTTATATTTTATACATTATAGTTTAATATTTAGTATTTTAAGTTTAAATAGAATACAATAAGAATATTGAATGTTGATTATATTAATTTTTTAATTATTTATATTGAGAAAGATAAGATTCCATAACAAAATGAATGATGATTTTCTTATAAATAATATAGTTATTTATATTGAAAAAAACATTGCCATCGTTGAACAAAACTTCTTGGAGGACTATTATATGTCTTTTTCTTTTTGTTTCTTTTGATTTACATATTATATAAAATTATTATCTATTATGAATCTTTTGATTAATGGCTAAGTTCAACATATTAGTTTTAAAAATTTTTTGTCAAACCCTATTCTATAAAATAATTACAACGTCATTTACATGCCCAATAGAATATTTACATGTTTAAGAAGTTCGAGAAATCGTTAAAAGACGATATTGCCCCTAATGGTACCATTAAGTCGATTAAGCCTAGAACTAGTTCAAATAGGAATTTTGAGGTGAAATTAAGAGTTTCACAATTCAGGGATGACTCAAAATGGTAATTTGGAGTTCGAGGATCAATTTGGAGTCAAACCGAAATTTTCACTATCTAGGGTCAAAATGGTCATTTGCCACTTGAGGACAAAATCAAAATTTTGAGAAAAGATTTTTTTTTGGCCCCATTTAACTTATTGGAGTATGATTTGAGTATTGGAGTATAATTTGAGGGTTTGGTAGTGAAAAAGTTTAATTCCGGTGATTTTTGGAGTGTAAAGGCAAAATCGTAATTTTTTCATCCCCGAACAAAATTTGAGATTTTGAGAGAATTTAGATCAAATTTGACAAATTGGAGAATGGTATGAGTATAAGGGATGAAAAATATGTCTATGGGTAATTTTTCAATTTTTGGAGCAAAAATGTAATTTTT
>NC_030853.1:14573719-14586539 GCF_000208745.1 Theobroma cacao | reverse complement strand
ATACAATTGTGTGATTTTATGGAAAATGGGTTTAAATGGTAAATTGCTATGTTTTAAAAGAAATTGTGATTTTATAAAATGATTTTATAAATTTTCTGGAAAATCGAATACTGGTTTTGAAAATAGAGTAATTGGAGATTGCCTGCTTGTATTGTAAATTTATGGTTTTAAATTGAATGGCTTATGACAATAAATGAGCATGAATGGCTAAACTGATTTTGGTGTTAGATTTATTTGTACTGTGTATTTGACTTGAGAGGCTAGGTTGCGATAAATTGTCATGTCATGCAGAAAAAGATTTTATAAATCAGGTGGTAGATAAAAGATTAGCTACTGCAGTGGTGGGGGGTTCCGTGGGCCAGCTTATTAGAGGGGCATAGTAAACTCCTTTATATTCTCACCTTGGTCGTAGAGGCGCGTAGGGTATCTCCCAAGGTGGGCTTTTTGAGTGCACTTCACGTGGATCACCGCGTGAGAGTGAGACTCAGCCAACGTCAAGGAACGGCTAAGTTTCAAAATAAAAATATGATTTATGCGAAATATGAATTTTTAACAACCTTGGCGGACTCGGTTGGATACCCCTGGTCCAGGTGTCCCCAAGTACAAGATTTGGCATGGGCCAAGTTTTGAGTAATTCACGAGCCATATTGATTATTTGGTTGAAATGAATATTCGTGATGTGAAAAATTTACTAAAGTTAATTATTTTTAATTGTCTCCATTTACTCGCTTTTAGATAGTTTAGATGGTGTCTGTTTACTCACTGGGATTTTATAATCTCACCACCCTCAATTCCCCACATTTCAGGTTCGGGATAGCCGGTAGATAGCAGATTACATAAAGGACTTCAGTTAGCCTTGCATTGTCAAAATTATAGGTTCACAAACTCACTTCTTATTGGTTAGTTGGGGGCCCATGTGTCATTGTAAAGGTAATTTTATACTTTAGTTATCTGATTTAAAATATGTATGAACATATTAAGCTTTTACACCATGTTTTTGGAGAGTTTCGGTATTATCGAAGAAAAATGACGAAAATGCCCCTATGAGCCAGAAAATAATAATTGATTGTTTTGATTTGGAAACGACTTATGATTTTTTTGAAATGCAAGATTTAATAACTGTTGCTCACCGGGAAGATGCGGAAGCTGATGCTAAGCCTTGCAGGGTTCCGATCGGCATTCGAGGTAATGAGTGCTTATCGAGACGTCACGGCAGTTGTCACGGGTCCGATGGGAGTTCCGGGTCGTGACATTTTTTAGTCTTCATTCCTCTTCGTCGTTGGCCCCCCACTAAACGTTGGTTAGCTCCGCCCTTGAACCAAATGTAGAAGGTAGACATCAAAACCCTGCATGCATTGATTGCATGCTTTGATAGTGGCATATCAACATGCAAGCTAATAATTCAATACAAAACAATCTAGACAAGAAACTTGCCTTTGCATCAAAGCTACAAGAGTGTTCCCTACAAGGTTCCACTTCAATATCATCAATGAATTAACTTACATGTCTTTTTTCCAAGAAGTGAAGAAAATATCCAAGGAAATATAACATATAAAATGTATGATCTTATCCATGATCTTGCACGATCAATCATAAGACATAAGCTAGCATTTGGTATTTTACTGAAAATATGATTGATGTGTATATGATTACTAAAAATGTAATTGTTAGGAAAATAACTTTCTAGCACTTGGTATAACATAGGAAAATTATGATTGTGGGGAATGTGATTGTTGAAAAAATTACATTGTAATGTTTGATTTAAATGCACTTTATTGGGAATGTAACATAAATTTACAAAATTATCCTTACATATAAAAATATAATTTTTTTTGAAAGTATTAAAGAATAAAGTTGAATAAATATTTACATTTTTCTTAATTTAAATTTTTAATTTTTCAATTTTTTCTTAAAATAATAAATAATAATATAACAAAATAATATAATATTTGAATACTAATTATTTAAATATTACAATATGTGAAATTATAAAATATTTGTTTTTAGTATATTAGTTAAGTTTTAAAGAATTAAATTATTTAACTTTTAAATTCTTTTTTAAATAAATTAGTTAATTAGTTAATTTAAATAACTTATTAATTAGTTAATTAATTAATTTAATTAGCTTAAAATAATTCATCAATATTAATGACACATTTATATAATCAATTGTCATTTCTAATTAATTCATATACTTTTTTAAAAAATTAAAATATGATTATCAANNNNATTTTAATTATTTTATAAAAATATTAGTTAATTAGTTAATTTAATTAATTAGTTAATTAATTAATTTAATTAGCTTAAAATAATTCATCAATATTAATGACACATTTATATAATCAATTGTCATTTCTAATTAATTCATATACTTTTTTAAAAAATTTAAATATGATTTATCAAGTACACATTTAATTATTTTTATTTTATTCAACAAATAAAATAAATTTTTTTGACTCATAAAACTCCTAGTTCTTCTTTCTTTTTCTTTCTTTTCTTTTTTTTTTCTCTCCTTCCTCCTTGCACCCATCATCAAATTTAGTAGTACATTCCATGGGCAATGCAAAGTCTACAAGTAACAAAACACCCAACACAGGCAAAACAAAGACATAAAAACAGAATTCAATAGCCCAACTTCAATCAGTGGTGAACTATCAGATCTAATAGATAATCTGTAAGACCTCAACTTTAATCAGTGATGAACAATCAGATTTGATATCTGCAAGATCTGAGAATATAAACCACAAACCAACTAGCCACCTTCATTTTGAACCACAAACAATAGCAAATTTGATACAGGTGAGAGGTTAGGTCAAAAAGAAGAAGAGAAAGGTTGAGCTATGGTAGGAGAATTTAGGAAAGAAAAAAGATTTAACTTTCCCTTTACAAAAGGAAAGTTACTCTAAATCTATGATGGAAGGGAAACATATACCTTTTTCCCATTGTAATGACATTACAATGGGAAGATTTTATAATATATTTTACACAATGTGAATATATTCATTTAAAATACAAGAAGTGTTCTCCACATGCTACATACTAAATGTCCCTTAAGTGTTATGTGATTAACACAAGTTGAATGTCAGTTATCCCAAAAACTACTCATCACTTGTTTGTTAATGACCACTCATCAAAAAATGTTCTTTTAAATGTAAACAAACTACCTAAGGTCCATACATTGCGCTCATGATTGTACCTAACAACTTGTAGTTGAGATTTGCAGGTAAATAGAAGCACTTTAGGGCATTGGATCTTAAATATTATTAAGCAGAGAATGTCTCAATTGACAAATTCAGACATTTAAGGCATCTAAACCTTTCTGGTATAATTATATAAAAATATAATCAACAATATTCTCCACCATCTACAAACACTAAATTTGAGTTTTCTATAAGCTTTGCATATTAATTACCTAGAGATACAAAGCATGGAAAAAGTCTTATATATATATATATTGGACATAGATATTATAATAAATTTACTTGTATGCCATATATGCTTAGGTCTCTAATGAATTTGACTTTCCTTACTTGAGCTGACAATTTTACTAGATAGACTATTGCAAAATGATAAGCATCTTGAACAGTTGAGTATAGGTTCAAGAAGTTTCAACTGCTTTCTTATTACATTTACTTAATCATTACTTTTAATGTCTTCTTCATGTTGCATCCACAATCTTGGTGCAGTAATACAATAATTCAAAGGTTTTGATTTTATAACATTATTTTAGCATTTAATTTTTTATTTATTGGATTTATTTTCCTTCCATTTAACCTCTTAGTTGTTGAATCACAAAGGACAAAATGAAGTTTGGGCCTTTGGTTTACATAAAAAGTTGACTTCTTTTTTTTCTTTCTTTCTTTTCCTATCTTTTTTAGGTCTCATATGTTAAAAGCCCATCAACCCTTCAAGCGTTAAGGTTTAGGGTTTCTTATATAAAGTGATCACGCCTTCTTCTTCATCCCTAGTTTGGCTTCTTCCCTTCTCTAACCATTTCCTTTCTCACCTTTGACGAGAAGCCAACGCTGCTATGGTTCACGTCAGTTTCTATTGCAACCGTAAGCTATTGCCTTTTTACCTTAATTCTTTTTTTTTTTCGTCTAAATAACTCGTTATTCTAGTTTTATAAAATTTAAATATAAGATAAAGTTATGAGGTCATGGGAGGTGAAAAAAATGGACTTAATGAAAGTGTTTTACCTATGCTTGGAAAAATACACCCAATATGCTTGTGTTTATGCACATACACTATCACGACCCAAATTCGAGAGTCGGTGATAGACGCACGAGCCTAACAAGCAAGTTCACTAGACCTAAGCAAGCCTCAGAATTCATAACCATATAACTCAAATGTCAAGGGATTTATAATCAAATATTTGTAACAATTTCAAATATATTACATTATCCTTGGCTCACAATCCATACAAATGTTCGTAAGGTCATACACTGGCCAATCAATCAGGTTCATACATAACAAACCTTATACAATTCAAATGGCACATTGTGCCTAACATATTTACAACTAACCAAACTGGGAAGGCAAAAGGCCCACATAGACTTAGCAGAGTGACACGTTGGGATGGAAACCTATCGAATGCCAATTATGTGTCCGTCCAATCGATGACACTTGCCACGTAACCCCATAGTTTTTCGTATTTGCACATGGTACAATAGAAGGGTGAGTCATCTAATACTTAGTGAAGGGATGCTATTATATTATAATATCTTACATACAAAATATATTTAGGCCTATATAGCCATAAGACTTTCATATTCAAACATTTCCAATTGCAATGGTGTGAAGATCATCTTAATATCTTACATACATAACTCATTATATTAAATTATGCCGAATCACATCTCAACGGCATATTATATCCACAATTTCCAAGTTTCGTGACTTCACATCAAATCATATCAATTTAAGGCTTATCTTTAAAGCCGTTACCATCAAACTAGGCTTCATAGGCACTCCTTAGTTGCCGAGCCCAACCTTAAATCTCATTTACATGTGATTTGCTTATCTTAAAACTTTTCATCGAATCTCATTCACTGTGGTCACCACATATTCATATTTCAAATCCAATTATGCCATCCCCGATGCATGTTATCATAGTTAAACGAAATCCAATGAGTGGTCATGCCCTATACGTAGTCAAATCATGCTCAATGGCCAACCAATGGAGAAACAAATCACGCGTAGGGCAAAGCTGTTAGGCAAAGAAACAAATCACGCGTGTACCGAAGAAACGGGCAGAGAACATATCGTGCATAGCGCTAGAGCAACTAGCGGAGAATCGTATCATTGATCGGAGTAATTTCCCGACATCGATATCACTCGAAGTAATCTCAACGGATGACATCAAAGCACTGTAGGCAGGAATCATATGAGGGATTAGTGCCTCTATCCTTACTTACCACCATCCCTGCAAGCACACACATAGTCACAAGGCGTGGGACTCCACTCCACCTCAAGTCAAACCAACATCCGAAATTCATTCTTCAGACAGAACATAAATCAACAAATCAAGCCATCATGCCTATGACATTCCATATGTCCATATCAAATCATATTCAAATTTAACAAGCCTCAGTCATCTCTAAGCTCTGCATAATTTTAAGTGCCTTCAAATCTTTAAGCATCATAAAAAAAAACATAATCAATCTATAAGCCCTCATCCCCATAACCCCACATGGGTATTCATCAATCATATCAATCATGGCTTAACAGCTTTATCCATCTCCTCAAATCAACCACAATTACGTGGGCATTCATGTATAGATTATTTCCATAAGCATTCATGGCTATTCGACCTCACATAACTAATATCATCTCGATTGTAGTGCCATTATCCCAAATACACATCGTGCCCATATGCCTAATTAAGCAGTCCATTTATCATAATTTGGCACAATCCTCAATACATAATTCATATTGCACCATGTGTAGGCCTCTTGCTCTAGGTCTTACATACCATAGGTTCTAACACAATTCCACCTTGTGGCTCACCACAAATCACACAAACACAGATTTCCTATCTTAGATAACTAATTAGCCTAGGCATCCTCATCTAGGCTCACAATCATGTTCATTCTCTAGCCTAGGCATATACCTCTAGGCACACACACACACACACACACACACATATATACGTATTAATTCTCTAGCCTAAGCATTCTCATCTAGGAATACACACAACATTTAAGTACCATGACAGTGCATACATTATGCAAAATGTATCACATTCATTTAATTAAATCCCACTCACCTTGACAATCGAATGCGCACCGCAATCAAGCTCAACCTTTAGTCTCCAACTGTCTTTCAGCTCACAATGCATCAATAACCTCCATTTTCCCCTTAGACATATCAAAATATCAAAATCATAATTATTTCCTAGCTTTTAAAAATATCCCAACTTTTCAAAAATAACTAAATTCAATATACATGCTTATTCTTCCAACAAATGAGCTAAATCCTTACCTTGCAAGCTGGGTTGTCCAAATCTAGGCTCCAAATCTCCAATAAACTCAAGGGGAGAGAGTTTGATCAAATTTGAAAATATTTGGATCCAAGGTTATTAACCGATTAAATCGAAATCATTTGGGAAAAATGCATAATCTTACCTTTGGATCATTTCCCAAGGTTGGATTTAGCTCAATAGGCTCCAATGTCATTTAAGGGTTTAGGGTTTCAAAGAGGTAGAGAAAGAAAGAGAGAAAGAGTTAAGGAGAAAAATGGGGCAGAATGGCTTGAAACCCCTTTTTATTTTTGCCTTTTCTCTTTGACATACCGATACATTTGGAAATGTATCGATACATCTGCCCTAATTTCGAATGAACGTATCAATACATTAAGGCAATGTATCGATACATTTCAAGCAAAATGGTCTTGGGTACTCCTTACTTCAAATGTATCGATACATTAAGGCAAAGTATAGATACATGTTCATCTTTCCAAAAATGTATCAATACATCTTGCCTAGATTGCACCTTTCCTACACCTAAATTGCCTAAAATCTGAACTTAACACCCCAAATCACTTCCCCGTAAGTTCTCTAATTCATTTCCACTCATAACACACTTCAATTCATTCATATAGCATGAAATCTTACACATAAACATTCAAATATATCATCAAATGTCAAAATCTCACTTAGACTTCAAACCATATAGTTCACCATATTCAAGCTCTAAGATTAGTGGTCTAAGTACCATAATTATCATTCTCATCTCAACTCATCAAGAATGCTCAATAACCGAGCATATGCTTATCACATAGATTCAAATCCTTATTATACTCTATTTCACATAGTATACAGAGCAAAACTTAACATAACTTACATTAAGCATCATATTTATCAAATAGCTAAACAATGCACTATACCATTAACGTGCCAAACAAATGCACAATATTATTTTGAGCCTTCACATGCTCATATATCATATTCATTGCTCTATGGACATAGGCACACTCTTAAACTCTTAAACAGATACACCAAAAATTCAATTTGGTTCATTAATTGACTTAGTTATTTCATTATATCATTAGAATCCTCAATGTACACTGAAATTCAAAATCTTTCTCTATATACCACAATAACTCATATGCATGCTCTACAAGCATATACATCAAGTTTTTCAAGTTTACTCATCAAATCACTTGGCCAACACCACATTTAGGCCATATCAAAAATTAGGGGTGTTACACCGTAGAAGAGTCTGTATTATCCATTCCGATATCAACCGATTATTGCAAAAATAAATCCCATGTCTATGGCGAAATATGTGCCTTTGCTTACAATTAAAAAAAAAACATGAGGAAAGAATTATTGGTGGAAAAGTAAATTAAAGATACATATGAATCCTAAGCATATTCAAGCAGCTACGATAAAAAAAGTTTAAAGTTAATTATAAATAGCACGTACATATGTAAAATAAAAAATATTTTAAAAAATTATATTTATTATTAAAATTGAGGATTATATGGCATAAATTAAAAATATAATTTTTGGATTTTTTTTTGCACATTTTCTTTAATTTTTTTATTTTCAAGCATCCTCCCTTTTGCAAAGAGAAAATGGATTTTTATAGTTGCCGCAAAGTGCCTGCGTGTACCTCCCTATGCAACTTTCACACTTTCGTAACTCACTCCTTCTGTTTTTTTATTTTTGATCTTCATTTTCCATGATTTGGTTTCAATCCCTATATCATTCTACTCTCTTCAATTATTTTCCATTTCTTTTTGTTATTTGATTTTTAGTTTCATTTTTTATTTTCAATCACTAGATCTTTCTATTCATTGGTTGTCTTTCATTTCTTTTCTGTTTTTTTATTTTCCACTTTTATGCCTGATTCTTGGGTTTTTTTTTTCATTTTTCATTTTTTTTCTGATCATTTTGGAATTTTTTTTGGTTCCTTCTTTTTTTTTTTATTTTGTGTGTGGGCTTAATAGGCTTTTGGCTTTAAAAGCCTAAAAAGCCCAACTTAGAATTGTGCCTGCATTTCCTTTGGGCTCCCACAACAAAAAAGGTCCAATTTGAATTAAGCTCAAATCCAATAGTATATAAAAATTGAAATAAAAATAAAAAATAGAAATAAAATAAAAATGACAATAAAAGTTAATTTTGACTTAATTCTACCCAGGTAAAATTTGGTGTCTATAACATTCATTTTGATTTTTATGGAGTAATTAAATAAAAATTGTAATAACATGTGGTCATTTTAATTTTATTTATATATGTTTTAAATGAATATTTGGAAGTATATTACATTTTTCCAAGCCGTATATTATATTTCAAGATACATTATTATTTTGGAAAAAAAATTTCTAAAAAACCCAACAATATTTTCAACCAATTTTTTATAAAATTTTGACCATTTTTCGATGGAATACCAACGAAATTTCATTAGTAGAAACAAATTTCTATGGACTTTTACCAACAAAATATACATTTTATCAACAAATTTTGCACCAAAATTTCAACTGTTTTTTAATGACATTTTCGACAAATGTATGTCAAGATTAACAATTTTTTTTAATATGATCAACTTTTACTGATGAAATAGTGTAATTTTCTGACAAATTTTCAACCATTATTAGTTGATATTTTATCGATCGATATATTTAAAATTCCAATGGAATTTTTTTGCATTATTGATAAAAATTTTCATCAATAAATGTAGATTCGATACCAATAAAATTTTCATTATTTTTGACCAAACTATAGTACTAACTAAACCATTTCTTGTGCCAATTGTTCAACAAAAAATATTTCGAAAGAATATTCCATTTGAAAAGTCTTTCTTTTGTAATGTCAAGTAAGCTTTCGTTTTAATTGAAAGGGGTGGAGCTTGGTGAGTGAAGTTGCTTGAAACCATGCTTTTGGATTAATGGCTTCTGGGTTTGAGAGGCTTCTAAGATCATAACAGCTTTGATATCATACTGTGACATTAACAAAAGATTGTAGAATTTACTTGGTCATTAACAAAGAAGAGTAAATGCAATAAAAGCTGAAAAAATTGGAAAATGATGGCTACTAATTCCACTAACCTTCATTAATTCGAATTACACTTGTTATAAAGTACAAAACAAGAGCTAAATACATCATTTCCCTTCTGCATTGGTTGCATGCTTTGACAATGACATATCAACATACAGGCTTATAATTCAATACAAAACAATCTATAGATAAGGAACCTGCATGTGCATCAAAGGTGCTATAGTCTTCCATGCAAGTCTCAGCTTTAATATCATTAATGAATTAACTTACATGTCTTTTTTTGAAGAAGTGAAGAAAATATCTGTTGGGATTCAACCTCATGCTTAAACATGAAAATAATCAATAATTAAAATAGTAACGCAGTAAAAAATAAAATAATATTTAATTAGAGAAACAGTCGAATCCTACAAGATCAATGTTTGTGTTTTCATGTAACTTTTTGATTAGTAATGAACACTCATAAGTTTAAGAGTTACATACCTTACTCTGGATATCGTAATCAAAAGCCAATTACATTCAAATCTTTGCTTCTTCAGCTTTAGGATTTGTCAAATCTTTAGCCACCCAAGTGTTTAGCCTCTAATAGTAATCCACACAGTGACTAAACAAGACTTTCTCAAAGGTAGGATTTTTACTTGTGCTAGCAAGTATTTTGTCTAAAACAAAAGGCCTAAAAATTCTTGCTGAATCTTATTTTTGTCAGAGAAAGAAAACTATTTTTCTTTTCTTATTTTATGAAATAGTTGAGAAGTGGTTTTGAGGCTTATATTTCTAGTTTGCTAATATAATATATTTATATAGCCAAACTAGTTTGTAATCTAAATACAACAGTTGTATTTTAATTTAATTAAGTCTCTAAAAACTTAATTAATTTCTCACTTTATTTTGGTCTCTTTCAATTAAGTCCAACTTAATTAATTATCCTTATTTAATCTCAATCATGTCACTTAATGTGTGTGATCCATTAGGCTTTTAACATGTTGGCAATAAATATATATCATAATCAAATATCAATTTGATAATTAATTTATATTTATAGATCATGAGCGATATTTAGCAATACATCATGACCACCCAAATGTTAGAAAGTCAATTAAAGAATTTGACTAAGCCCTTCAGTGATAAACCTCTCAGTGCAATACGGTCCTTTCATCAAATATCCCGGAGATGTCATTAAGCATGGCTCAGTGTCTACTTATAACATTCCATATTAGTTCCCATAATTCATGACTTTGAGAAAACTAACTTTCTTCAAATTCATCATGCTTTGGCCAAAGACTTTATACAAGTTAATCAATAATTGAGAACAAGTGAGATACATCCCCTCATATCACTTAGGGTGATGAATCCTCTCTTGACCACTTATTCACCTTCACATGTTTTATGGCATACCCAAAAGCACTCTATTTAGGCATTTGGTTGCTTCCAAACCCGTAGAGGTGAAATCAAAGTATGTCATTCTCTATACAAGATGACCTGGTGTCTCAAGTCCAAAGACTAGTTGCACGACTATCACATGAGAATATTTTCCATAGACACTTGAATGAAACACCAAATGAAGTTCTCATAGCAAGTCATGTTCAATGAACTTGTTCTTTAACAAGCACTTACATATTATCCTCAAGTATCCCATATACTTCAATCTATGAGATCAATTGCTTACTTTCTAAGTAAGGAGGCTTAACATGTACCAGTCTTTGAGCATTGTCAATGCCCTATCTTGACAATACAATGACTAGGAACAATTTTAGGAGCATGGCTTTAATGTATAGTGATCTCATAATTGTAACAATTTTACAATTCTCTTGCAAGGCCTTTATGTTCCATGGGCTTTATCCAATTAGTACTTAATAACTCTTTATTATTGCACTAATATGAAAGAAAACCTCTATCACATATAATTATGTGATTAAATATGCATTAAATGACAATATATATATTTCTTGACCAATTCAATTGGCTCAAGGGTATATACCAACAATATCCAAGGTAATATAACATGTAAAATGCATGATCTTGTTCATGATCCTACACAATCAATCATAAGACATAAGTGTTATGTGATTAAACTAAGTTGAATGTCAATTATCCCGAAAACTGCTCATCACTTGTTTGTTAATGACCACTCATCAAAAAATGTTATTTTAAATGCAAGCAAACTACCCAAGGTTCATGCATTGCGCTCATGATTGTACCTAACAACTTATAGTTGAGATTTACAGGTAAATAGAAGCACTTGAAGGCATTAGATCTTAGATATTATTGAGTAGAGATTGTCTCAGTTGACAAATTCTATCAAGCCCTACTCCATTATATACTCATCATAACATCCATATACTTGATGACACATCTGCATGTTAGAATGCCTTAGAAATAGTTAAATAATCGGTATCGTAATTAGTTATGCAACTAAGTTAATTTAAAGTCTCGAACTAGTTTAAATAGAAATTTTACAATGAAATTGAGAATTTAAAACCCCAAAATGACTTAATATGGTGATTTGGAGTTCGAGGATTAAATTGGAGTCAATTAGGAATTTTCATACCACAGGGGTAAAATGGTAATTTTGCCACCCGAGGTCAAATTTGGAAAGTTGGATGAAAATTTTGATCAAGTTTGACCAATTGGAGTATAATTTGAGATTGAGAAGTGAAAATTTTCAATTTCGAGCATAAGGGCAAAAATGTCATTTTTCTGGTCCACAAGGGCAAAATTGGAATTTTACGATTTTACACCACCATGATATTTGTCAAGCTCCAGAATTTTACCTATTATTATTTTATGCTATGGATAAATATTAGAGCATTTGTGGTGGTGAGAAAATACTTAACAATTAAGTTAAAACAAGTGGACCAATAAAAAGGTGACACGTGTCAAAAATTAAATATTATTATATTGCCATTTAAAAACCAACCCATACTCTTCCACTTAGAAATTGAGGACCGACCAGCACCTGCAGAAAAGAAAAGAAAAACCCTAGGGAGGAAAAACTAAGGAAATTTTGGTGAATTTTCAAGAAATTGGTGACTAAAGGTAAGATTTTTAATCTTAAGCTTGAAATTCATCTTGCCCATGCATTCTTTTTCATTTTTCATGAATTAAATTCAAGTTTTCATGAGGGGCAATATGCTGGCCAAATTTAGAGAGAGAAAGTTGGTGATGAATTTAGTTGAATTTCAAGGTAACTTAGTGTTTTTAGGTGTTTAGTAACATTTAGTATGAAAATTAAGCAAGAAATCCACATGCCCATTATAGAACCTATCTTGGCCGAATTTTATGGGTGAGGTTTGATGATGAATTTGGTTGTTTTTCATGCCC
>NC_030853.1:14502397-14573115 GCF_000208745.1 Theobroma cacao | reverse complement strand
TATATATTTAAGTTTACGTACCTACGTTTGGAATTGATGATTTATGAACTGATACGTGATGACATATGTGGCTGGGTTTTTGGGTTGTGAAATATATAAACTGTTTGTTTTCCTTTGACAGGTTGGGTAGTATTATGTTAGCCACGTTATGCTGTCAAAATTTTATTGATTGGTGGGTTATTTAATTAGTCATTGCAGTAGGCGAGTTTCCATGGACCAGCCTATTAGAGGGGCACGGTAAACCCCGTTATATTTACCTTAGTAGGAAAGGCGCGAAGGATATCTCCTAAGGTATGATAGAGTTCACTTCACGCCGAGCCACCACTTGAAGATGAACTCTGCCAACGCCAAGAGATGGTTAAACTATGTTTTTATGAGTAGTTGTTAACTTAATAACCTTGGCGGACTCAATTGAATGCCTCGGTCAAGGTATCACCAAGTATGATTTTTGACACGAGCCAAGTTTTTAAGAAAATCATAAGTCGTGATGTGTATTATAATGAAATGTGTTGTTTAATATGATTTGAAACAAGTACAAAATATTATGGATTATGATATGATGAAAAGTTAACTGTCTCTATTTACTCGACTTTAGATGTTAATGACGGATTTTGTTTACTCATTGAGTTTATGAAAACTCACCCTTTCTTTTTTAACCATTTCAAGTTCAGGATAATCTGTAGGCAGTTGATTTCATCAAGGATTTCTGTTGGACTTACTTCCTTGGAAATCGTAGGTCTACATTCTTGCACACTTTTGGTTATCTCGGGGTCCATATGTCACTGTAGGATAATTTTGAATACCTGGTTTACTGTATCACTATGTGTATGAATTTATTTTGTTCTTACGCTACAAAAATTATTTATGCATAGTTCTATAAAAATTATTTTATAAGAAAATGAAATATATTATCAAATATTTTTATTTAGTCTAATTAGCCAATTTTTCACTCCAAATGGATGATTTAGATTACAAAAATTTATTTTTAATCGGAAATGGATACAGGTTTTGAAATTTTCAAGTAAAAATGACCAAAATACCCTTGTGTGGCGAAAATTTTATTTTGATTGTTTTCGATCTAAAATAGTTTATATTCTCTTAAAACTCGATGTTTAGTAACTATTGCTCACTGGGGAAGTGGAAAACTGATGCAAGAGCCTTGTGAGATTTTGGTTGACATATCGAGTAATGAATGTTTACTAAGACTTCGCGACGGTTGTCACGGGCTCAAAGGGAGTGCCGGGTCGTGACAAATTCAAACATCTAAGGCATCTAAACCTTTTTGGTAATTATATAAAAACATAATCAAGAATATCCTCCAATATCAACAAACACTAAATCTGAGTTTTCTATGAGCTTTGCAAATTAATTACCCAGAGATACAAAGCATAGGAAAAGTTTTTTATATAAAAATTGTAATAAATTTACTTGTATGCCCTATAGGCTTGGGTCTCTAATGAATTTCACTTGTCTTACTTGAGTTGTTAATTTTACTAGATGGAATATTGCAAAATGATAAGCATCTTGAACAGTTGAGTATAGGTTCAAGAAGTTTCAACTGTTGTCTTATTATATTTACTTAATCGTTATTTGTAACGTCTTCTTCATGTTGCATCCATAATCTTGGTGCAGCAATACAATAATTGAAAGCTTTTCATTTTATAACATTATTTTAGCATTTAATTTTTCATTTATTGGATTTAGACGTGTTAATGGGTAAGGTAGTTGTTAATTTTGTGATACTTGAACCCAAACTCGATTAATAAATGAGGTATCCGAACCCTACAATTATCCGAATATTTTTAAATTTACTATCCTAACCCGAACCCTAATACATACCCACTGCTTAATAATTATCTAAACCCATTTGAAAATCTGATTATGTAAAAAAATTATTGAAATGCTCTTTATGGGTACTTAATTACCTGAATCCGAATCTGTACCTGTATTTATATACAATAATATTTTCATTCATATTCCATATAATTCACTAATAATTAAATTTATGAAAGCACACAAATAATAAAATTTAAATTTAAATAATCAAAAACAAATATCGCAAATGTCAACTTAAATAACTAAAAGCAAATGTTCAAACTACAACTTGAACAACACTACAAGTTTAATTAACTATAAGGGTTTGTCTTTAATTATATGAAATTTTAAAAAATAAATTCTAAAACTATACTAATCTCACTACTTCTTTTTAAGGATATATTTTATAAGTTTATATAAACAAATATATATATATTATAATTAATAATTTTATAAGTTATAATTTTTGTAACAGTAATATAAAATAGAAATTAAATATATTTATAATTAAAGTATATATACTAAAAGTATATATAATAATTATTATATTATTTATAAATTAACACAATATATAGAGTACATGTATTAAAAGATATTACAAATTAATTAATAATCATAGTTTTATGAATTAATTTAATTAATAATATAAGTTTATCTTTAATTACATAAAATTAAAGAAATGTAATCAGGTTCAAGTATCGGATACCCAAAAAATGATACCTGAACTTGATAGGGTTGTGAAATTACTACCCAAATCTAATCATAAAATACTATAATCTTATATAATCGGATCAAATACTCATAATTATCCTGTAATAGAGTACTTTTTGTCTTCTTTTAATTGGATTTATTTTCCTTCCATTTAATGTCTCAGTTGTTGAATCACAGAGGACAAAACAAAGTTTGGGCTTTTGGTCTAAAGAACAAGCTGACTTCCTTTTTTTCTTTCTTTCGTTTCCTATCTTTCTTAGCTCCACTATATTAAAGACCCAATAGGCCCAAATCAACCTTTCAGGAGCCTATTCAAAACGAAGAGGAAATATTAGGGTTTAGGGTTTCCTATATAAAGTGATCACACCTCCGTCTTCAGCCCTAGTTCCGCTTCTTCCTTCTCCGCCCTTTTCGCTTCGCTACGAGAAGCCAACGCTGCTATGGTTCACGTCAGTTTCTATCGCAACTGTAAGGTTTTTTCTTCCAATCTTTAGTTTCAACAGAATGTGTAGACAAAGATTTTGTTTTTCTCAATTATTTTCGTTTTTAATTGTTTATTGTTTTTGGTTTTCACGAATGGGTATTTTATTTGGCTGCTACAATATTTTTGTTCTCATTTTTAGCCAATCGTGTAGCTGGGTTTATTTTGTTTAATATAGTTAAGAATGTTTGAAATTATCTTTAGCTTTGATTTTGCTGTATTTTTAGTTATTAGTCGCTTTGATCTATTTGCTACTTGTTGATTTACTTAATTGGGACGATTTTTGGTAAATCAGAGAGCATTAGGCTTAACCTTTCGAAAGATTCCAACTTTGAGGCCTGGGGTTTAAATCTCGGAGATGGCTGGGTGGGAGAGTGTTCCTTTCAGTTTAGTAGCTCACATGGTCATATGCACCTAAAAATAGTATAATTGGTTGATTAATATCATGGTAGTAGTGAATCGTGATTGATAAAAATACTTGTCTAGTTTTATGGGTTTTTGCCTTTTTGTTGAGTTGGCTGCTAAAATCAAAAGAATCAAGCTGTATAATTGTTTTATGCTCATTTCAGGTTAGGTTACTGGTCTCTGACTTCCCAAGTATTTGAATTAGAGTATTATTGCATTATTATTATTAGTTATTTATTGGTGAAATTAATGTGTGGTTGTAGATGGGAAGACCTTTAAGAAGCCAAGGCGTCCATATGAGAAGGAGCGTTTGGATGCTGAGTTGAGGCTTGTAGGAGAGTATGGGCTCCGATGTAAGAGGGAGTTGTGGAGGGTTCAGTATGCATTGAGCCGTATCCGAAATGCAGCAAGGGATCTTCTCACTCTTGATGAGAAGAACCCTCGTCGTATTTTTGAAGGTGAAGCACTTCTTCGTAGGATGAATAGGCATGGGCTTTTGGATGAGAGCCAGAACAAGCTCGATTATGTCTTGGCTTTGACTGTTGAGAACTTCCTTGAACGCCGCTTGCAAACACTCGTGTTCAAGGCTGGTATGGCCAAGTCAATTCACCATGCTCGTGTGCTGATTAGGCAAAGGCATATCAGGTACAGACATTGTATTTCCTGCCTTAAAGAACCCTGATTTGTATTATTTTTATTTGCAGTTCATTTCCAATATTATTGGTCTGGTTATAAACCAGAGTATTGTGTTATGTAGCTAAATTGGAGTTGGTAGCATTATGTGGTTGGTTACAGAGTTTATGTTTGATCATTAGATCATTCATTGAAGCTGCAGTGATATATTACTGCTTGAGTTATATCTGTTAATTGTTATGTTTCATTCCATTGTTGTTACTTTCTATATGTGTCAGCTATCCCTTGAATGAATGTGCATAACTATTTGTTTAAAAGTATGTTTGTCTGGCTTTTTCACTTACAAACTTCTTCCCTCTGCTCCAACACTAATGTGATTTATGTGCTTGACTTTTAGAGGTAGATTTGCAATAATTGTTGCTGCATCAAATCTCTAGACTGATTGTTGATTGGTGTTTTTTATGGTAATTGTTGATCCTTGTGTCCTTGTGTCTTTGTATTGGCAGAAGGATGCCTCTTTGGCTTCTTGCTTGCAAATTGTGAATAGTTGCCCCATGTTTTTGCATGTTCTTTTATGCATTGTCTTGTTTGAGCTGTTTCATATTTCTAGCCTACTTGAATATATCTGTAAACATATTCTTTCTTTGCCTGAAAGATGTTGTAAATGCTGTTAAATGTTGTATGCTGATGTTTCTTGTTTCCTTGATAGGGTTGGGAGGCAGGTGGTCAACATCCCATCTTTCATGGTGAGGGTGGACTCTCAAAAGCATATTGACTTCTCTCTCACAAGTCCATTCGGAGGTGGTCGCCCTGGAAGGGTAAAGAGAAGGAACCAGAGGGCAGCTGCCAAGAAGGCTGCTGGTGGAGATGGTGACGAAGAGGAAGACGAGTAAACCTTAGGCTAATACCACCATTAGGAACCATAAAAGGCCGTATGTTTGAAACTTGCCATCTCCATTGTTAGACATGGTTTGATTTTTGTTTGCAGTCCTTTATTGTAGTGGATCTTGGTATATGTTTTGCATTTACTATTCTGTTTTTACCGGATTTGAACCTAATTGAGTAATTGTGTTGTTTTAAGATTAAAAGATTTTAATTTTGATCATATGTACTAGCTTAGCTCCATTTTGATAAATGTTGGTGTCTAGTTTACCCAAAATCTTAATCAAGTGGCTATCTGAGGCTTGTTGTATATCGGGATAAATTAAGAATTCATGGCATCTTAGCACTACCAAATTTGAGTGACATAATTGTCATGTAATGAATTGCATTAAGGATTTTTGTAAGCTTTGAACATCTGGTTTGTGGAATGAAACAAAAATAAAAAGGGGCTGGAATAGTTATTATTTAGGAATAGAATAGAGATGATAATGTCTGATTTGATATATAAATGAAGTTGTAATTTTGATATTATTTTAATATTTGGTTGGTAAAAATAATTTATAATAAAGGAAAAAGTGATTAAAGAAATAAAAGTTTTTTTTATTATAATTTAGTAATTTTACATAACAAGTATAGTTATTTTTGGGCATAATTATTCGAAGTTTTATTTTGTGAAATTTGAAGTAATCAATATCAAAAGGGGTCAATATTACTTATTTCGTATTTTTAAGGGATGGTCATTCTTTAAAACTGATTTTTTTTTATGAGATAAAAATCTACCAAACAAACTAATAAGTTTGTTCTAGCCATTGTCATTAAAGATTTGGTTAGTGGCTTACAGTTACTGAAAAAGGATTTAAAGAAAAGAATGTATCGTGTTTGGCCATTTTGGTCTCCAACCCTGTCTCTTGCAAGCCGCGTCGTAATGGCATCATGATTCGCATGTGACTACCTACCAAATTGAGTATGGGATTTTTCCACCAAGTCCTTTTCTATCCAAAACCTATCTAGAATTTATTCAGATCAGAGCAATGCTCCAGTATCTATAAGCACTATTTAATACAAGAATCCCTTAGTCTAAGCAAAATCCATTTTCTTTGTCAATTATAAACTATTTCAAGACTAAATTTATGAATGCATGAAGGAATGCATTTTTAAAGTCACTCCAAAAAAATAATTAGATTCAAACCGTATATCAAAATTAAAATAATTGTTATCATATTTAATTTGGTGACAGTTTTTTGGAATTTATTAGTAACATGATGGTGCATTCACATAAAGTTGTCCACAACCAAAAGCAATGGCTCAATCCTCCAAAACCATAAAATTAGCTCACCATCAACATCCAAATACTATTTTCTCGCCACTTGTTCCCCCTCATGAGCCGAGCCTACCTCCTAATCCCACTCCTCTTAATTCCATGCCACCTGTACTCCACCCAATAATTTCACCCTCAATTACTGAATTATGCATGCTAAGTAAGATTTGACACTGACTAATCCCCCACTCTTTTTCCTCCACCTCATTACTTAAACATTCCAAATAGGACTCATTTTTTTTTCTCATAACGAAAAATTATCTCCCTCCCTCGTGACGTGGCGAATAACTCGACACCCAAAACACTCCTTGGCTAATAAAACGGCAACGGTTTTTGAACCTTTGGACTTGTCTTCTCAGTCAACCACGTGATAGGTACTCCCCCTTTGGCCCCTTTCTCTCACTCCTCTGCCACGTGTCATCCCACTAGAAATTGCCAAACCCCACCGAAACTCACCGTTTTATTTTCCTCCTCCCCTCCTATAAATTCCCCCGTCACCCTCAAAAATTTTCCACCTTTTAAACTTATCATGGCAAAAATCACTCTTAACGCCACCGTCTTCATGGAGTTGAAGAAGGAGGTGCCGGAGAAGAGTGTTATGGAGGTGGAGAGTGGAGAGTCGTCGACGGAAGAGGCGGAGCCGGAGTCGGAGTCGGAGTCGCCGAGGTCCGTGGTGATGGAGATGAAGAAGAAAGTAGAGAGAGTTCATAGTCAGATTTTGCGGATAAGAGAGGAAGAATCGCATCTTGGAGAAGATTTTGTCGGCGGCGATAAAAAGAATAAGAACGACGTCGTCTGTGGAGGAGGTGGTGAAGATTTTCATGAAAAACGACGACGTCGTGTTAACGTGCTGGTTGTTTCGAGACCCATCTTGCCTTGCTCGCCTCTCAGCGGCAAGAATAACGTTAGAAGGCCTTGCACTGAAACGACCTAATCGATCACTCCATCAATCAATCAATCAAGGTTCGTTTTCTTGTTGGTTCTGTTTAAACTTTCTTGTTTTCCATTTTTTTAAAATGTCTTGATCTGTTTGGATGCTGAGAAGCTTCTTTCATTCTGAATTGTTATTAGATTCTCGTAAAACTGATTTATATTCTTTTATGGTAATCTTGAATGGCAGGGAGTTTTAAGAGAAGGGTAAGGTAGACTAGCGTGGGGGAAGAGTTGCAGTTTTTAGCTTAGTTTGGAAAGGCTTGAAGATTTTTTTTTTTAAAATTAAGCTTTAGTTGTGATTTCTTAATTAGGGCTTAGAAGATGTACAGGACATAATCAAATGTATGATGGAATCATTCTACAGCTTAACAAAAAGTAGTGTAATAATATTTTCCTTTTTCTCTTGTTTTCTTGTAAAAATTTTCTATGTTTCTTGTTCTTATCATAATAATAATAATAAATAAATAAATAAATAACTTTTTTGGTAGATAATAATAAAAAAGATAATCATGCTAGTCATCTAAATTGGATAAGTTTAGAATAAAATTATTGATGGGGTTTTTAGCCATTAGTTAACAAATGAAGTTTATCTTATAGTACCAATATAAATCTTGACTCATTTAGCCTACTTTATTATCTTTTTAATAAAAGGGATAATATATATTAGTTGGTCAGTTGTTGGATTTGGGTAAAGTAATCATCATGTCTTAGCTTGGTCTTTCTTTTTACTAGTCCGTTCCAAAGATATATTTTGGCTTGTAGGGAATGAATTTCTCATTGTTATTGTTGCTAATCTTAAGTTGTAAGTTTTTACCTCTGCATATAGAGTAATAATAGTAGTAATCCTAATTATTATAGATTTTGCCTTATGCAATATTTTCACAAGTGCAATAATGTGTAATGATATTGTAGTCCAAGGAAGCAGTTAGTGAAAATACAAGATAATAATGATGTCTGCATAGACTTCATTAACAGTTTAAAAACAACGAAAAGACCTTGCTCTCTTCATGGAAAATGACCTGATTTTGTATCAATTAGCATAAAGTCAAAATGAGCCAAGAAAATATTTATTACTCCTAAATTATTGAGGACTAAGTGGTGACCTTTGTCTATATCTAGCTACCTCCCACACTAAAATCAAGAAAATTATTATTCTGCCAAGCAAACTTATCAACCAACAAACCCTGTATAGTAGTACTGTATTAGGAATTAAAGATCAAACATGGGGGGCACAAGAAAAAAGAACCCAAAAAGAGAAAAACATGTAAGCCTTTTTGCTTCTTGTGCCCTTGGATGGAAACAACAAGGAACAACCCAAAGACAAAGACTGACATAAATATGTATCTTACAATGAGCCGAAACATATATGTATGTATATATATTTTACTCTAAGAGCAAAATTTGCAGAGATTATTGTTGGAGAAGTTGTGTAAGGATGTTTGCTTTAATGCTCTTATTGGTGTCTGGAGAAGCCATTAACTCCGATATTCGATTGCTTAAATCATCAACCTCTCCATTAAGCCTCTTAATATGACTGCATGTCTTATCCAGAAGCTGCAAATAAGAATGAATACAACAAGGTGGAGTGATTAAACAGAACCACAACTTTGATGTTGCGCTATGAGACTAATTTGTTAAGCATCTTCCTTCTCAACTTTTATTATTTGGAACAAGTGCGGAGAAATTGTTGATTCTTACCTTACTTGCATTTCTTTTCTTCTTCTTGTTAGTCGACAACAACTCCCCAAGTTTGAGGCTAAAATCTTCATTATTTTCATTTGCTCGGGCACTTGATCTTTTGCTAGACATTGACAAGAAGAGTGGGGGTGTATGAGGGAGGGGGGAGGAGGGGACGTTGTCTCTTGTTTAGTTTAGAGGGGGTAATGGCAATGGCAAACAAGCAGTAGTATTTTTATAGATGGTGTATGGAGTAGAAGGTGGGCGACATTCGGTGGAAAGCATATCAACCAAGATATCTGTTGACATATATGGGTTAGGGCCCATTTGTCCAAAATCTGCTGGACCAGTTTGTCCCTGAATTATTCGGGCTTTTTAGTCTTTGACTCCAGAACACTATTACCATGCGTATGCAATTGACCAAATGATTAACTATTTTAGCAATAATACAACATAATCCTTCTGCATAACTAATAATATTTGAGTGTAGCTCTTGACTTACTCCAAGATTCAGCAAGTTATTGATAGGTTTTCGGTGAATTTATTATAATAGGTTTCTTGGTCGGTAATAACAATTTGTTTGGAAGTAATTTTCGACCCATAAGATAAGAAATAATAAGTTAATGCACGAAAAAAACAAAGAAAGAAAGAAAGAAAAAAAATCAAGTACTCATTGATAATTATTTAAGGTAGTTGTTAAATGCAAGAGTATTTTTGCTAGTGGTCTTGGAATAATTAAGTGTGGATTCATTAATCCGTTTTATTTGTTGTTGGTAGGTAGAATAGAGGATTACTTATTTATGTCATATAATAAAGCTTGTATTTTATTTCTGCTACAAGAATATATATATACAAATATTGTAGGTAAAATATGCTGAATGTGCATGCATACATACTGGTTACAATCTCATAAAATGACATCCTCAAGGGATTTTTATTCCAAATAATAATACATGATAGTGAAGTCAATTCAAAGTATGTGCGCTCAAGGCAATAATCAGCCCAAACATGTTGAAAATGTGATAGTGGCACTCTTTTTTATTCAGAGTGCATGATCAAATCAGTCCAATAATTTTTCACATGCAGAATAACTGCTTGATTGTTGGGAAGTAGTAGGTAATAATGACTTTGAATCTTAAATCGTTCTGTAGTATCTGAGACAACAAATGACTTGGAGGGGAAGCTGAAGCTTAAATCTGATCATTTTGTCTCGCATGAGGTTCATCATTCTCTTTTCTCCCTCCTTATTTTTTGTTACTGATCATTGTTTTGACAGAGCCTGTTTCTTCTTTTCTCAACTTGCTATCACTTTTCAGGTCTATAAATTAGTACAATTAAGGAACTTGCTGTAAGTTCAAGCAACATCGCAAATCCCAGCTTCACTTTATTACTTAACCTCCACATTTGAGCAGACATTAAAGGAAACATTGATTAAAACTTGTCTTTTGATACTAGAAGAAACAAGGCAAAATAACCAATGAGTCCATTGGCAGAATAACACTATCCTCTCTCCACACTAACACAGACGCCTAGTACTCATCGCCTTCGTCTTCATCCCCTTCTGCAGATTCCGCACCAACTTCCTCATAATCCTTCTCAAGAGCAGCCAAGTCCTCTCTAGCTTCTGAAAACTCACCTTCCTCCATACCCTCACCGACATACCAATGCACAAATGCTCGCTTGGCATACATCAGATCAAACTTGTGATCAATCCTTGAGAACACCTCAGCAACACTCGTTGAGTTAGAAATCATACAAACTGCCCTTTGAACCTTGGCCAGATCGCCACCTGGCACCACGGTAGGAGGCTGGTAATTGATACCACATTTGAACCCGGTTGGGCACCAATCCACAAACTGGATGGTCCTCTTAGTCTTGATTGTTGCCACTGCAGCATTCACATCCTTGGGCACCACATCACCTCTGTACATCAAGCAGCAGGCCATGTATTTCCCGTGGCGCGGATCACATTTGGCCATCATGGAAGATGGTTCAAAAGCACTGTTTGTGATTTCTGCTACTGATAGTTGCTCATGGTAGGCCTTTTCAGCAGAAATAACTGGTGCATACGAAGAAAGCATGAAATGGATTCTAGGGTATGGGACTAAATTGGTCTGAAATTCTGTTACATCTACATTCAAAGCACCATCAAATCGCAGCGATGCAGTCAAGGATGAGATAACCTGGAAAATTTTAAAACATTATCAATACTACAAGTATACCTGAGGCCAATAAACTCGAAAAGAAATTCCAAATCCAAATTGTATACCTGAGAAACGAGCCTGTTGAGATTGGTGTAAGTAGGTCTCTCAATGTCAAGAGATCTTCGACAAATATCATAGATAGCTTCATTATCAAGGAGCACTGCAACATCAGTGTGCTCTAAGAGGGAGTGGGTTGACAGAACACTGTTGTAAGGCTCTACAACAGATGTAGAAACCTGAGGAGAAGGGTAGACAGTGAACCCGAGTTTCGATTTCTTGCCATAGTCCACAGAAAGCCTTTCAAGAAGCAGAGAGCCAAGACCAGATCCAGTTCCACCACCAACAGCATGGAATACCAAAAACCCTTGAAGCCCAGTACAGTTATCGGCTAGCTTCCTGATCCTGTCAAGGCACAGATCCACTATTTCCTTGCCAACTGCATAAAAAAAATGCAGTCCAAGTTAGTTCAGAGGATATAACGGAAATTGGGAAAACATTTCTCAATATATCTCATTAATCAATGATCAAAGAAGCACTATTTTCTTACTTGTATAGTGGCCTCTGGCAAAGTTGTTGGCAGCATCTTCTTTGCCACTAATAAGCTGTTCGGGGTGGAACAATTGGCGGTAAGTCCCGGTCCTAACTTCGTCGATAACAGTTGGCTCCAGATCCAAAAACACGGCACGAGGGACATGTTTTCCGGCTCCAGTTTCGCTAAAAAATGTGTTGAAAGCATCATCTCCGCCTCCAACTGTTTTGTCACTTGGCATTTGTCCATCAGGCTGAATGCCATGTTCAAGGCAGTAGAGTTCCCAACAGGCGTTACCAACTTGGATACCAGCCTGACCGATGTGGATTGAGATGCACTCTCTCATTTTTGGTTGTTAGCTGTAAAAAGATTGTTCAGTTTCAGAGAGCAGAATGAAGGTACCAAAGACGCCTGCGGCAAGAAAAAGGAGTGAATGAATAGGAGAAATATTGGGACTTATAAAAAGAAATGGATTGGAAAATGAACCCTTTGAAACGGCTATAAATTTGGGATTTAAAGGTAGGCATGTGGCTGAAAACGGCTAGAAATTTTGAATAAGGAAATTGGCGGGGGGATCCAGCTATCTGACCAGACCCTTACTGCACGTTTGGTACGAAGAATAACTATGCTATTCCCTTTCTATTCTCGGTCCTTTCTTATACTTTTGTTTGGTATAAAATTGAGACACAGAATAACAATTTCGCAGAAATAACAATTCCATCAAATAGGTTAAAAGCTAGCTTTATCTATTCCTTTCTCTCTCGGTAATATCTATTCCATGAGACATTGAATAACTTTCAAATATATAATGACTAAAATACTCCTTATAACTTAAAAATATTTCAACCCTAGGCCTATAAATATTTTTTTTCTTCCCATTTTCCCTTTTTTCTCTCTCTCTTCTCACATTTTTTCCTCTCTCATTCTTTCTCTAATTGGAACTCAACACTGGCGATGGCGATAGCGACCGAATATGGTCGAAAAGCGTCGATCTAGTCCTTTCAGACAACATTCAACGGAGATCCAGCCAGATCTGATCGATGGAAGCACCGAATCTGGTGCTTCTCGACCAGATCCCACGATTGGATCTAGCACTCCACGACCAGATCCAGTTGCGGGGAAACGCCGATCTGGCGCCATAGTGGCTAGATCTGGCCACATGGTGCGCCAGATCGGCGTTTTGTTACACCAATCACCTTTTCGGCGACCGACCTATGAAAAAGAAAAAGGGAAAAAATAGAATAAAAAAGAATAAATTATTTGTAAATTTTAAAATATTAATATTTTAAACTATTAATGTTTTATTTATTAAATTATTAATATATTAAATTTTAATGAGTATAAATAAAAAATAAAAATTATTAATATTTTAATCCAAATAATATTAAATTATAAATAAAATATTATTAATTANATTATAAATTATTAATATTTAAAACATAAAATAAAAATAAATAATATATATAATAAAGGGTATTTTTGTATTTTTATTTTTTATTCTTTTCTTATTTCAAAGCTATTGTTACCAACCAAACATTGTAATAAGTCATAATAATTATTCTTATTCTATTTCATTCATCATACCAAACTACGTAATACTTATTCGATTCTATTATCACATAATAACTATTCTATTATATTCTTATCTATTCCGCGAACCAAACATGTCATTAGGGGTTGAAATTTTGAAATTCAAATAGTGAACCACCTATGCTAATTTGTTTCTTTCATATTAGGCTGAGGCATGTATGTTTTGGATTGAGCTTAGGTATGTATTAAATTTTTGGGTAAAAATTCTAATTTTTAAGTTTTAATCAAAATTTCAAATAAGTCCATTAGTTTTTAAAATAGATACTCTGTCTCAAAAATGTAAACACTATTAACAGATATTAGGAAAAAATCTAAAATATCCTTTCTTTTTTTATTAATTTAAAAAATTATTATTATATTTTTAAAATATTTAAAAAAAAAAAAAGAGCCCTGATCGAACTCCCCCTAGTGCTCCCTTAAGGATAAGGGTAAGTGTCGGTATGTTTCGATTTCAGGATAAACCAAAACCGTCGAAATCGATCTTTCCTTATGGTCGAACGAAACTAACAGGTTATAAGGAAAAACTAGTCAATCGAAACCATCATCGGTTTTGGTCAATTGGAGGGTGCATTGGCCTTAAGCTTAAATGGCCCAAAAATGTTAAAATCATGGAAAAATTTGTAAGTATAAGTTTTTTAGAGAACAACAAAAACGCTTTTATATTAAGGTTATAAGTATAAGTTTGATTAATATTAATATTTAACTTAAAATATTAAAAAATAAAATATTAATATTTAACTTTAAAAAATTAAATTAAAATATTAATATTTAAATTATACAATACTATTAAAAATAAAAAAAATATTTTTTTAACTGTAACAGCAAATACCATCACTATAATCCAAATAACAGCACTATAATCCAAAGAAAGCACTCCAAAGCAATAACTCAACATCAAACATCAGCAAGACATGAGATTTAAGTGTTAAGAGAAACCATGAGAAAAATATACCTTAAAGATGAGATGACAACAACTTAGCAAGAGATGACTGGTGGCGAAAAAGACAATGTCGGCACTAGTAGGAGAGTCACTAGAGACAGCAACAAAGGCTCCGCAACGGAAGGATCAACCGATCAAGGCAAGGAAGAAGGTTTTTAGGGTTTCAAAAGGGGTTGATTTGTTGAGAAAATATTAAAATCAGGGAGGGGAAATAAGAAAAAAGGGGGATGAAGGAGGGTACAAAGGGAATTTCAATTGATGGCTTGGTTTTTCGATCAGCTTAGGTGGGGCTGAAGTGTCCCTAGTGATCGAGCTGATTAACGCCCTTCATTGTAGGTTAAAACGACACCACAACCGACATTGAAAAATCGAGTTGGTTGTGGTCGCCTACGTTGGTTTCTGTCAGTTACATGGTTGAAATCGACCGATTGCTCACTTCTACTTAGGGATCCCCAAATCAGGTTCCCAAAGGGAGCTCCGGTGCTCCCTTCTTGAGAGTTTTTTTTTATATTAATAAAAAAATAAAAAATAAAATTATATAATAGTAATTTTAAAAATTAATCAAGGGTAAATTTACCTTTTTAGCCTTGCCACATCAGCAAATTGACGAAAATACTAATAATTGACTAATGGTTGGACCTACGTGTTCAGCGAAAAATATCTTTGTAGGGCAGTGTGTCCATTTTGAAAACTAATGGATATCTGTATAATTTCGATCAAAACTTAGAGAGATAAGGATATTTTATCCTAAATTGTTTGAATTAAACAAAAAATTTTGGTTCAAATTAATTCAAAAATAAATATTTCAAAAACTTTTTTTGGTTAACCAAATTACCCTATTTACAAATAAATCATTTATAAGTTGTAACATATATACTAATATAAACCTATTATAACATATGTTTTAATATATATACTTATAATGATATAAGCATTTTATATTATTCTAACGTATATAATAATAACATAAAAAATTGTAATTAATTTGATTGTTAATTGTTCTAATTATTATTTGATATAAAAATAATTTTATTAATTTTCATTAAATTTATTAACTTTGTGAATGTAAAATACGTTGTTAGGTTGGGAAATGGGTAAAAGATCTTTTGTTATTTCTCTCGATAGGATGATTATTGCTTTAGCTGGATTTTGAACCCAACACGAAACTCAGAGCCCACTTTGATTGCCCAATTCCCATTGTACTGTCTATATGGGCCTTGAATGAGTCTAATTCTTTGGGTTTAGATCCAGTGTTCTGATGGGTACTCTAATGTTTTTTTGGGCCGAATGAGGTACTATCATGTTAGTCCATGAGTTAATAAGGTACATTAGTCCATGCCCCCGGAGAAAGGAAGGCACCTTAAAGATTCTAAAGAAATCTCCACCTTAATTGAAAACAACTAAATCCCAATTTTTTTTTTTATAAATTAAACATCAAAGTGATATTTAGATTTGGAATGTTACAAAATAAAATGAGTTAAAATTCGTACAAATGCCCTAAACTCCTTCTACAAGCCATTTCACTTGCATGCTAGATTCATCTAATACTTGAGGTTTGACTGGAAGCTAAAAACCCATGCTTCCTTTGTGAGGAGGGAACAGCTCACTTGTACAGCCTTCTTGGAGGCAGCTAAACCAAGTTTATGGCAAGAACATGGTGGAAAGCAGATTCTTACTTTGCGGCCATGCCTAATAATTAGTAGTAGCAAATTTAAAAGAAAGAGGGAATATTATAACACTGTAGGGGGATGTCTTTTTGCCTTTTAGCTCCATTGCCATTGATGTTTATCATACGTATGCTTTGTCACGCCGCCCTTTTAATCTGTAACTTAAGTGCCTTGGCAGAAAGTTCAAAAGGGGCAGTTTGCGGATTAGGCGGATGCACAAAGCTGGATGACACACGAGAGTAGTAAGCCTTTGGAATCATACTCTTACAAGTCTAGCTCCGAGTGACGCTAAAAATGTTGACTTGAGATAAGACCTAAACGTCTACCTTTTAGGGTTAAATGATCAAGGAATACTAACACAATTCGGTAGCTGTGTAAATTGAGGCCCAATGATGCATATGATAACGTAGTCCTCTATGCTTACTATTTGGTACAGCCCAACATGGATGCCTGACGTACCTTTGCAGACGGCCTGTTAAAAAGATTAGATTCCTTGCTCAAAGTCATGGCGTAATAGCCAGCCACTCATGAGACTTACCATAAATTAAGCTTTTCACATGTCATAAAGTCACCTAATTATGTAGTTCAATGATTATTCATTATTTGCTATTGTAATTTACGGAGAGCCCCAAAAGGTTCAGCTACTTTTGGTTGAACAATTAAGATTATGACAGCTGCATGGGGGTTTTATTTCTCTGTTGGAGATGGACCCAAGTAAATTCCTCTGCATAGTTTGCAGATGCAATTTTCCCCTCTCAAGTCTCATGTTGATGGCTACCATAATTCGCCACATCATTTCACTCTCAAGTCTGTGAGTTGGACGACTCATTCCAACCGATTTCCATGAGGATTTTGCCATTATTTCTCTTTTGTACTTGCATCAATTTGTTAGGAAAACTCATTCTTCCTTTCCCCGTTTAAGCAAGGTATCAACAACAACTCAAGTCCCTGGGGTTAGATAAAGGGAATTCTATTATTTTCCTGTGATAAGTTTTGTTGTAAGGAAAAGATTCATTATTATGGAACTTCAGGACAGTTATGGTCAGATCAAAAAAGAATTGTCCAGCATTAGTTGTGCCTCTTTTAGCCTTTTTTTTTTCTTTAATGAGAAAGGAGAGAAAAAGATATGGTACAATGACTGATTCAAAGGAGACATGAATGCACTCTCCAGGGTATTCCAAAAAACAGATAATAAATAAAAGCAGACTGATTAATCATTCCATGTTTACTGGTGAGATGTGTAGGCCAGTTTTAGCTAAGGGGTCTTCTCCATATCAAGCTGTATCAACAATAAAGCAAATGATCGTGGATTAGTTGGGATTGCTCAGCAACCAAATTTTCAACAATCTTATTTTATACAAAGTTATAGCTAATTAAGCCTAAACTCCTATATGCGGTCCATAAACTTTTGAACCACGAGCTTAGACCCTGACTGTGGTCCATCACTTCTCTTTCTGCTGCAAACAATGCCATTCCTAGCTTCAAGCTTTGGTTCTATTCTTTTTTCTATTTTATTATGAAAGACAATTTGTAGCTATCAGCAACTCCAGCTTCCAGTTAGACTTGCACAATACTTGTGATCAAAACCAAGTCATCAGGCAAGAGGGCTCCATTTAAAAACGTATCTGACCTTCTTTCATGAAGATCAAAAAAGAAAAAAAAAATTACCCTTTTTTTCAGATTTTGAAACAAAATTCTTGTACTTATATGCATTCAATACTCTAAAAAAAGAAATTGACATGAAACGAGACATAATTTCGAATTCAATTCTTTATTTTGTTAATAATCTAATCATAGATATTATTAGTTTTTATCGCGTAGTGACGTTGGTACAAAAAATTTTAGTCACAAAATACTTTTCGTCATCCAAAAAACCTATTATTGTAGATTGATAGAACGGATTGAAGGATTGTTAATGCACATACCGAAGCTACACGAGAACATCTGAAGATAAACCTAAACACATTATTTTGGAAGAAGCATATCACATGCCTACATAGTACGAATTGTTGTTAAAACATAAACTAGGACCAAAACCACTCACCAAAACGGATCTAATGTTCCCAAAAGAGCCTACAACACAACCAAAGCCACTTCATCTCATTTATAAATCCTTATGGCTCCAAAACAAGTTGGCTTTGTTTTTATTATATCACTGATAATAAAACTTTTAACCCTAACTTTGGAGCCATTGGGGGCCAAAGGAAGCACACAAGTACATTCATGTGCTGAAAGATTAGCCGACCATCTTCCTCCTCTTTGTGACCTTGATCTGACTTTTTATCACCAAGCATCTTCTTAATTAGTTTATCATTAACTTTTTGGTTACTAGGAATTAAGCTAAGAAGCTTTGTTCATCAAAACTTCTCCCGTTTGTCAGTGCCCTTAACTTTCTTAAGCATTGTCACATGGATTAATATCAAATATTGGACAAGAAGTCAAATTATTAGAGAAAAACAAAGCGTTCCATAATTTATTTGAATGGATAGTTTAGGCTTTATTATATAAACAAGATGATAGGTGAAACAGGCTTATCATGTAATTAATTTATTAGTATTTGACACTAAAATAATTAAGGGTTAGTTCAAGTCCTAATATGTTTGACTAATGACTATGTTTGACGCTATACATGTTAATTAATTAGATAAAAAAATCATATTATTAGAGAACGACGACAAAATCATAAGATAATTTGATGGGATAGTTTAGTTTTTGATATAATCAAGACGACAAACAAAACAGGATCATCATATAATATAAAATAGTTTCCTATTATTTTACATTAATTAAAGGTTAGTTGAAGTCCTAATATGCTTGACTTTGTTTGATGCTAAGCATATCATTTTAGAATTCAACAATTCCATGGTTAAGCTTTGCAATGTGGGGTTAAACCAATCCCTACAATTGTAGGGAAACTTTGCAATTCAATAATATTACTGAGGGAAGCATTGGGAAGCCACAGGGGCCATTTAAACCTTTAGGCTGTCGACCCTTTTCCTTAGCTTATTTTTCTTTTCTTTTCCTATTTGGAAGTTTTTGTCACTAATACAAACGTTATTTATAAGACCATGAAACGGGCATTCCCTGTTCGGGCCACAAAAAGTTATGGAATTATGAGTAAGACAGTCCTATTTCTACTTGTATGGCTTCTTATACTCTGGATTTTGAAAGCATGCAATTTTTAGAGACATGAATCAAAGCTAAATGTTTTCTTCAAAGTGCTGCAATTTTATGAAACTTCCAGAAGATTTCGGCTATCTTTCCTTCTTATAATATTGTTACATGTTTATTTGCATCCTGTCTAAACATAGCTTGACCTAGAATGGTATAAATTGTTTTAAATTTTTTCCATAATATATATATATATATATATATATAAAACGAGCTTAGAAGCAATTTTTTGGGCCACCCAAAGCTGGTTAGGCCTGAAGTGAGTCATCAGAACAATGGGCTGAAGAAGCAAGCAGAAGCAGGCAAGCAGGTTGAGCTCTGGTCTAGCCCAGCAAGGCAAGCAATTAAATTTGAGATTGAGAGTGATATGATTTGATTTTGATCCCAAAAAGCACCAAATGATTTCTGATTTCACCCTGGATGTGACATGAAGCACGATTGGCGAGCATACGTTTGTACAAGCGGGCGGGTGCTGATGTAGAGTTACATTTTCAATTGTGACATGTTTTCTAAAAAGGTTGCAAATTGAGGTGATGAGAAGGGGAAAAGTTTCTTATTTGATTTAGCCACCTTACCTACTTCTCCATGACGTGGCAATTTCCCCATCCTATTGCTCTGCTCTGTTCGTCAAAGGATTCATCTCCCCTATCCTTAAACACTGCCTAAATTCCTCCTTGACATGCTGATAAAAAAGCAAATAATTTGTACCCTTCATCTTTCGAATGAAAGCGTTCCATTTCTGCACGTATGTTCATGACACTGTTTTTTAACCATGACATAGAATGACACAAAATGTCTTAAATAACCAAAAAAATAAACCTTGGTTATATGCATTTTTATCATACCCAGTTAACTTCTTTTATCGTTTATTTGTACTCAAACAAGACCCTATTCTCCTATTTTACCTAAACAAATTTTTATCTCATAATAGAAATATCACAAATTTTTATCTCAGTGCCAATTGTCACTTGCTATATACGTGGCATATAACAAGGCTCAAAGACTTCAGATAATGGCTACTTACAAAATACAATTAGGGTTGATGACGTGGAATTTTTGGTTGTCGATGTGGCTGCTTTCCCCTATTAGTCACCACATGTCAAAGGTTGATTAGTTCGTTAAAACATGCATTTAGAGTAAAATTTTTTGAGGATATCGATTTGGGAGGCTAAACCCAATTCTACTTATCTTTATTGTTGAAATTGATTTGTCTTTTTATCCTTTGTTGAAATTGATTTCGATTCTGAAATTGAACGAAAAAAAAACCAAAATCATTCTTCTGTATTTATCAATTTCGATTCTTATGTTACGAAAATGTCTTCAACCTCACTTCATATGTTTTAAATAGAAAACAATAGAATCTAAGCGGAATAAATAAAATGCAAACTAAACTTGAAATAGAACTAAGAAGAACCAGTTTATTGTTTTTTGCAAAGCAAAATGTTCTAGATGGACAACTTAGAAGGATTAGAACATAAAGAGTAGGTTTTGTAGTTGTTCTAAATAAGGGGGACTAAATGGTTGCATTGGGTGATTTGGTCTGTCATACTTAAAGATCAAATAGACTAAGTATTTTTAAAAAATCGATCAAATATAAAGAAAGATCAAATTGACCAAACATAAAATTGGTTCGATTGGTTTGATTTTGGATCAATTGATCAAAATTTTATCACTTTTTTTTTGTAAATTACAATATTAAAATTTATAAACTTCATCTATAATTATAAAATATACAAATATNATATATATAATTAATGACATAACTTATATGTTATAATATTTTATATCAAAGTTTGTATAAAAAACAACAAATTCTAAAAAATATATTATAAAATCTAAGTTAATAATTAATAAATTTATTAAGTGTAATCATATAAATAAATTTTATTATAAGTTATAGTAATGTTTATGTATAAGTTAAATACATATAGATATAATATATTACTTTATTAGATATGTGAAATTAAATGACACAATTTATATGTTGTAATATTTTATATCAAAATTTTGTATAAATAATAACTAATTATAAATAATTTGTTATAAAAACTAAGGTGATAACTAATAAAGTTATTAAGTGTAATAATATAAATACAGTTTATTATAAGTTATCGTAATCCTTATGTATAATTAAATTATATATATAATATATATATTTATACAATTATATATATATTATATATATATATATATATATTCATAACATTATTATATTATGAAACATTGTTAAGGTGTAATAATTATAACACATTAATATGTAGGATATTTACTGTTAGATATTATAATTTAATATATAAGTTATATCCTTTGAAATATATAAGTAATTTCATATTAATATAGATTTATAAATAAATAAATATAGTTAATATTAAATTGCTATGATTATAATTTGTATGCATACATATAACAAACTAATATATTTTTAGTATATTATTAATTAAGGTTACATCAATTCTTCTTAATATATAAAAAAATATTATACATACTAATATATATATAAAAATTAGTTTGGTTTTTTGGGTGGATTGGTCCAAAAATTTTTAAATCGAGAACCGACCAAAAAATTAATTGAACTAAACGTTTTGGACCAATTCACCCAATGGGTCAATTAGACTGAATAGTTTTACCCAAATCGCATTTGGTTTAGACGGATAATTGATCTGGTTTGGTTTTACTCACCCTAGCCCTAAGTAAGGTAAATTTTCTTTTGTTGTTTTTTGTACTTGTCAGTGTTTGTTGTATTTGAGTATTTAAAGATTTACAATGATATTTTGATTGTAAGTAACAGATTGTAGGGTTTTTTTAGTGGCACAATGAAAAAAATGACATAAAAGACTAAATTTCTAATATATGAGATGAAAATGGAGAATGAAGAATTGAGATAGGAGAGTGAGGTGTTAAGAACGATGAATATTGGTGAAACTTTCATCTATAATGTTGTAGATGAAGAGAAGAATTAGTTTTGTCACATAAGGATGCAAACCGACTAAAAAGAACAAAGACTTTTTATATTGTTGGGATATACATTTCTTTAGTTTTTTTACAATATATGTAACGACCCCTCCTAGGTTGCTACCGGCGTTCGAGACTTCCGAGAAATTTCCCCAAGTCTCGAACAAACCTCATTTGAGATTCCCGTTAGATTCATTAAATATATATATTCACATATGTAAATGAATAATAATAATTGTACTACTGTTTACTTCATTCTAAATAATAACAATTAAATATCAATTACAAAGTCTTTAACAATTCATGTCATAAGTTAACACATTTTTCAACATCTAGCAAATTTTTTATGACACAACCCTAGGCAGCGAAGCGACTTAGAGTGGGTTAGGAGATGCCTTTACCTAATCCGCGATGGACCATATGCACCGATGATTACATGCTAGGTTGATCCCTATATGTAAAAAGGGAAATTAAGAAGGGTGCGAGTCTCATAGACCCAGTGATCATCGACCTCATGAGCAGGCGAGGAGGAGAAACAAATATAAAGATGGAATGTTTATAAATCCAAGAGTAAGCGTAGAAAACATACTCCATTAAACTGAGAGATTTTTTTTTATACCTTGCAAGTCTTAAAAGTAATAAATCACCAATAAACAAATATGAAAACGGTTGTATTTAAGGTACTAGAAAATCTTTTCACTTCGATATCCAGTCAACAGTAAATCCAATGACAAGTATAAAATGAAAAGTCTCAAACATAAAAATGTGAAATAATCGATCACCAATGAATATGTAAATTTCACTTGCCATTCAATAGTAAATTTCAAGTGTTAATGCCATGCATTGTATAATAAAAATCCACAAGTGAGCATCATCCTTGGGTAGGTTTAGTATAGCTCTTAGGCTTCCTCTCTCAGACATCATCACCTACTCGTGGGAACTGCCCACGCCACTATATATAAATCGGGGCTTCAGGTCCCCGTTTACCTACTCGTGGGAACTGCCCACGTCACCTAATATAAATTAGGACTTCAGGTCCCCTTTTACCTACTTATGGGAACTGTTCACGCCACTCAATATGAATCGGGGTTTCAGGTCCCTCTTTACAATCAAATATCGATAATCAACAATCATTACTTTGTGCACAAAGATTACACTTAACTTGGTGTGGTATCAGGCCCTACCCAGAGTATCTCAATCACGTTAAAATGAAAATCATTGCAATTTAATGCATTTGCAAAACATGACAGATCAAAAGCAATATAATCATAAATTGAATGTTATGCATAATTTATTTCAAAGCATGACATATCCATCAAATCAACATGATAAGTGAAATCAATAATAAATTTTTTTTATCAAATCCTATGAATCAAATAATGACCATTGGTCCAAACATCACACAAGCTTGCAAGGTATGGATTTAAAGTGAAAGCCAGTCAAAGGTTTGTTTCCCCGTAATTAAAACCTTATAGATATATACTTATGTATAATATAAAAAAACGAATTTAAAATCCTTGAATGCAATCACAAACAACCTAGGGCTTTCTACCAACTCATGTTTTCCACAATTTCATCAACCATCAAATGTAATATATATAATATATTTTCAGGGATATAGTTTTTGAAATTTAGCACCCACTCATCTCACAATAGCGATACGCTACTTCGCTATTGGTTTGTGCATGTATCTAGCTATTCTTTCTTCCTTTCTCGTTTCTTTCTTTCTCTTTCCTACTCCTCTTTTTATTTATTTATTTATATTATATTATATTACATTTTTTTCTCCCTTTGCTATCGATCTTCCTTCCAGTCGACGTTTCTCTTCTACTTCTTTTTCTTCTTTCTTCTTTCTTCTCTCTCCTCTTTCTCCTCCAACACCGCCGCTCCCTCTCTCTCTTCTTTCTTCCTTTTCTTCTCTCTTTTCTTTTTCTCCTCCAGCACGTTGCTCCCTCTCTCTCTTTCTTCTTCTTTTTCTTCTCTTCCAGCCGGCCTTCCTTTTTCCTTTTTCCTTTTTCTCCTTCTTTCTTCTTTCCCTTTCCCTCATTTTCTCCTTTTTTCTTTCTTTTCTTGTCGGTTTTTGGTTGAAATTTTTCTTCTCTCCCTCACAGTCGGCTCCTTTCCCTTTTTCAGCTCTTTTTCTTTTCTCTTTGTCTTGTTCCATCACTCTTTTCTTTTATTTCTTTCATTTCTTCCTTCACTATTTGCATTGACCGACCCCCCTTTTTTCTTCTCCTTCTATTTCTCTTGATCGGCCCCTTTTTTCTTCTCCTTCTTTCTTGTCTTTTCTCTCGTTTTCCCTTTTTCCAATGGCCAGCTTGACTTTTCTTTTTCTTTTTCTTTCTCTTTTCTTCCTGGTCTCTTTAGGTTGGGCCCTATTACCATTCTCCATAAAAAAAAAAAAAAATTAAGAGGGGTGTTACAATATATGTTGTTGTTATATGTTATATGAAGTAGATTGGTGTAGATGTATAACTTCTAATATATGAAAATTAATGTAAATTGTGAGGGCATTTCTCTATTCTAGATCTTGATTTATTGTTGAATTGTGAATGAGATTAGTTATTTAGCAATCATGGTGATATTGTAAAATTAAAAAATGCTTAGAAAAGTTATGGAGTTTGTATAAAATTGCTAAATTATAAAAAGGGCTTAATTAATCTTGTTAAGTAAGTGAAGTATGAAATTGTTACACTATAAAAGAAAGGCTTAATCAATTTTATTAAGCTAGTGAACTATAGGCAGCATTAAATTTACATTGACAAAAAATAACAAAACATATTCAAGCATTACAATTTTGCAGCTTACAATACTACACTAGTGTTTGATTATACAAAAAAAATTCTCGATAATTATTTTTTATACCAAAAGTATCCATTAATCACCACATGTTAAAAGTTTGCATTTGTGAATTATAAGCAACATTAAATCATCTACAGAAGTTTTCATTAACAAAAAAGTAACAAAACATATCCATGGATCCTAAGTGTGCATCATACTACACAAGTGTTTGGCTATACAAAAAGACCCATTCTCATCAACTATTTTTTACACAAAAAAACTCATCAATCATCACATGTAAAAAGTTTGCTTTTAGTAAAAAAAAAAAACAAAATATCATTATTTTGTATTTAAGGGAGGATTTTAACTCCTTGAGTTCCAACCCATGAAGTTGTACTTGTCCTTCTTCGTTTTTCAGGTACTTTCTCATTCCTTTGCAGTTGGAGTTTGTAAAAACTTGATGAACTTGTTCAAATAAAACAAATGGTTCATTACTAGCAAGAATTGAATTGTGTCTAATTTCGACCAACCCATGAAGGGGATCAACTCTAACACTTTTTTCAATGTCAACCAATGACATTTGAACAGAACAACTCTATTGTTAAAATCAAAGTATTCTAACTCAACGATACAGATCAACATCTCGTAAAGTCATGATCATAATCGTTGTAGATATTTCTTTTTATGCAGACACCACTATTCATTGTCTTACAATTTACTCCATAGTCCAATGTGTGAAACTTGTATCCGTTGACATAGTAGCACTTGTAACACCTCACTATACGCTTAGGACTATAAGACATATCGAGGATAAGAGAATCAAGTTGATCCATATATTGGATGACCTATGAAAAAGTGCCACGCCATAATTATTTAAAGTTTTTATTTAACACATATTTTCAAATGGATTTATTCAAAATTAACCTTGCCTTTCATATTGTTTAAACTAACTTCAAATTGTTGCCTCACGTACTTTCTCTAATTTTTCCTCCAAAATACCATTTTATTCACTTTTCACAATTTCATCAAACATCCTATCACTCGAGGAACAAGTTAGTTGCAAATGATATGCAATTTTTACCAACAACTTAGAATACATACACAATAGATGGTAATATCTCCTCCCAATTCATTAATATATATAGTTTCGTAGCATAATACTCATCCTCCTCTAGGAATCAACATTTATCTTGTTGACTTAAAGGTCAGCCAAGATGAGTGAAAATTGAAATATGATAAGATGTAATCACATCTCTACCATCATCATTTCGTGGCACCTGATTCATTGTTGTTAGCATAGTGGATTCAAAATATATCGAGAAAATGATGATGTTTCCTTGATTATATATGCTTCGTATATGGATCCTTCAACAGATGCTCGATTTTTTATTTTTTTTAAGATAATGTAAAAACCTAAATATCAAAATTATATTAATTCTAATGGAAATGAAATATATATTTGAAATTAAACATTTTAAATTCTAAACATCTCAAATCGTAATACCTTTAAAAAACATCTACCCATCGATAATGGATAAGTCCATCAACCTTAGCTTTGCAAGGTAAGTGAATTGACAAATTCTCCATCGAGTCAAAAAAATCCTAGAGGAAAAATATTTTCTAGTTTGCATATAGTTTTTAAAATGTTTCCGTCCAATGTATTCACATGACCAATATGTGATTCGGTTGCATACAAATCTTGAAAGAAATGCGAAATCTCAATAATTGCACTCCAAAGTTAAGAACCATATCATGGTGGGCAATTTGGAGCAAACTTTACATAAAAACATGACAATCATTTGATCTTATAAAATTTGTAGTCATCCTCATTAACGCTCTTAGCTATGTTAAAGGCAAAACCATATGGAACTCTTAATTGTTTCATCCAAGCACACACAACTTTTTTTCTTTTTACTTAAAGTGTACAAGGCTTTCAATTTATAAATTTTACCATTAGTCGCAATCAAATGCAATTTCGATAGCCTGCAATACACTTCCAAATCTTGATAAGCCTTGATATTGTCTTTCATCTTCCCCTTAACATCCATAATTGTATTTAATATGTTCTTAAACACATTACTCTCAATATGCATCATATCCAAATTGTGACGAATGAGATTTATATGCCAATAAGGTAACTTCCACAATATGCTCTTCTACACCTAATTATGAGTTTGACCAAAAATTGGAAACTTGTGGTCACCAACCTTTGTCGCACCTGAGATATTATGAATTGAATCCAATCGTTCCAAAATCTCTTCGCCAGATAAGTGGGGAATTGGAGAGTCCCATTTAACATGTTTTTTAAATTTATCTCTTTGTCGATGAAAAAGATGATTCATTGGAAAAAACTACCAATGACAATAAAAAATAAGGCTTTTCTCCATACTCCAATATGAAATACTTCACATGTTCCATACAATAAAGACATGATAAACATCTATGAGTGCTTTACTCAGATAACATATCTTATGTAGTAAAATCATTAATTGTCCATAGAAATGTTATCCATAAAATAAAATTTTGTTTCCTAAAAGTATCATACATCACTACACTTTTGTCCCACAATACATTCAACTCATATAAGAGGTTGCAAGGAAACATCAATATTGTCCTGAACTTGTCTTTCCCAGGATTATTGAATTAAGAAATATGAATGCGTTAGTGTAAAAGTCTCAATGAAAAGCATATCAATAAGGGGTGGATTGATATATTAAACTTTCTTTAAAATCTAGGTATAAAAAATCAAAGCTTTTTCATCAAAAAATGTTTTTAGCATCAAAATTAAGTTTTCAACAATGAATCACTAAACATAAAAACAATATACGAAAGTAAAATATTTTTCTTAATTTAAATGCTAGCTATGAAGGAATAAAAGGAAAAAAATATTTTCAAAGTGTGAAACAATAAATTAATATAAATCTATTTTCCTAAGACAAATAAAGGTAATGAAAAATAATGCAAAAAATTGAACGAGATACAAATAATTTATAGTGGTTCGACTTTTTCGATGCTATCATCCATTTACTTGGTAACCAAGGAATTTCAATCCATTATGAAGGATTCTTATTTTTTAATGGGAATCGTTAACCCTTACATAATGCACAAAGGGATTCTTGCTTTTTAATGGGATCAAGTGATAACCCACCAACAGTGGTTTTTGAAGGGTCAACCACAAAACCTTATAAGTAGCTTTTCAGGGTTACACTAGAACCTTTACAATAAAGTACAAATTTCAGCAAAAAAATGCCTCTCAAAAGCTGAGTGCTAAGACTATAAGCTTGTATGAAATTAGAGAAGAAATTTAAGCTTGAATGAAGAAAGGATTCAACTTTGTAAGCTTGATGGAAGACTAAAAAGCTAGACAGTGAATATAAACTTTTGCTAGTCTCTTTAAGGTTTGAAGCTTTGGTTTAAGTTTTCTTTTACGTCAAAATGACTCAAATGCATTTATTTATAACTGAGGTAATGCTTGGAGCTGTTAGACACAAGTTTGAGTCAAATTTGACAGTTGCTGAAGCTTGAGGGTTGACTACAATGCTCTTACAGTTGACTATGGTTTTCAAATTTCTCAAATTAAGGCTCCATAGTCGATCATAAACCTTTTTTAGTCGATTTTTCTCTTGAGAGCGTGTTTTTTGCAAGTTTGAGCTGCTATAGTCGACTATGCTTCCTCTATAATCGACTATGTCTGTGTAATGTTGACTTTTCCTTGTATTTGACTTGTCAGGGTCAACTGTGCTTGGTTTAGGGTTGACTATGTTTGTCCAAAACTTGATTTTCTTTGAGCTTTTTGGAACAGGGTCGACTATAAACACTTCAGGGTTGACTATGACTTTATAATCTTCACATTTTATACTTTTTCAGCTTATGGATCAACTCGAGCTTTCTAGGATCAAATTTTGGCTTGTGTCTTGAAGTTTCCTTAGCTTTTTGATGCTTCTCTCCAGTTATTTTCTCCTTGCCTTGTTCCTACATTTGAATAACATTTCAATACATGTTTGCTCTTGCATTCTTAGCTGAATATGCATTGTTTGAAAGCTTATAAGATGTTTTCTAATGAAGTATAGCTTTTCAAACAAATATGTATCCTTAAGAGATTAAAAATGTATTAAAGACAATTTCAAATGCTTAACATTAAGTTCAAGTAAACATGTAGTTTTTATTAAATCAAAACATGATGTAACTCAAGGCTAACATAATAGTTGCTTCATGGACATCCACAGAGGTAAGTTGTACATAGTGTGAATTATTAGCCACACAAAATAAGGTTTCGTAGTTGGTCTAAATGGACTGAAACCATTTGAATATAAACCAAGTTCAACACGACAAGGCTCTTTAGCAAAAGACCGATGATTGTGATTAAAGTGTTACCAAGCCTCACCATCAACAAGATGTCTAAGCAATCCATCAATAGATTTGTTAAAACCATGTCATGTCATGTATTCTACAATTTTTTCTACCATATAGAGCCTTTATAATCTCGATATGAGTGGAAGGTAATGCAGAATCTTATACGAAATTTTCTTTTCCATCCCTCTTTTAATTTATTTAGTTTATACCAAGGATGACCAAAAACTAAACAATAAGACAACTCAAAAGCTTTTTTTATAAAATAACATGTGATTGTTCTTACAAGCATGACTTTTAACATAATCAGGTCCAAGCTTAGTCAGCTTGGTCTTCTTTTATAAAAGTTTTCTAGTAAAGTTTCATCCGATGGGTGTTGGTCCCAAAATAGTGCTAGAGGGAGGTGAATAACACTTAAAGGATATGTTACACAGTAAGCTTTCGAGCTTTGAAAATTTCTTTATAATTAGAAGAGGAAGAATTAAAACTTGTTAAAGTTAAAAGACACCAAGTAAAGATGGGACAGAAAGAAGTGGACATAATACAAATGTTTATAATGGTTCAATCTACTTGACTTATGTCCATTACCTTGATCTCCTAGTCAAGGATTTTTAATCTAACTTCACTAAATCAGTGGAATTAACAGCTTCCACCAAGCTTTTACAAGGTGAGCTTTTACCTCAAGCTTTAAACCTTTACAATAACCCTTAAAGTGCCTCGCGCACTTTAATTAATCAAGAAATAAGAAGAAAATTGAGTACAAATGATCACTTAGCTGAACTAAGAAGTACAAATTCAAGCTCAAAAAAGTTTACAAAGGATTAGAGTGGAGTACACTTGCAAAGAGAAGGTTTTTGGCTTTTTTTTATCTCTTTCTTTCTCTAGATAGCTTCTCTTCTTGACCATTAGAGATTCCTTTTATACTTGAAATATCAGTTTTGACTATTAGAAATAGTTCTAGCCTTGTTCAAGCTTTTATTTTGTCTTATAATGCTTAAATTCAAAAGGGTAAACAGTGTTCTGTTAACTGGTTAACAACATGCTTTAACCGATTAAACCTTCTCTGACTTACACTGTCTGACAACTCTTTTCACTCTCTTAACCAGTTAAAGAAAACTCTAACTAATTAAAAACATTCTGTTTTAAGACCTCTACACTCATTGTTTTTGGCCAGCCTTCTTTTAACTAATTAATACTCTTCTTAACTGGTTGAAGCTTTTCTCCCTTCATTCTTAACTGATTAAGATAGGCTTTAATCAGTTAAGAAATCTTCAAACTTGAATTTCCTCATTTGGTGCCCTTTAACAGTTAACTTCACTTTTGAATTTAAATTTTGACGCTTCTAGGTACTTCAAATCTTGAGCTCTAATTGATTAACTCTTCTATTTAACCGATTAGCAACCTTCTATGTTTCACTTTCAACATTTCCTTAATCAGTTAAGCCTTGTGCTAACTTATTAGAGCTTTTTAGTCTTACTTTCATGTAGCGCCTAGTTTTGCCTTACCTGATTAAAGATTCACGTTAATCAATTAATAATGTTCTGTTTTCACTAAATCCTTTTTTCTTTCCTTCTTTAACTGATTAACCCATCTTCTAAGTGAGTATGCTTCTTGACTTGTTTTTAATCATCAAATTTATTAAGGGAATTGAACTTTATCTTGCACACTTAAGTAGTGAAATTAGACATCAATAAAAAAGGAATGTTTTGTTATAAGAAAAAACATATGGAGTCAACTATGGGAACATCTCCTTCATTAGATGCATGAAACAATTAAAATAAGACTTGTTCATGTTAAAATCTGACTTGACATTCAATAGTTGGACATAGTTGATAGTTTTGTATGCTTCATGTAATCGGACCACAATGGTGCATTCGCGTCATTTAACAATGAATCGAAGCTTGTGGCATTTGAATTAAGATCTTTTTCATGAACCACCCCTTCATTTTAATGCCTGACATTGAATTTAAATATGGATGTAATGCATCCATAACCATTCAAGTATATGGATTTTCAACTCTAATTTCATTCATTATTTCTTCAACATTATCATCATGACTTCTTGATAATTGTCCGATATGGAATAATTCACTATGTGAATACCATATTCTGTATGCACTAGTGAAACATCTATAAATAAGGTGCTTCTAATCCTAATCACCAATTAAAAACTTGTTATTCATACACTGAGAGTAAGGGCATCTAATATTATTCTAACGCATATATATATGTTGATTGAAGGCTAAAGAAATAAATTCTTTGATGCCATTTAAAAAATTCATTTCTAATGAATCTACGTTCATTAAGTCGAGAATAAATCCAAGATCTCTCTTGTTCCATTATGAGAACCATAACGGACAGATGATGTTTGTTATAGAATGTAAAAAAAAACATGTTAATTAGTATAGCTATTACTTCTTTCAAATTTTGATCAATTGATAAGAAATGCTTTTTGTCTAATTATTGCTATTAGTATGAAATTTACAATATTAATTTACAAAATGTTATCAACAATATTAATTTATATAATTAAGATTTTATAAATTAAAAATATTAAATTATAAAAGTTTTATGAAATTTAATGATATTAATTACTAAAAATATTAATTATTAATTATTAACAATAATAATTATATAATAATATAATTTACGATTTTAATATGAATAAATTATAACATTTTACACTTTAACAATATTAAATTATATAACTTAAAACTACTAATTATATAATTTCTATGAAATATATAATATTAATTATTAATTTAATCCTATTAACAACTAATTTATATAATAAATAAATTAAAACTTTTTTTTAAAATTTTAACAAAAGTTATTATTATTTTATATCCTTAAGGTATAACATTTTTGTATTTTAACAATTTTAAATTCTGTTATTTAACACTACTAATTATATAATTTCAATTTAGAACTACTACTTATATAATTGTTATGAAATTATATAATATTAATCATTAATTTAACACTACTAATTACTAATTTATATAATTAAAGTGTAAAATTTTAATTTTACTAATTTATATATACACAATAACAAAATTATTGTACCACAAAATTAACACAAACAAACACATATATACATAATAACAATTAAATTACCACAAAACACACAAAATACACACACACACACACACACACACACAATAACAACTAAATTACCACAAAATTAACACAAACAAAAAAATATACACAATAACAATTAAATTACCACAAAATTAACATAAACAAATATATATACACAATAACAATTATAATACCACAAAATTAACACAAACAAATATATATACACAATAACAATTATATTACCACAAAATTAACACAACCGCAAATTTATACACAATAAAAATTATATTACTACAAAATTAACACAACCAAATATATATACACAGCATCAATTATATTAGAACAAAATTAACACAAAAAATATGTATACATAATATCAATTAAATTACAATTAAATAACAAATAAATAAAACAACATATAATAAAAATGTTAAAAATAAATCTTGTAAAATAATTTTTTTAAAGAAACTTACAAGAGAGGGAAAGACCAGCATAAGGAAGGGTAGAGAAAATGACTGATGGCCTAGGGATTATAGTTTTTGGGTGGGATTCACGGGGAGAAGAGAAAAGGGTGGAGGGCGAAAGAGAAAGCAGGAAGGTTTGCAGGACAAAAAGGACTGACAGCTACTTAGGAAGGTGGATTTGGTTGACAACAATAAAGGGAAATAGAGAATTTGAGGGAGGGGGAAAACAACTAGGGTTGGGGGAAAGGGGGAAGTATGAAGAAGCCCACACGAGCTTTTTTTTAAATTAATAGACGGAATTATCAATGAAAATTTTATCAGTAAATTAAAAAACACTAGTTGACATTACCAACGAAATATTCTGTCGGTAATAGCAATTATCGATGGATAGATTAATTGGTAAATTTAGTGCCAGTCATCCTTTTTCAATGCCTAAACATTACTGACAAAATACCGACTGCACAGATTTCGTTGGAGCTTTACTATTTTTAAGGTAATTGGTAATCCATTGGTAATTATCGATGAAATTGATTCCATGTATTAAACTATGTGTTTTGTAATATTAGGAAGTAGTTAGAAATGTCTTTAGAATGAGGAAAATTATTATCCAATTACAAGATGCTACATGCCCAAAATTAGTGAATGGAAGAAATTTTTAAAGATGAATCACGTGCCACCGCATGGACTTGATGACATCATTAAAGATAGGCCACCCAATTTGTGACAAATCCCATAATGATAGGGAAGCTTCTTTCAAGGCAATATGAATTGTTTTCGTGGTTAGAAACCAACCCTCACAAAATGCTCGAATGACATCCTTGTTACCATCATAAGTATATAAGAGCGCATAAATAGCATCTACAAATTTCATATTACCTAAAAATTATCATAAAACCAACCATAAATAAGAAGACCACCCAATTTGTGCTAATACCATAATGATAGGGAAGCTTTTCTAAAGATAGTATAAAAATCAATAATTAATTGATTTTTGAATCTAATTGAAACTCAATAGAGAGACTTTAAGTTAAACTAAGATTTGAATAATGTATGTTCACGTCACTTAGGTGATCTAATTCGCAATTCGGGCAGATATACGATAATTGCCATACATAACTAATTAGGACACTAGCTTAATGAACTTAATTTAATTGATTCTTATTGACATATAGTGAACTAATTAAGTTAGGTATTTTTGCAAGCACCTAGATGGAGTACATAGTCTTTGATCCTATGTTAGTGAAACCACCCATGAATGTAAATAATAAGAGAAGCTGGTATTGGATGAAGTGTTGAATGAAACTATAATTCTAAGTTTTAATATATTGCATTTCTTAAGTGAATTTTTAGTTTTTATTAATTAATTTAGGGTTTCCTTTAATTTAGTTTTAATTAATTTTTTAAAATATCAAGTTACTTGAATAAGATTAGTTTGTCATAATTTTAGCGCTTAATGAAAAATTAGATGCAAATCCCTATGGTGTACGATTCTGGACTTACTATTTATATTACTTGTTTGATACATTTATTTACGTATGCAAAATCGACAACAATTCAAAAGGTTCTTGATATAATAAGAGAGGTCGAGACTATTGCTTCATCTTTATTGAGGAACATAGTTTAAAAATACTTTGGACAAGTTTGCAAATTTATTGACCTTGAATTATCCTTTAGTACGTCGGCAAAAGACCAAACTGAGAAGCTTAAAGAACTTGCAATTTGTCTTAAAGATGATGAGTCACTTAAGACCAAATTTGTTGGGCATGCTGATGATTTGCAATCTGAGTTGAAATATCTTAAAAATGACTTGAATACTTTGTTTCGCAAGAAGAATGAGGTTGAACCTTCTACTAAAAAAAAAAGGAAGAGGTGCAAATGAGGGAAGCTAATATTTCCAAGATTAATGAAGAGATAGTTTCCATAAAGTATTCTCCTATTTTGAGTGAAAATGAAGTTAATTCCCTAAAATTGTTACAGAGTATGTTTGAATTTTCTTGAGAAGAGCTAACGAATTTCAAGTTGAAACCTTGATTTGATTGCTTCCTTATTCATGTAGCTTTTACTTTTTGCTTTTTTTTTGTTTTAGGATTTATACCTTTAAAATTTTCTTTTACATTGCAATGCATTTTGAATCAGCAATAACAATNTTTAAAATTTTCTTTTACATTGCAATGCATTTTGAATCAGCAATAACAATCGATCTTTCCTATTACTTTTCTTTACTTGTGAAGAAATTTTAAAGATAAACTTATGAAACCTTCAAGATACTTTGTGTTATAAAAATTTTTTTGTCACCAATTGAACTTCAACTTGTGATTGCAATTTGTTTCACTTTTAGTTTAATTGATTGAATCGCATAACTCAAAAAGAAGTACAAACTTGAATTGTTCTTCAATTTTCTATCTTGGTAGCTTCATTGTCATAAAGAATTGAGCCATCTTTAATCTAAGAGACATTTTTTTTTTCAGTGTGACTAAACTTGACCATGGAACCAAGCTATCTACGTACCTCCTAATAAGGATAAAGTGATAACATAGTTCATATATATATATATATATATATATTCTTGCCTTAACTTTTGTCTAAGTCATCCTATTAAGGATTTTCAACTTAGCATGCTTTTTTTTAAGCTCTTGTTGAGGAGTATTTTACCTTCAAGTATAGTAGCGCTTCAAAAATTTGCCATTGATTGGGCCAACTCTTACTCCTTCTTGTTCAACAATCTTGTATGTGCCATTGGTATAAAATTCTTAAACAACATATGGTCCATCCCATTTTGAGAGGAACTTATTCTCACTACAAGAATTAAGTCTCCCATTTGGAATGATTGTGGTTTAACTTTCTTGTTGAAAGCTTTGGACAATCGAGCTTGGTAACATTCCAAGCGTTGTTGTGCTTCTAACCTTTTCTCATCCAACGCTTCAAGTTATTTAAGGCGTAGGTGAACATTGTCTTCATTTGAAAGACCTTATTGGATGGCAATTCTCAATGATGGAATTTGACATTCTAGTGGGAGAATAACTTTTACACCACAAATAAGCGAGTATGGAGTAGCTTGAGTAAGTGTGTCAAATGTCATACAATAAGCGCATAAAGCTTCCCTTATTTTCTCTAGCCAATCTTTAATGGCATGATCCACAATTTTCATGGAAAGATTACATGAAGTCTTGTTGAAAGATTCTATTAAACCATTTGTTAGTATGTGATACATGAAAAAATTATGTTGCTTGAAGTTAAACTATGCACAAAACTTCTCTATCACGAACTATTTTCCATTATCTATTATAATGAGACATGGCATAGCATAACAATAAATGATGTTTGTTCTAATGAAGGTAGCAATATTTTCTTCCTTCATTTCTCGATAAGATGATGCCTCTGCCCATTTTGAAAAGTAATTTATGATTGAAAGTATGTAAAAATGCCTTATTGAACATTTAGTAATGGTCCAACCAAGTCACTGTTGGCTCCACTAGTTTTTGATGATAATAAAACATTCCCATTTATTTGTGTCTAATTCCTTTACTTAAGTGTGCAGGAAATTAATACATGAAATTAATTTCTTAAATCTTCAAAGAGTATTTTTGAAAGAAAAAGAGGGATAAAATCAACAAGATGTAACTGAATAACAAGGAGGAAGCTTGTTGGTTAAATAAGGAAAAACATTGGTTGACCAAATTTCAAATTAGAGAAATGGTGGGCTGAAGAGTTTGAGAAACAGAACCAACTTAGTCAATCAAGTCAGTCGACTAAGTGCCCTCTGCCAAAATCTGCAAACTAGAAACAGAATCAACTTAGTCAACCAAGTTAGTCGACTAAGAGCTCTCTGTCTGTAATTTGAACCAGAACACTGCAAGACAGATTAACAGCCAGAACTCATCATCAACTGTTTCCAATAGATATAAACTGCCAAACTGCCATCAGAGTTGCATATCCAAGTATAAAAGGGTCTTCCAACAATGAGAAACAAGTTTTCAGAAGCCTTGAATGAGATTTGAGCTTTAGAAAGAAGAAAAACTAGAAAAGCTTCACTGCACTTGTCTGCACTTAAACGCCTACTCTTTGTCATTGTATTTAGCACTCAATCTTGTACCAATCAGATCAACTTGTGATCATAGGTACTTTCTGTAACCTATTTTCTTGTATACTTAGAGTGAGGGAGTCACTCTAAGGGGTTGTTTAAGCTTGTGAAAGCTTGAATGTTATAGGTTGTGGTTGAGCCTTGAAAAACCACTTTGGGTTTTAGTTGAGTCCGTGAAAAACTAATGTAAAGGTTTTGGCTGAGCTTGTGAAAAGCCATTGTAAAAGCTTGATGAAAAGTTATGAATTTCACCTGATTCTTAGTGAATCGTTGGGAAAATCCTTGGTTGGATAATCAAGGTAGTGGATGTAGGTCTTAGACAGAACCATTCTAAATTGCTGTGCACCTTATACTTTGTTTTTACTTTCTTAAGTTTTGAAAATTAGTTTCACATCTTGTCAAGAGCCAAATTGTGCTATTCACCCCCTTTAGCACATATTAATGGGACCAACAATTGGTATCAAAGCAAGTTCCCTGTTTTTAAGGCTTAACATCCTTTGGGAGGATCCAAATGGCTTAACAAAAAATCATAGTTGCTGAGGGACAATCAACAAACAAACCACCTCTGTTTGATGGCTCTAATTATCCTTATTGGAGCACTAAAATGTTAATCTATATTAGGGCTATAGATTATGAAATGTGGGACGTCATAATTGATGGACCCTTTATGCCCTCAACAGTGAATGTAGTAACAAATGAGTTGATGCCCAAGCCAAGGTCCGAATAGACTGAGGCTGAAACTAAGAAAGTTCAAGTAAACTTTAAAGCCATCAACATATTACATTGTGCCTTGACCCCCACTGAATTTAACAAAGTCTCAAGCTGTACAACAGTTAAACAAGTGTGGGAAAAACTTAGAATAATTCATGAAGGGACTTCTCAAGTAAAGGAGTCCAAAATTGCTCTCTTAACACATAGTTATGAAATGTTCAAATTGGAGCCTCGTGAAGACATCACCAGCATGTTTAATATGTTTACAAACATTACAAATAAATTAAGTCAGCTAGGCAAGCCTATCCCTGAACATGAATTAGTTAAGAGACTGCTTAGATGCCTACTAAAATCCTAAAAACCAAAAGTGACTGCCATTAGAGAGGCTAAAGATCTGAACATCATCACTCTCAATGAGATATGTGGTTCTCTTCTCACTCATGAGCTGGAGCTTAAGGAAGAAGAAGAAGAAGACCGAAGGAAAGCAAAGGAAAAGAAAAAGAGCATTGTACTTAAAGCTAGCATTCTTGAAGAAGAGCTGGAAGAGCTTTCTTGTGATGATGATGAAAATTTAGCTCAGTTGCAAAAAATTTCAGAAAACTAATGAGCAGAAGAAATCGAAGGCTAACTAGAAGAGGTTTCAGGAAAGACCAAGGTGTTTCATAAAAAATAAAGAACAAAAATGAATCCAACAAAAAGAAAGAGATGATCTGCTACGAATGCAAAAAACTTGGTCACTTCAAGTCCGAGTGTCCATTGTTGAAAGATGAAACCCCCAAGAAAAATAAGTGATCCAAGAAAGCAATGGTGGCTGCTGCATGGTCAGACAGTGACACATCAAGCTCTAAAACTGATGATGAAAAATCTAAGGAAAGAGAAAACATCTATTTAATGGCACAAGAGGATGAAACAGAGGTAGCCTCATCCCTCTGCTTTAATTCTTATGATGATTTACAGGATGAATATAAATGCCTTTATGATGAATTTGAAAAACTTTTTTCAAAATACAAGTCATTGAAGAAAAAGGCTGCATTACTTAAAAATGATTTGGAATAAATCAAACAAGAGCTCACCTCTGTTTTTTAGCAAAGAAATATTTTGCAAGCTGAGTTAGAACACTCAAAAACAGACTTTGAGTCTTTAAAGCAAGAGCTGAAAAATAAGTCTGAAGCCTTGCAAATAACTCTTGATGAAAACACAGCTCTTAAATGCTTGAAAAATGAATCTTCAAAAAGAGATGCATACCACAATAAATATTCAGCTAAAGCATTACCTAGATGTTATAATTGTGGTAAACATGGTCATTTCTCATATGACTATTTTAAGAAAAGAAAAGTGCAAAAAGTTAAGAAAATTTAAGTTCCTAAGGGATTCTTTGTTGCAACTAACTCTGAAGGACCCATCAAAGTATGGGTACCTATAAAGAAAAACCGAAATTTTGTTTTGTAGGTTGAGTTGGACTTAAAAGAGACATGTTCAAGAGCTCAACTTAGGAAGAAACAACCTTGGTACTTGGATAGTGGCTGTTCACGGCACATGACAAGACATGAAGAGCTGTTTGCTCAGTTGGAAAAGAGAAAGAGAGGAACCGTATCCTTTGGATAAAGGCAGAATCCATGGTATAGGTATGGTTGGTAAGAGTTCTCAAACTCAAATTAGTCATGTGTTGTTAGTTAAAGGCTTAAAGCATAATCTACTAAGTATTAGTTAATTATGTGATAAAGGATTTAAAGTATGTTTTGATTCAACTAAGTGTGAAGTGATTGATATGAGTACAAATAAAATCTCATTTATAGGAAAAAGGTTGAAGAACATGTATGTCATTTTTCTTGAAGACCTCGATGTGAATAGTGAAGTATGTTTTGCTGCAAATGCTGAGAATGATAGCTGGTTATGGCATAGGAGATTAGGACATGTAAGCATGCATACTATGTCTAAATTAATAAAGAAAAATCTTGTTGCTGGACTGTCGGAATTGAATTTGAAAAAGATAGGATATGTGGTGCTTGCCAACTAGAAAAATAAGTTAGAACATCCTTTAAGACTAAGAAAATAGTGTCAACATCGAGACCTCTTGAATTGTTGCACATTGATCTATTTGGTCCAATAAGCACAACTAGCTTATGAGGTAAATCTTATGGCTTTGTAATAGTTGATGACTATTCTAGATATACTTGGGTATACTTTTTTGCTCATAAGAATGATGCTCTATAAGCATTCTTAAGTTATTGTAAGAAAGTAGAAAATGAAAAAGGACTAGCCATAGTTAGCATAAGGAGTGACCATGGAGGAGAATTTGAGAATGATGAGTTTGAAAAATTTTGTAATGAAAAGGAGTTGAATCATAATTTTTTTACACCTAGAGCACCCCAGCAAAATGGAGTTGCAGAGAGGAAAAACATAACATTAAAAGAAATGGCTAGGACCATGTTATGTGAGAACAACCTACCTAAATATCTTTGGGCTGAGGCAGTAAATACAGCAGCTTATATCCTTAATAGAGTCTCAATAAGGCCCTTGATTTCAAAGACTCCATATGAACTTTACAAAGGTAGGAAACCAAATATTTCTCACCTTAGGAGTTTTGGCTATAAATGCTTTGTATTGAATAATGGAAAACAGCCCATAGGGAAATTTGATGCAAAGAGTGATGAAGCAATATTTTTAGGATATGCATTAAACTTAAAGGCCTATAGAGCTTTTAACAAAAGGACCCTTACCATTGAAGAATTAGTCCATGTAGTTTTTGATAAGTCAAATGCATTACAAAAAGAAGTTCATGATGATGATGATGATATAGAAATCCTAGAAAAACAAATGGAAGAAATGAGCTTAGAGAACAATAAAAATAATGAAGAAAGCTCATCTAGAAGAGAAAATGAAACTCCATTTCTAAGAAATCAGCAAAAAGCAGAAAATCAGCATGATGATCTACCAAGGAGTTGGAGATTTGTAAGAGATCACCCACAATACCAAATAATAGGTGACATTTCACAAGGAGTTAGAACTAGGAAAGCAACTAGAGAAACTTGCGAGTTTTCAGCTTTTATATCTTAAATTGAACCTAAAAACTTTGAAGAAGCTGAAAATGAGGAAAGTTGGATAATGGCCATGCAAGAAGAACTTGATCAATTCACTAGAAATCATGTATGCTCATTGGTACCTAGACCTTCAAATCATCCTATTATTGGTACCAAATGGGTATTTAGAAATAAAGTAGATGAGCAAGGAAATGTAGTTAGAAACAAAGTTAGGCTGGTAGCAAAAGGATACAACCAAGAAGAAGGAATAGATTATGATGAAACCTTTGCTCTCGTAGCTAGGATTGAAGCCATAAGGTTGTTGCTAGCTTTTGCATGATTCATGATTTTAAGTTGTACCAAATGGATGTAAAAAGTGCATTCTTAAATGGACTAATTCAAGAGGAAGTTTTTGTAGAACAACCACCTGGTTTTGAAGATTTTGAAAAATCTAATCATGTCTTTAAGCTTCACAAAGCATCGTATGGATTGAAACAAGCTCCTAGAGCTTGGTATGAGAGTCTTTCAAAATTTCTAGTTGAAAAAGGATATGATAGAGGTAGCATCGATACTATATTGTTCATTAAGAGATATCTAAATGATTTAATTATTGTGCAAATATATATAGATGATATTGTATTTGGTGCAACTAATGAAGCTTTATGTAAGAACTTTGCAAAGGAAATGCAATGTGAATTTGACATGATGGGAGAGTTAAAGTACTTCCTTGGTCTTCAAATTAAGCAAAGTGAGGAAGGAATCTTCATCAATCAAGAAAGATATACTCATGATATGCTCAAGAAATTTGATATGCTGAAGCTGAAATCAATTTCCACACCAATGAGTACATCTACCAAACTTGACTTAGATGAAAAAGGAAAAGATGTAGATCAAAAGCTCTATAGAGGTATGATCGGCTCTCTTCTTTACTTAACAGCAAGTAGACCAGATATTCTGTTTTGTGTGTGCTTATGTGCTAGATTTTAGTCACAACCTAAGGAATCACACCTAACAACTATTAAGAAAATTTTTAGATACCTCGTAGACACTCAAGAACTAAGAATATGGTACTCTAGAAACTCAACTCTTAACTTAGTTGGATATTCAGATGCTGACTTTGTTGGCAGCAGAACTGATAGGAAAAGCACTAGTGGAACATGCCAATTTTTAGAAATGATGCTTGTGTCTTGGTCCAACAAGAAGCAAAACTCAGTAGCACTATCTACAGCAGAGGCTGAATATGTTTCAATAGGTAGTTGTTGTGCACAAATCCTTTGGATCAAGCAACAATTAAAAGACTATGGAATAATTATGCATAATGTACCAATATACTATGATAACACAAGTGCAATCAATATATCAAAAAATCCTGTGCAACATTATAGGACTAAGCACATTGAAATTAGACACCATTTTATTAGAGACCATGTAGTGAAAAATGACATTAAAATAGACTTGTGAATACTCTACATCAATTAGCAGACATTTTTACCAAACCACTGAGTGAAGATAGATTTTGTGAGATTAGAAGAAATTTGGGGATGGTTAATGTGAAGGAAACAAAAGAAAATCTTTGACTCTCACATTGAAAACATAATGCATTCAGTCGACTAAGAAATTCTTAGTCAACTAAGAGTGGCCTGACATCCTTAAATAATAAGACTTAGTGACTTTAATGAAAAAGGAGTAAATTGTGGTAAAAATTTGATTTATCGGGTGTAAAGAGGAAAAGAACAGAGTTACCAAAGGTAAATAATCAAAATTTTAAAGGGAGATTTGAAAATATAAAGAAATAAAAATAGGGGGATTCTTAAAGGAAGATGAGAAGTTTTCTTAGCAATAACTGCTGCCAACCTTTTTTTCCCTCTCCTCTACAACCCGTTGCTCTAAAAACAAAAACCTAAATCTTCCTAGTTGCCTTTAAAACTGACTCAGACCTTCAAAAATTTCTAAAACCAAAATGGCTAGAACATCTCAGAGTAAAGAAGTATCAGAGAAGAAGAAAGGAAAAAGGCCAATGGAGGAAGAAACTAGAACAGAAAGTCAGAAAAAGAAACAAAAAATTGTGCTTGCCTTAGTGAAGGAAATAGTCGAGAAACTAAGAGAAAACAAGCAAAGAATACACAAGAAGAAAGATACAAAACCCTAACTCCAGAAAGGTATCAGTTCCTCTTCTTCTTCAAAATTTAGAAATAAGCTGCATGAGTATAGATTCAAGAATATAGAAAATGCACCAATCTCCTACGAAAAATTTATTGATTGGAAGAGTTTTAAGGAAAATGTAGAAATCCAGACTAGTCTATCTAAGTACTTTGATGAGCTTAAACTTAAAGGTTACAATACCTTTAAGAATAGGTCATATAGTTCAAGTCTGGTTAAAGAATTTTACTCTGGCATTTCTCTGAAAGAAAAGGAATTAGTAGAATCTGATGACTATGTAGAGATGGGCTGAATTTTTATCTGAATGGGAAAAAGTTTATTATGACAGCTAAAAATTTAAAGAACCTGCTAAAATTAGAGGGTGAAGTAGGTGAATTTGAACTTCCAAAAAAATATGATCCGTCTTCACTGTGGGAGATCATCACTGGAAGAAAAAAAAATACTCCTCTAAAAGTAATTCAAGTCTAATAATCAATCCACAGATTATGATACTGCATTACTACATTGCAGCAAATATTCAAGGGAGGAGTGGGAGTCTTATCTACATCAGCCTCCAAGATCTTTGGCTGATGGAGCATGCTTTTAATGGAGTGTCTCTAAATCTGGAGAGATTTATGATTGAGAAAATGAGAAGTGCCTACAGACTTGACAAGGTAAATCTGCCATATGGGAATGTGATTACATCCCTTGTACAGAAGAAAGGAATATGAGCTAAAAGGTATGATATGGACCTGGTGAAACCAGAGATCAAGCCATTTATTATGGCAGCTTAATTAAGATGGGGTATGTGCTCGATGGAGAGAAGTTTATCAAAACCTCCAAAACTGGCCCAAGAAAAGATCACAGTCTGCTTGATCAATCTGAAGAAGCTTCTTCCAGATTTTTGAATGAGATGATTTTTAATCTGCTTATGAGGATTGATGGTAAGCTGACTGGCCAAGGAGTGAAGCTACAAAAGATGGAAGATAAAATCATTGAGTTAGAAAACAAGTTGAAGGAGAAAGAAAACATGGGGTTTGAACCTGTGGCTACAGACAGTTTTGCCACATCCAGCACTGCACCTACACAGCAAGGTGCTAAAGGCTCAGCAGAACCAGCAGATAAGTCTGCAAGTTTTGGCACTCAAGCAGAAGGCTCTACTTACAAGTCTACCAGTCTTGTTCTGCAAACTAAGGACTCCCCACAAGGAGTTGAACAGCCAGTCAAATCACTCTCCCTTGAACCTCAAAGTAAAAATGACTCAAAACAAGAGACTGAAGTAGTTGGTGCAGAAACTGAAAAACAACAAGCCTCTTCTCCAAATTCAGAGGAATTTTCCATTATGGACATTTTTTATCAAATGGTCAGAGAGGAACAAGTTGAAAAAGACACTGTCAAGACAGCAACTCAGAAAGATGGTGCAAATGTAAGAAAAGGAAAGAAACCTGCTTCAACTTCCAAACTAAAGGCAAAAATAAGGAAACCAGAAGCTACCACAGCACTACCAGTTGAAGCAAAACAACCAACCAAAGGAAGGAAGAATATGGCAACCAAGATAACTTTTCTTAAAAGAAGAAAGCTTCCAGATTGGCAGAGAAGTCCAAACCAGTTTCAACCTCTTCTCCTCACAGTTCAGTTCATGTTTTAGACAAATCTTCTCCAGACTCTTCTCCTAGAAAGTCATCTTTTCTCCGAGAACCCTCTCCGTTTCCTCTCAACCCTTTCTATGGAACTGAATCCTCTCTCTCTCTACTTCATCCGATGAGTAAAATTCCCCTCCTTTGATGTTGACAAAAAGGGGGAGTAGTATGGTACCAGGGGAGCAAGAACTAGAGAATAATGTTTAAAAAATAAAAAAATGTTAGGGTAGAGGAACCAAGAACCTAGGAAAAGAAAGAAAGTAGAACCACGGGAGCATGAAATTATAGAAATAGGATATAGGAAGCAAAACTAGTTTGGGGCATTTTCAAAAAGCTTTTTATTCAACTATTATTTATGCCTTGGTGGTACTTAAACACTTAGCTTTAATTTTGTTATTTATGTGGATGTATGTGAAATATGAATGCTGATATGTTTATGATATTTAACCGCTGTAAACTGAAGTATGCTGATGTTTTGATATGTTGACTATCATAAACAAAATTTGCTGCTAATATGCTGATATGGATTTGCATGCTAATAGATAATGTTTATATAATGTCTGATGAGAATGAGTTATAGATGAAGCATATAGCATATCAATTGAAATATGGATGATGAAAACATAATCTGAAATCAATTGACTGTTGACAACTGCTGGAACATAGATAAAAATCTGTCAAAACTTGCAACTGAAAATCTCTGGATGCAAATCACTCTATATTGCTGCACATATATATTCTCTAAATATACAATATCATTTTCTATATGATGAAAATAAAACTGGCTGAAATAAAATAAGCAAAATATGCACACACTAATGAGGAGCTTATACTTAGGGGGAGCAATCCTCAATTCCTGCAGAAAACTAAAAAGAATCTTAAATGACACTATGCTGTTAATCAAGGAGTGTTTTGTCATCATCAAAAAAGGGGAGATTGTTGGCTCCATTAGTTTTGATGATAATAAAACATTCCCATTTATTTGTGTTTAGTTCCTTGACTTAAGTGTGCAGAAAATTAATACATGAAATTAATTTATTAAATCTTCAAAGAGTATTTTTGAAAGAAAAAAATGGATAAAATCAACAAGATGTAACTGAATAACAAGGAGGAAGCTTGTTGGTTTAACAAAGAAGAACATTGGTTGACCAAATTTCAAATTGAAGAAATGACGGGCTGAAGAGTTTGAGAAACAAAACCAACTTAGTCAACCAAGTCAGTCGACTAAGTGCCTTCTACTAGAATCTGCAAACCAGAAACAGAATCAACTTAGTCAACCAAGTTAATCGACTAAGAGCTCTCTGTCTGCAATTTGAACCACAACACTACAAGATAGATTAACGGCTAGAACTTATCCTCAACTGTTTTCAACGGATATAAACTACCAAACTGCCATCAGAGTTGCATCTTCAAGTATAAAAGGGTCTTCCAACAATGAGAAACAAGTTTTCAGAAGCCTTGAATGAGATTTGAGCTTTAGAAAGAAGAAAAACCAGAAAAGCTTCACTGCACTTGTTTGCACTTAAATGCCTACTCTTTGTCATTGTATTTAGTACTCAATCTTGTACCAATCAGATCAACTTGTGATCATAGGTACTTTCTGTAATCTCTCTTTTTGTATACTTAGAGTGAGGGAGTCACTCTAAGTGGTTGTTCAAGCTTGGGAAAGCTTGAATGTTATAGGTTGTGGTTGAGCCTTGGAAAACCACTTTGGGTTTTAGTTGAGCCCATGAAAAACTAGTGTAAAGGTTTTGGCTGAGCTTGTGAAAAGCCATTGTAATAGCTTGGTGAAAGCTTGTGAATTTCACCTGATTCTTAGTGAATCGTTAGGAAAATCCTTGGTTGGATAATCAAGGTAGTGGATGTAGGTCTTGGACCGAGCCACTCTAAATTGTTGTGCACCTTATACTCTGTTTTTACTTTCTTAAGTTCTGGAAATTAGTTCCACATCTTGTCAAGAGCCAAATTGTGCTATTCACCCCCCCTCTAGCACATATTAACGGAACCAACAGTCACGTCCCCGAGCATCAAATGGCCACAATGTAATTGTTAAGTGGAGTGGCTAGGAGGTTGATGAATGAAATTAACATGCTTGACATCTTTTAGCATAGCCCATGTTGTCTTTTACCATTATTTGCTAATAATACTCTATTCTTTTGATCTGGAAGTGTAACTTAGCTTCAGATTGATGTGACCCATAAATTCATGAGTGAGTTTCTTGTAAGGCTTTGTATGCTTCTTCATCTCCTAAACAACGAAGGAAGACTCCATTGAAAGAATATCGATAAAGTGTACCCTTAAAATAAATAAATCGAAGAGCTCAATGTATTATTTTTGTTTTGTGCCTTGGATTATTAAAAAGCTTTCCATGCTTTAGGTAGTCAATTAATGGTTGACACCAATCTTCTTTTTCCACATCAAGGACTAAGACGACATTAGATTCTATATCGACTTCTTCACACAAAGTTACTGGTGGGAAAATCCATCATTTTCATAAAGGAACTTTTAATTCTATACTTTGAAATGCAATTGCTAACGCCAAATTAGCCAAAGAGTCTACTTGCCTATTTTCTTTTCTAGACACATGTTCTAAGCTAGCTTTGTCAAACCATTCAATAACCCAACTTAAAGTGTTTGGAGATTCCAAGTTGGTTGTATACCAAATCCTTTCACTTTGTGAAGTTAAAAAGCTTGAGCTCTTGCCATATGTCAATTATGTTAAAAAGCGTTTGAATTCAAGATCAATGTGCCTAGACCCTTAAAGCAAAGTTCTTAAGTCTAGTTTGTGATCAAGATCAAGTTGCCTAGACTCTTGAAGACAAAGTTATCAAGTTCAGATCGTGTTCACGATCAAGTTCAAGTTCTTGACTCTTGAAAACAAATTGGAGAAATTAACTAGAGGAATTTCAAGGATTGTAAACTTGCATCAAATCTTTGTACTTTGTCTCATAATTTTCTAAGTTAATATTCAATATGTAATTTGTGTGTAAAACATCATTAACGCCAAATACTTGCGTTTGACGTCAGATTTACTAATACAATATTCCATTGGTAATTGGCTTTTTTAACCAAATTTGGATAGAAGATTCTATCCAAATATTGGTTGCAATTATTTTATATTATTTTATTATTTTTAGTATTTTTGGGTGAATTTTTGTCCAAATTTTTTATGAAAATTTAAAAACGTAAGAAGCGTGATCAAGCCTTTCTTTGTTTTCCTAAAACCCTCAGGTCCCTTAAATCCCTAAAACATTCCCCTTCTCTTTCACCTAACCACTTGGACCATTCTGTGCCACATATACTATCGTTGCCGCTATCCTCCAAAGCTACCCCATCATTGACCAAGATCCATTTCATCGTCAATTGATTGAAAATGTAAGTTATAAATTAGTTTTTTTAGTTAACTTTTTTTTAATTTAATTTATTATTTGAAATTGTAACATTATTGAGGTTTGTTTATTGATGAAGTTGCGTTGATGTTTGTTGATTAATTGTTTTAAATTTGTTGTATTGTTTGTTGATGATTATTGTTAATATGAAAGTTACCAAAAATTAGCACTAAAAAAAAATTTTGTTAGTGTTTGTTGCTTGTTTGTTAATATGCTTTTTTTTGTTTCCAAATTAATTGTTTTAGAGTACTCACCTAATTAACTATTGGCAGCATTTATGTGCTGGCTTGGGTAGTGACCCAGAAGATATCAATTCATATTTAGGTAGAAAATGCTCACTTAAGTAATGAAAATGGGTATTGAGTTGATCAATGTCTAAAGGAAATTAAAGAAATTGTCTCCTTCATAGAAAAAATGATCATTGATTCTAAATGTGTTTCTTTAATATTAAGGAATTTATTTTATTTTTAATAAAAAATTATCTCAATATAAATGCAATACCCTTAAAAGAATTCTACTTAATTATGTTAGCTTTAAAATTATTATAATTTTGATTATGACAAAAAGATCAAATTTGCTTGAACATTATTTGAGTGATCTTTGAGAAATTCTTGAAATGATTTAACTTCCATACATTTGTTTTTACATAGTGACAAACTTTACTTTTGAAGTTATTGAACTATATCTATAAGCTTGTATGAGTTAGGTGTATGAGCGCTTATAATTTGTATTCATTAAAGTTTGATTTAAAGATTAAAAGAAAATTTAGATATACTCATGAAAAATGAGTTTTAAATATCTTTTTTAATGATGACAAAAAATGAGAAAAGGAAGACTAAGTTAAATAGAGTTTGATAGGTTTTCATGTTTAATTTATGTGTGTGATGCTTAGTTATGATTTTGTTGAATATTTTGTGCTAGTTATTATGGATATTTAATATATCTTCCTTAACTACTATGGATATTGTATATCTTGTTGAGTTACTGTGGATGTTATAAATATTTTATTACAAATCATTAAAGAAAACTAGATGCATTAACTAAGGGGGAGCAACTCATTATGCATAAAGATTTGAAGTATTCATATTGAACATAAACATTGCACTCTTGATCAATAAGTGTTTTGTCATCATAAAAAATAAAAGAGAGAGAATGCTGACTCCATATGCTTTTGATGATAACAAAACATTCTCATTCATTAATGTCTAATTATATTATTTAAGTGTGCAAGAGAAAACTTAAATTCATTAATATATTTGGTATTTGAAAGCAATTCAAGATGCTTGTTTAGTTGTAAGATGGGTTAATTGGTTAAGCAAGCAAAAAAGAAAATGCTTTAATGAAGATAGATTAGTCTTAATTGATTAACACAAATCCTTAATCAATTAAAGCAATTTTGGGTGCTACACTAAGGACAGACAGAAAGGTCTTAATTGATTAACACAAGGTTTAATCAGTTAAATGGGTGTTGGATGCAAAACAAAAGCCTTTTAATCGGTTAAAGGAAAAGAGTTAACTCGTTAAAGGTTAAAGTTAAAGTGTTAAGAGTGCCAAAATTCAAATTCAAAATATTGATGACCGTCCAAGGTACCAAACCAAGAGATTTACAGTTGAAGAACTCTTAATTGGTTGGAGCCCATTTTAATTAATTAAGGATGAATGGAGAGAAACTTCAATCAATTAAAAAGAGTATTAATCTGTTGAAAAGAGGCTGGCCAAAAACAGTGCTTGAAAACAGAAAGTTATTAATTAGTTAAAGCTATCATTAATTGGTTAACACAAAGAAACAATGTGTAAGTCAAAGAAGACTTAATCAGTTAAAGCATACCTTTAATCGGTTAATGAAGCACTGTCTACACATTTGAATTTAAGCACAAAAGGACAAAATAACGGCTAGAAATGGCTAGTTTTTGTCTCCAACTGCCAAAGGTGATTTTTTCAAGTATTTAAAGCCTCTTAAACAGTCAAAAATGATATAGAAAAGCCATTCAAAGTGATTTTGAGCTTAGAAGACCAACACTCTTCTTTTAACACTTGTATTTCACTCCCATCCTTTGAAAAAGTGATAGAGCTTAACTTTGTACATCATAGATCAGCTAGATAATCAATTGTACTTCATCTTTGCTCTTTTATTTATTTACTTAGAGTGTGAGACACTCTAAGGGATAGATCAAGCTTGGGTCGGTTTGGTTGTTGTTGTAGGTTCTAACTTAAGCTTAAAAAAATTAGTTTTGGGTTTTGGTTGATCTTAGAAAAAACCATTGTTAAAGGTTGTGGCTGAGCATGTGAAAAGCCATTGTAAAAACTTAGTGGAAGCTTGAGAATTCTACTGATTTTAGTGAATTGGTTTGAAAATCCTTGATTGAGAGATCAACGTAGTGGATGTAGGTCAAGGGGACCGAACTACTATAAATCATTGTGGTTTGTCTACTTTCTTTTATTTCTTTTTTCTTAACACTTAAATCATTCCTCCAGTAAGTTTTAAACTTTCATTTTCAAATTCCCTTGATCAACTCTTTACTTCGAAAAAGTTTACTTGTTAATTGGAAAGTGTCATTAATCCCCCTCTAGCACGCTCTTTGGAACCAACAAATTAATTATATAAAAAAAATTAGTAAGTATTTAGTTATAGTTTACATTAAAAAAATAAATATAATATAAGTACAACTTTTTTTTTTAATTGTAGATGGGACTTTTGGGTTTATCAATAGAGAAAGCATAGAAGAAGGGGTTTTTAAGCAAATAAAGTAGTTTAGTTAATGTCAATTGCACAATATCAATTATTTACCTCATTTAAGAGAAAAGCAGATGGATGACGATAAGGTCAGTTTTCATTATAACGTTTAAAAAATACAGTCAAAAGAGGAAGACCATTTGAGAAAAAAAAACTAATCTTAGAAAAGAAGAAGAAGGAAAAAAAAAGGAAAAATATATTCAAGAAAGTAGTGATTAAGGTACGATCAAACTCTAACTTATGAAAATTGTATTTTGCATAGTTTGAAATAAAAATCCCTAAGATTAGGTTATGTTTCTTTAACTTTCGTTCAAATTCGGTATTGTTTCGGTGACTTTCCTGTGGAAAGATGGGTACCAACGGAAAGATTTTGAAAAGATCTTTCTAATAGTTTTTTCAGCATCTCGTTTGGCTTTGTGATTAGAAAGATATGAATTTTTGAAATTGATTGGAAATCGTTTTTAATAGTTTTGATAACCGAACTTTAGGTCACCGAAACTCAATATTTCGGTAACATTTTGAGTCGTTTCTTTGAGAGCTTTTTGTAGTGTGAATTGTGCTGCTTAATTTGGTGTTAATGGCTCAGTTAGGAGCTTTCTATGTTAAGAGAATCAAAACCTCAAAGTATACTCATTGAACTTGGAAACCTAGAAATATGGGTATTTCAGTAATGATTTTTAAAATTTTGGCTTTTGTAACTTGGAAATTTTGCAATCTTTTTTATCAAAAGTAATTTTAATGTTATAGTGTGATATGAATACTTCAATTTGGTTTTGAGTTTATCACTGGAAACAATTCGAGTTAAAAGTTATAAGTGCTTGAAGTAAGCCAAATGGTCATAAAAATATGAAATTTCAAAATTTATAAAAAATTCATTTTTAATTATTTTGAAAATTATTCGTGACCTATATTTGACCTACTTTGATAGAAACTTCAGAAATTTAAGATATTTGAATTTTAGCGAAATTTTTTTATGAATAAATATTTATTTGAAAAATTATTTTTGAATTGGCAGATTTCGAAAAAATTTTTAACAATATTCAAGAGTTAAAGTTTAATTAGCATTTGAAATATTTCCATCAAACTTATATTTGTTATTGATTTTGTATTTTGTCCTATAAGTTTCTAAGTTTTGAATGTTTTACATATTTATAAATTATTAAAAAATTAATTTTTATTTTTAATCAAAATTAGTTTTAGTTAGCAAAATAGGTACTATACCCTAAATGATTTAGAATGACCAGCAGGGAGTCATGGTTCGTTTTGATAAGTAGTAATGTTGGTTTCCAATTTCGAGTACTTTGAATTAATAAGCTTCAAGAGGACTCTGATTCTTTGTCCATTGATTTTTGTTAATGAATCAAGTAAATGACTGATATCCCTTCGATGTTTTTATACCCTAAAAATTAGCCTCAATGTGAATTTGAATTTCGTATATTATGTATAATATATTTTATCCTATGATTTGTTAAAATCGGATTGAGCATGCAAAATGTATATATATAATTGTCGTATGTTGGATTTAGAATATAAATTATGCAAAGTATGATTTTTTATTTTGAAATTTGAATATGATTTTGTTTAATGTATGCATATGTAAAGCCCGACCTTATAAAATGCTTAACAGGACATACATGTGATGGATAGTATGTTTGCATGATATGAGAGTTTCGAAAAATTTACAAAAGTTGGTATTGTACCTAAAGGTACAACAAAGTTGATTTAAGCCTCAAACTAAATCAAATAGAGATTTTATGGTGAAATTGAAAATTTTACAATCCATGAATGATTTAAAATAGTGATTTGGAGTTCGAGGATCAATTTGGAGTCAAACAGAAAATTTCACTATACAAGGGCAAGATGGTAATTTTGCCACTCAAGGACAAAATGGGAATTTTTTTGAAAGATTTTGATCACATTTGACTTATTGGAGTATGATTTGAGGTTGAGAAGTGCAAAATTGTAATCTCAGTATTTTTCGAAACATAAGGGTAAAATGGTAATTTTGCCACCTCAGTGGCAAAATTATAATTTTACACCACCTGACACTTGTCCAGCACATGGATTTTATCCAATATTATCATGGATAATTGAAGAAATTTATATGGTGGACAGAGAAAGCTTAATAGTTAAGAAATTACAAATGGACCATAATAAGGTGACATGTGTCAAGTTTATAACCATTTATTATTTAACTTTAAATTTAGCACAAAATCAGCCCATTTTCTTCATATGGCCGGCCAAAGGAAAACAAAAGGAAGAAAAGAAGAACAAGAAACCTAGGTGGGAAAATTCAAGGGAAAATTGGTGGATTTTAAGTAATCAAGCAATCAAAGGTAAAATTTCTTGATTTTGACTTGTGATCTACCTTTCCCATGCATTTCTCCTTATTTTTCATGATTAAATTTCATGTTTTTATGGTGAATTCATGGCTGGCCGAATAAGTATGGAGAGAGAATGATGTTGGATTGATTTGATTTCAAGTTATGTTAGTGTTTTTAGTTAGTTAGTGATGTGAGCAAGAAAAGCCGACAAGAAAAATTCATTTTCTCCCATTACCCATAAGAGGCCGAATTTTCTAGAGAGAATATTGAGGCTAAAATTGATGATATTTCATGATATTTTGGTGATATTTGATGTTTGGTGAGGTTAGAAATTAAATGGGAAATTTTGGTGTGAAAATCTGAATTTTTGCTCAACGTATAGACATGTGTGATTATTGACCCGAGACTGATAAATTGAATCTCATTCACATTCACTGAGGTAATTTAGGTATACTTGGAGTGTAGAAAGTAAGAAGAATTGATTTAAAGTTAAATTGGAGATTTTAGCCGATTAGACCAAGTATAGTGTGACTTAGGTCGAATATCACATTTAAACAATTAATCGGACATTTTGCATTCCATATCATGCATTAGTGTAAATTAGTTTAATTTCAATTTAGTACCAATGTAATAAGTTTCTCGATTTTGTACTGTGTCAAGGTGGTGAGTCCTCCAACAAGGGCAAGAAAATTGTACCCGAGGATCGATAATCAGAGTACTTTAGAAATTCAACTCCTGAAATAGTGAGTAATCTTACTATCGTCTTAATTATCTAAAGTAGTTTTTATCCAATTTTATGATTTTATGGAAAATGAGTTTAAATGACAAATCTTTATGTTTTATAAATAAAATGTGTTTAAACGAAATGATTTTATAAATTGTCTTGAAATCGAATAATGATTTTGAAAAATAGAGTAATTGGAGACCACTGATATGTTGTAAATTTATGATTTGAATAAATGGCTTATGTTAATGTGTTGGCATGACTGGCTGGGTTGTGGTTTTTGTGAACTGTATGAATTGTTCTATTTTACATTTACAGGCTGGGTAGTATTAAATTAACCCTGTCGTGCTGTCAAAATTTTATTGTATGGTGGGTATTGCTTGCTGCAGTGGGCTGGGTTCTGTGGACTAGCCTATTAGAGGGGCACGGAATCCTGACATATTTTACCTCGGTTGGAGAGGCAAGTAGGGTAACTCCCGAGGTATAACTTTTAGAGTTCACTTCACGCCAAACCACCACGTGAGGGGGAACTCGGTCAACGCCAAGGAACGACTATATTTTCTAAATAAAAACATGATTTATGAGTATATAACTTTTTAATAGCCTTGGCGGACTCAGTTTGGGATAGCCTTCGACCAAGGTATCCCTGATAACTGAGTATGAGAATAATTTTTGGCATGAGCCAAGTTTTAAGAAATTCATAAGCCATGTTGATTACTCGATTTAAATGAATTAAATTTTATTTGGTTGAAATGAGTTGAAAGATGATAAATTAAAGCATGATGATTTATTTTATCTGTCTTCATTTACTCGACTTTAGATATTTTAGATGGTATTTATTTACTCACTGAAATTTTATAATCTCACCACCCTCCTTTCCACCCATTTCAGGCTCAGAATAGACTGTAGATAGCTGATCGCATCGAGGACTACCATTGGAATTGCATTTTTCAAACTCTAGGTTCACAGTCCTCTTTACTTTTAAATATTCAGGGGTCTCACTTATTACTATAAATTAAATTTCATACTCTAGTTATCTGTACTACTGTATATAGGAATTGATATATATTTTACTTAATATTTCTTTTATTTTTCTATTATATCCAAATAAGTATAGTTTCGTTTTAAATGAAGATTTTAGACTTTTAAACTCATTTTGATTATAAATTATGTGTTTTGTACTTGTATATCACATTTTACCGAATTTCAAAAATTTTGAAAAAAATGATCAAAATACCCCTATGAGACGAAAATTATTTTTTTTTATTTTAAATTGAAAACAGTTTAAAATCTTTTAGAACGTGGTAATTGACCATAGCTACTCACAGGGGAAGTAACAAGCTGATATTAATGCCTTGCGGGGTTCCGGTTGACATTACGGGTAATGAGTGTCAATCGAGGCATCGCGACGGTTGTCATAGGCTCGAGGGGAGTTCTGAGTCGTGACAGCATATATGATTATCTTTATGAATACTTAGTTTGAAATGATTATGTTTTATATGTGCAAGAGATATGTTTTGAGAAAGTGGATACACTATTTTGTGAAATTAAGTAATCTAAAAATTTATATTTTTGTTTTGTCTCCTAGTATAGCTATGCTCTGATCTTGCCAATGGTAAATGTTAGTCATGTCGACATGTATTCTGTAATTAGAAATTGATCTCCCAACCGCAACATTGATTACAAAATAGTGGTATTTGTGATATCTGTTCAGTTTAGTCAATGGTAGCTTTTGATATACTTCTGTCTCATGTCACTAGGGTTAATTGTGGTTTTGATTCTAACCCATGCCATTGGGATTAATTGTGGTCTTTATTTTAACTTATGCCACAGGAGTTAAGTGTGGTCGTAGCATATTATAAGAGACCAAAAAAATTTGAATTTAGTGTGAAATTATGTTTTTTTTTTTTGTCATCTAAAAGTTTCAAAATTTTGTTCAACTTCGTTATCAGAAGTGAAATTATATTGACTTCCATTATTTGAAAATGAAATTTTAAAATATATGATTCTAAATGAGATTATCCAAAATTCTGTCTTGATATCTATATGAATATTGATAATTTTGGTCTAAATGTTTTGAACATGCTTAATTAGGTTGAAGGGATGTTAGTTACTTACTGAGTGGTTGTACTCATTCCTTTAATTCTCATCATTTTACAAGTTTCGACATCTTTGCATGTTTGAAAGTTAGACTTGCTTGGCGAGAGTTTTGGTTTGCAAGATTTACATATGCCCTTGGATAATTATAAGCTATGATGTGAGTATTCAATTTTAAATCTTTGGGAGAATTGTATTTTAATATTATATTTGAAGAATTGAGAATCTTGTAAAGTGTAGATTTTGAAAAGACATTGGACATAGTGCATTTGATTAAGTATGATGTTGTTGCCTTACATGCTTGTGTTATATTTGGAGAATTGAGAATCTTGTAAAGTGTAGATTTTGAAAAGACATTGGACATAGTGTATTTGATTAAGTATGACATTGCTACCTTACATGCTTAAGGGATTCATCTCATAAGCATATGACGTCTGTTAGGTCCCAAAACCTTGAGTTTGAGGTGTGACAATAAATTTTTACATTATATAAAATTACATAAGTAACGTGCATGTTTTTGTTAAGAAACAAAGTAATTTTTTGGAAATAATCTACAAAGTTTGGGAATGGATACCATTTCCCTTACTAATATATCTCATATCTCACGTATTGAGTGGATTAAATGCATATAACGACTTCTATCCCTTGTACCTTCTCAATAGTCTGGAAACAATGTAGATTTGACTTGGAAAACATTCCTTTGAACAAGAGAGCATAGTTAGTTGTTACCAACTTGATTCCGTCTCAATCGTCTACAGCCATTGCTATTGTAATACTAGTCAATCCATCACACATAATTTAACCATTAAAATTCTCAAGAGAAACATTATCCTTTGCATTTTCATTGTCAAATTGTCAAATTGTTTTGAATGCTACATATAACCACCCATTTAAGATCAAAACAAAGTCGGTTTGCGTACGAGTAAGGATTCAAATATGGACATGGACTTTTCGAAATTTTGTAATATTTTGGACATAATGGAACCCTTGTTACTCGTTACTCTTTCTTAGGAGAATAGTAAGACGATTCCGAAGGTGTAGAAGATATTTAACCCCTTGCTCTCAAGTCACCATCCAGCCTTTAGTGAAGTAAGCGGAAACATTTATCCTTTTTCTTTCTGACCCAATCTAATACTAACCCTGCGACTCCCAAAAATGTAATATGAATCCTTCCATTTCCCTGTCTATATCTGTTGTTTTAGCCTGAAAATGCTGTAGCAGAGAACAGAATGGTAAGGCATTGTAATAGTAACTGCAGGAATAACGAGGAAACTACATTTCCCTGTGAGAAGATTTTTGGAACCTGCAGGCCAAAACCCATGGTATAGTTGCCAAGTTTCTGAGCCTTTCTGATGGCACATTCATACACTTGGGACCTAGCAATTTATTATGAACTTCCAGTTATACTAGACTGAAGTTTGGATGAATTGATTGTGGACCGTTGGGTTCAGGAAAACCACTGTTCCCCCAGTAAACTTTTGCATCATCCCATAAATAATTCTTCTCTAGGAATATTTAGGGCAGCCATGAACTTGTTGATGTTATTTGAAACAAATTAGCAGTAACATTATCTGGGTAATTTTTTGGTTGCCTTTTGGCATAAAGCATGTATAGTTGTGGGATTTGTTAGCATTAGAAGATATTATAAAGATTGTGAAGATATGATGTGCATGCTTTATATACAAGGATGGATATTTTCTAGATTTTAAATAGCTCTTGGTAGTGGAAATCACAATTAGTTTATTTCAAGTCCATGTTGGGTATTTAATTTCTTATGTGAACATCCAATTATTACCAAGAAACTTCCTACATCCTAGCTTGTTAGTGTAGTTTATTATTGTTTAACTATTGTAAAGCAGATCAGGCATATTTTGCTCCATATGCGTATTTGTTCCTCTAAAACACAAACCAATGTTTCATATTCAAGTCTCCTTACCACTCTACTTTTTCTTTTATTAGATGTATGCTAACTTTTTAACCTTTTTAGTTGATAATTTGACTCATGTACTGAAAACAAGAGATCGATTCTATTAGGAAAAAGGTTCTCTTTTGGTCCTCTCACTTAATTTGTAATAAAATTGAATATATCTAATGAAATTTATTCACATACTTAATGCAAATCTATCACTTTGGTGGCAAAAAATCCAGTTCATAGCTCATTGGAGTAAGTACTCCTGGTGGGAAACTAATACCAGAGGATAAAAAGTACCAGAAACCAAAAAATATGTAGGCATCCTGAGAAAAGAGGCTGCAGCCTGCAATGACACATGCAAATTGTCAGTGAATGAAAGGGCTTCTCTGCAAATGACTTAACAAAATTTTTAATTTTTTTTTATGGAAATGCAAAATCACAAAAATACAAAAGCCTTTAACCAAAAAGGAAAGCTAATAAACTATCATTACATAACACTTTCAGTGATTATTAGTAGTATTTTACAAAAAAAATGAAGACCAATAAAATCATGACAAGTACAGTACCTTCTTTTCACTACCATAATAATATCTTTTTTTTGGGATGATTGTTTCACTACCATGTCAATTCTGTATAAATTCTCAAAGGGTAAATTTCCTTTGTCTCACTGTTTCTGAAATTGTGACCTGCAACATATATATGTATATATATATTACATTATACAATAACCTTCCAATCACAAAAACCAAGACAAAACCAGCCAACAGAGCAGAACATTTTTTTGCAGTTAACCAGATTCTCTCATTCGAGTTTAACCTGGATCAGAAAACTAACTTCCCCTTTCGTAATTACAGTTAACGTGCTTCAATCTTCAAACATCAATTTCATATTTAAAATCTTTAGTTTTATTTGGTAAAACTTTCCTTTTAAGTTTCTTATTTTAACAACAACAGCAACAACAATAACAACAAAAAACTATTAACAAGAAATTAGTTTGTCCATTAATACTAGTTAAAAATAAATAAAAATATTATTTTTACTAAATTTAGAAAAGGGAAAATAAATCAATTACAAATTCTTTCCTTAAATTTCCATTTTTCAATGATATTGAATTGGAAACTATTGGATGATCTTATGTTAATGAATTTGTATTGATGTTAACCTTAAATGTAAGTTTAACCTCGAACTTTAGGACAGAAAAATCTATACCAATTTACCTGCCCAAAAAGAGTTATTATTTGAAAAAAAGAAAAAAAAATGTTACTCTGTTTCATCGAAATATTAATTTTTGAGCCAGAAAAACTCTTTTGGTTTGACCAATGGTCTTACACATGCATTCTCTTTCTTGTATAACTTTACAATTTCTCTCTCTATATATACACTCACTCACTCAAACACTCTCTTTGTGCTTTGCCCTTTCCTTTTTTTTTTTCTTCTCTTCTGCTTAGTTCTCGAACTGATAAACTCAAAAACGACATTGTCAGATTTTCGAGACCTTAAAAAAGAGGAAGAGAGAGAGAGAGAAAAAGAAAGGGCCTTTAGATCTCTCATTTCTTTCACTCCCCAGATCCTCCTCCCTGTCTCTCTCTCTGTCTCTCTCTCTTTCTTCCTTATGGCTGTTCTCAATCAAAAATTTTAACTCAATTTCCCTGAGTCAACCCAACTCAACTCATTTTAGCTCTTGCTTCCTTTCTATCTTGGTTTTTTTTTTGTTTTTCCATTCAAAAAGTTGGTTTAGCTTTGATTTTGAGTTTACAATGGCTGAAACAACAGAAACAAAGGCAGTCCCGGAAGCAGAAAAAAAAAAAGAACAAAGCTTGCCATTTTACCAACTTTTCTCTTTTGCAGACAAATATGATTATTTCTTGATGATCTCTGGTAGCTTGGGAGCTATTATCCATGGTTCCTCAATGCCTGTTTTCTTCTTATTATTTGGTGAAATGGTTAATGGCTTTGGAAAAAACCAATCTGATTTGTCCAAAATGACTCATGAAGTTGCCAAGGTTTGTTTCTTTTTTTTCTTTATCAAATCAAAAATTTTCTTTTTCTCTGTTTTACTATAACTTTTTCTTAAACGTTTTTAGATCTAAGATCTGTTAATTTTGTTGTTGTTTTAATGCAGTATGCACTCTATTTTGTGTATCTTGGTCTTATTGTCTGCCTATCATCTTATGCAGGTATATTTCATTTTCTTATTCTTTTGATTTTTTATTTTTTGGTTAAGACTTAAGAGTTGAGGCCTTTTTCTTTTAAATGTATACAATCTTTGAAAGGAATCGTTCAGGCAACAGTACAGTTGTTGCACCATGGGCTCAGTCATAAGTGACTCGTGTAGTGTAGCCAGTTCAACCAAAAACGGACCGGTGGGTGTGTGCCCACGTGGTCTTAAGGGCTGTCTCTTTGTCCTTTTGTTTCTTCACTCGTCAATCTCAATACCCTTTTAATAAATTTCTCATTTTCATTTCTTTTAAGTTATATATTTTCGACATTATCTTCCACTATAGTCCCATCTCTTTCATTGTAAGTACATTTGATTTCTTACTGTGGTAGCTAGCTGTTAATTTTAGCTGTTAAAAAAGTGAAAACTTTACTATTTGGTTTTCTTCTTCTGGTAACCAGAGATTGCATGTTGGATGTACACTGGGGAAAGGCAAGTAAGTACATTGAGAAAGAAGTATTTAGAAGCAGTGTTGAAGCAAGATGTTGGATTCTTTGACACTGATGCAAGAACTGGGGATATTGTTTTTAGTGTTTCAACTGATACTCTACTTGTCCAAGATGCCATCAGTGAGAAGGTAGGTTGGTTGGTTGTTGTTTTCCCCCCTTTTTTTATTTTTATTTTTTCGCTTTTTTCTGTTTTATGGGTGTAATCTGATGCTGGCCACGGCGTTAATTTTCAACTGGCTAATCTGGGTTTGTTGCTTATACATAAATGCGGGTCCCCTACCTTATTATTTCGGGCTTGAATCTTTGACCGTGCACGTTAGCATATCTGTGTGATCGTGCGCGGGCATATTTTGTTTGAACGTTCTCCATTTGGTTTCTCAAGTGATCAATGGAATGAAATAAGAGTTTCTTTAAGCATTAAGGACTAACATATATTTTCTTTTCTTTAGGTTGGGAACTTCATACATTATTTGTCAACTTTCCTGGCTGGTTTGGTGGTTGGTTTTGTATCAGCCTGGAGGTTAGCACTGCTAAGTGTGGCAGTGATCCCTGGAATTGCTTTTGCTGGTGGCTTATATGCCTATACTCTGACCGGCCTCACTTCCAAGAGCCGGGAATCCTATGCAAATGCTGGCATAATTGCCGAGCAGGTGAGCTATTTTGGCCTAAGAAACCATAAATTAACTTGTAATATTTTATAACTGGTATATCTTGTTTGTTATATTGTGGTTGTGGACTATTTTTCTTCCATGTGGTTTGTAATAATGAAGTATCTGTTACACTGCCTTCTACCGTGTAACACTCAACGGAGTCGATTTTCTTTCAACTTTATCACTATCACTTTCCAAATTCCTGATGGAATTTCAAATTTCATTTTTATTTCTGTTATCAGAAATTTATCCCATATTACAGTATAACACCTTCATCTTTGGGAGCATTATGTTATTAATTTAATTTTTTCTGCCTGGTTGCCTAAGTCTTTAATCATGTGGACAGGCCATTGCACAAGTTCGTACTGTATATTCGTATGTTGGTGAGAGCAAGGCCCTTAATTCCTACTCAGATGCAATACAGAACACGCTAAAACTTGGATATAAGGCTGGCATGGCCAAGGGTTTGGGGCTAGGGTGTACATATGGCATAGCTTGCATGTCTTGGGCCCTTGTGTTCTGGTATGCTGGTGTTTTTATCAGGAATGGACAGACAGACGGGGGGAAGGCATTCACAGCAATTTTCTCTGCCATTGTTGGTGGCATGTAAGATATTAAGCTCATGTATCTTATCTTTTGTGATTGAAGATGAATTAAGCTTAATTGTCGATTTTAATTGTTTTCTATTGCAGGAGTTTGGGACAGTCATTTTCCAATCTTGGGGCATTTAGTAAAGGCAAAACAGCTGGTTACAAGTTGATGGAGATTATCAAGCAAAAGCCCTCCATAATCCAAGACCATTCTGATGGAAAAGTACTGCCTGAGGTTAATGGCAATATAGAATTCAAGGATGTAACTTTCAGCTATCCATCAAGACCAGATGTGATCATCTTTCGCAATTTTTCAATCTTCTTTCCTGCAGGAAAGACTGTTGCAGTTGTTGGTGGTAGTGGATCAGGGAAGAGTACTGTTGTCTCTCTGATAGAGAGGTTCTATGATCCTAACCAGGGTAATTAAGAGACTTTTGTCATGTTTGAAGATTAAATATATTCTTTGCCCCCTGGATCATAGAGCTGATATTTCTTTTTGTCTAAACAGGACAGGTTTTGTTGGATAATATGGATATAAAAACACTGCAACTAAAATGGTTACGTGATCAGATTGGACTTGTGAATCAGGAACCTGCTCTCTTTGCAACTACCATCCTCGAAAACATACTCTATGGAAAACCTGATGCAACAATGGATGAAGTTGAAGCTGCTACTTCTGCTGCAAATGCTCACAGCTTTATTACCCTACTTCCTAATGGGTACAACACTCAGGTTGGTGCAACTTCTTGGTACTCCAGTTCAAATTTAATTTTTAGCCCCAAACTAATTTGTATCACAAAATGTTGTTTGTATGGGCATCTCAATCCAAATTCAGGTGGGAGAGCGAGGAGTCCAACTTTCTGGTGGCCAAAAACAGAGAATTGCAATTGCTAGAGCCATGTTGAAGAATCCTAAGATCTTGCTCCTTGATGAAGCAACAAGTGCTCTGGATGCAAGCTCTGAGAGTATTGTTCAGGAAGCTCTTGACCGTCTCATGGTAGGGAGAACAACTGTAGTTGTTGCACATCGCCTCTCCACCATAAGGAATGTTGATTCAATAGCTGTTATACAGCAAGGACAAGTTGTTGAGACAGGAACTCATGAAGAATTGATTGCTAAGGCAGGGGCATATGCTTCATTAATCCGATTCCAAGAAATGGTGGGAAATAGAGATTTTGCTAACCCATCAACTCGCCGTTCACGTTCATCACGTCTAAGTCATTCACTATCAACTAAGTCCTTAAGCCTCCGGTCAGGCAGCTTGCGGAACTTGAGCTATTCTTACAGTACTGGTGCTGATGGCCGAATAGAGATGATCTCAAATGCCGAGACAGACCGTAAAAATCCTGCTCCAGATGGCTATTTCTGCCGGCTTCTCAAGCTAAATGCTCCTGAATGGCCCTATTCAATCATGGGAGCGGTTGGTTCTGTGCTTTCTGGTTTTATTGGACCAACTTTTGCCATTGTGATGAGCAATATGATTGAGGTCTTCTACTATACAAATCCTACGTCTATGGAAAGAAAGACAAAAGAATATGTTTTCATTTACATTGGAGCTGGTCTATATGCTGTCATTGCATATTTGATTCAGCATTATTTCTTCAGTATTATGGGAGAAAACCTCACAACAAGAGTGAGGAGGATGATGCTTGGAGGTACTAATTTGCAACCCTAGTTGGCTTTTCTTTTTGTAATTTTTGGGGAGGGAGGAGATACGGAAGAAGTATACATTGCCTAGCAATTTCATGGTAAGGATGTTAATTTTGTGGTGTTTTCTTGTCTTTAGCAATTCTAAGGAATGAAGTCGGATGGTTCGATGAGGAAGAGCATAATTCAAGCCTTCTTGCAGCCAGATTGGCAACTGATGCTGCTGATGTGAAATCTGCGATAGCTGAGAGGATCTCGGTGATACTGCAAAACATGACTTCACTCCTCACCTCATTCATCGTTGCCTTCATAGTAGAATGGAGGGTCTCACTTCTCATCCTTGGTACCTTCCCTCTTCTAGTCCTTGCAAACTTTGCTCAGGTAACCACCCATTTTTTTTTTGCCTCTCTCTCTATCCCCCTTCTTTTCTAAGTGATAATTAAGCTATAATTTCACCATTTTCTCGACTAATGTGGTCCAAGTCCACAGTCCAAAAACCCCAAAACTATGCTACTTCAAAAGAAATGTTTGCATTGCCCGGGATTCATTTTTAAACTATTGAATCCACTAGGGCCATATAAGTAACTCTATAATAATACAGTGTCATATTTCTTGTTCTTTTCCTCTCTGGAATCTAACTTCACTTTAACTTTCCATCAAACGACAAAATAAGAAAACCCAACGTGGCTCCTCCCCACTTCTTTGCACGTGCTTCCTCCAAGTTTGGTGCATCAACTTTTAGAAATTGAAAAAAAAAAAACCCAAATATAAAATGACCCCAATGAATAACAATGAACAATAAAATATCCAAGATTCCTTGGTCACCCATCAGCTTCCATGCTACTGAGAAAGTGTTCTTGTTAGTAGCTTATATTCTCGAGGTTATAACCTACTATATTTTCTTCTTTTTTTCCCTTGGTTTTCTTCCCTCGAGTCAAATTTTCAACTTGTCTAGTTTCTCTCACCTTTTTATAATGCACCGACACTGCACCAGACAGTGTATATCAGTTCTCTGTCTGATTTTAGAGACCAAGTTAAAGGGGTTCTGTTTTTCCTAGGAACGTGAGCTTTGATAGCTTTGTTTACAATCCATCTATATACCAGATGCCACCAAAGTGTATGATAGTTTCAAAAGATTCTTCTCCCGTGATCATATAATTCATGATGTAATATATTTTGAAGATAATATCTTCTTCTTTTTCTCTGTTTGTTTTTTATTTCCCTGGAGAGTGTCAGGTTGTGACAGTAGAACAGTGTTATGGCAGTGCCTAAGAGATAGAAAGTGCGGATGTTGTAGCTGGGTAATAACTTGTGTGGGAGGTGCATATTTCACACGGTAAAATCCTTTGTGCATTATTGTCGTTTAAGGGTTTAGGCTTCAGTTTACGGGGGGTTTAGAATCTGGGCTTGTTTTTTCAAACTGAGGCCAACTGGCCGTTGGTTGACTCTGCGTGCTAAAAAGTTGGCGCATGCTTTCTAAATAGTGAAATGGGGACTACACAACACTTACATATGTGTACAATGTCATGATCACAATTCTGTCCTTGTCGACGGAGCTTTATTGCCTGGTCCTAGCAATGAAGTTAAGCCTGGTTTGGCTTAATGTTCATTGGTCCCACCCCATTGAAGCTTAAGGCAGTGATAACTGCTTGGAATTTGGACAAGAACAGGGAAAAAGAAATAAAATCTCTTTACCCTAAATAGAGATTAGATTAAGCAACTGAAATTGAATATGATAAGTGCACGTCTGGGGTAGTTGCCAGACATCAAATTTGTTTCTTGTGTGCCATTAATAACAAATGTTACGATGATGGAGCAGGGCTGCATAAAAACTGGCTATAAGACGGACTCTATTTTCTAAGCTCCAAACTGGAAACAAAGAAACAAACGAGAACAAAGCTTTTATCTTAAGTTAACCAGTTACCAAATATTCTTTTTTTGTTGTTGTAATTCTGTTAGGTTAATGACTTCAATCTTTTTTTATATTTATCTTTTTCTGAAATATTCAACAAAAGGCTATCATATAAACGTTAATTGAACTTAGATGTTGGTAACTTTATTGTTCTAATGCTGTATTTATTGAAAGCTTTTATTACCCAGTTGATTGACTTAACTTCTCTTTTGCAGTCTTAAGTCTTAAGACCCACGTTACTTGAATTAACTGAACTTCCTTTTTAATTGATATATACAGTTTTCAGACTGTTAATTCTGTTTAATTTTACACTGCAGCAACTCTCTCTCAAAGGGTTTGCTGGTGACACCGCCAAGGCACATGCCAAGACTAGCATGATTGCTGGTGAAGGTGTAAGCAATATCAGAACAGTTGCAGCCTTCAATGCACAAAACAAGATCCTCTCATTATTTTGCTATGAGCTCCGAGTTCCACAGAAGCGAAGCCTTGGCCGCAGCCAAACTTCTGGCCTCCTCTTTGGCTTATCGCAACTGGCTCTTTATGCCTCTGAAGCTCTCATACTTTGGTATGGCGCCCACCTTGTTAGCAAAGGTGTCTCCACGTTCTCTAAGGTGATTAAGGTTTTTGTGGTATTAGTGGTCACAGCAAATTCTGTGGCAGAAACTGTTAGTCTTGCTCCTGAGATCATTAGGGGTGGTGAAGCTGTCGGTTCAGTGTTCTCCATTTTAGATCGTTCAACCAAGATTGACCCAGATGATCCTGAGGGAGAGCCAGTTGAATCAATTCGTGGAGAAATTGAACTTAGGCATGTTGATTTTGCATATCCTTCACGACCTGATGTCAGTGTGTTTAAAGACCTTAACCTTCGAATCCGTGCTGGCCAAAACCAAGCACTTGTCGGGGCTAGTGGCTCTGGCAAGAGTTCAGTCATTGCATTGATTGAGCGGTTCTATGATCCTATTGCTGGAAAGGTTATGATCGATGGAAAAGATATACGGAGATTGAACTTGAAGTCTCTTAGGCTTAAAATTGGATTGGTGCAACAAGAGCCAGCCCTCTTTGCAGCCAGCATTTTTGATAACATTGCCTATGGAAAAGAAGGGGCAACTGAAGCGGAAGTAATTGAAGCAGCCCGTGCAGCTAATGTGCATGGATTTGTTAGTGCATTGCCTGATGGGTACAAAACACCAGTAGGTGAGAGAGGGGTTCAGCTCTCTGGAGGTCAGAAACAAAGAATTGCAATTGCGAGGGCTGTGCTTAAGGACCCAACCATACTATTACTTGATGAGGCCACTAGTGCACTTGATGCAGAATCAGAGTGTGTACTACAAGAAGCACTTGAAAGGCTAATGAGGGGCCGCACCACGGTGCTTGTGGCTCACCGTCTCTCGACAATAAGAAATGTTGACAGTATTGGAGTGGTGCAAGATGGGCGCATTGTAGAACAAGGCAGCCACGCCGAATTGATTAGCCGAGCCGAAGGAGCGTATTCTAGGCTCTTGCAACTACAACACCATCACGTATAAGAGTTTTGGTTGAAGCAACATGGCCTTGTTGGGTGGTAATTATGTTGGGACCCATTAACCTTATGTTTCTATCTTTCTTTTTTTTTTTGAATGATGATAGCTGTAGATATTGGAATGTGGAGAGTGTATCTTGAGAGCCACTGCCCCATTTCCAATGGGGTAGCAAATGTTAAATTATTGATATCTATGGTGCACAAGCCCCGTGTCTATCCAGTTGGTCAGGTGATTGATTGGCTTTACTTGCCCTTTTTGTAATTGAAATTTTATAATACTATAAAGTGCAAACCCTAGACACCACCTTTCCAGCCCTTGTGAAAGCCTTTTTCTTGATCTAGCTTTTCCTTGCATGTGTTTGCTGAAGGGTTCTTTTCTGGTTGTAGATAAAGGGCATTTCTTTTTTTATGGCTTCCAGGCCCACATGAAGTACTAGATGGTTTAGCACTAACAAGATAACTACTCATCTCTTTCTAACAAAATGCACAGACAGACATATTCATTCCTAGCAGATGGTAACGATATTATTGTAAAAGCAAAGATGTTAGTTGTAAAGCTTACGTCTATGCTGCAAGAATGGTTGTCAAGACCCACTATCCATATATCTAAAAAGGGCCCCAACTTGGATCATTTTTTTAATCTTGCCTGCACCTGTAACACCTTTTCTTTACACTTGAATTCAGTGTATTTTTCCATCAAGTAAATGAAAATGAAGTATGGGGCAAGCTTCTTTTATTATAATTATCAGAATGATTATAGAGCTCAGTAAAAGTTTGCATTTCTGTACTTGTTCTGTCACAAAGGTGAAAAAACTAAGACTCCCAAGGGAGTTGGCCCTATGCAACTTTTACAGGTCACTGATATTTTTGCCATTGAGATTTGAGATTGTGGGGGTGAAACAAAGATGGTGAAGCAAAGCAAAGGCATGGCAGAGGACAGATAGAGGAATCGGGGTTCTCACTTCTCAGCAGCATGGTGGGTCATAGATTGATGCTGATTTTAAGACACCTGGTAGCGATGATGCATCACATCAACTTTCGTATGGTTCCATTGCATTATACGAGCCTGCAATTTTTCTGCATGCTAGGATACTGCTATTTGCCTGACAACAAGATTTATTGATTATGAAGCCATAATAAATTTGTTTTCAGGACCCCCCAAACATTACTTAATGCATCTCAAGTATCTTTTATATATTGAAAAACTTCCCACTCCACTAAGCAATATTTTTGTATACAAAAGTAAGAAAGCATCTGATAATAATAATGGTGTAAATGTCAGTGGTGAAGTAAATTCTCCATGAAGTGATATCTTGACATAGATTTCCACCACAGTAAAAGTTTCAATACATTTTTTTTTCCAAGTATACTTTCATTGCCTTACATGTATACTGTAGTTAGAGAAGGTACATCCAACTCAGGTGTAAATCGTTCATTACACAGATAGCAAGCTGACATGATCACATGGTGAAAACCAAGTGATAATGGCAGAAACAAAACAAGATTGGAATTTAGTGCAGTGTATTCGTGTTAGATTCTTGGGGGGTCCTCTTTGAAGACTTTAGCAGTGTCCTGTATCTGCTCAAAGTAATGGTGTATAGTCTACAAATGTTGACTACTGCGGTCTGTGTCTGAAAGCTTCAGCCCATATTGTTTCAGGACCCGTACCATTTTGTTTTCTTGCGGCGAAAATGGGATTGATGGTTTTCTCCCAAGGCATGGACGCCTCAATTGCACAACTTAATCACAACAAACAATTCTTCTTCCTGTATGGTGGGCCACCCTACACTTTTAAGTCATTTTGAACATTCATCAAAAATTTCTTGGCAATTTCACTCATATTTTGGCCTGAAATGAAGCACACATCCACATACACATGATGATGTGAGTATCTGACATTTATATGAAAAAAAAAAAAAACTCACTTGACATTTGTTATTCATTCTACATTTTTATGTTTCACTTTTTCTGAAATTGCACAGGCAATCCATAAGAATAGCTTTAAGGTTCACTCTTTGCTTAGCAGTTATTAATTACAATGATGATTCCAAATTGAGGTGGAGCATTTGTTTAAGTCCCCTTTTATAAATTTCAATGAGACCAGGCATGCTCATCAAATTAACAACATGCAAATCTAGCAATAATGGAAGCAATCATGTTATTTTTGTTATAATTGATGTCTAGTCTTTGAAAAGAATTTGAAACGTATCCCATCTTAAGGATTAGGACTAAAAGGTAATGGATGGTAGAATGACTACAAATAATGACTCAGATATTCGAGCCTTAAGGAGATGAAAGGGGCCACGCTTCTCTGCTCACTCCTACAAACTGTGCAAGATAATGTTAGGGATATGTCAGCCAACCAAATCTTTCAATAATTTAAGCACAATTTTTATGTTCCTATATCATACAAGGATAATCACTAGGGGAGAAAAAGAATTCACATAAAGATAAAGAAACCCATGTTTTATCAATCAAGGCCAAGACTTTTATGCCCAATTTTGGCTGAATTTTGTTTGTCAGCATTCTTTGGTGAACAGCCCATTGATAATGCCATGTCTCTATGTTATTAATAATTTTTCTTGGTTTTAAATGCTAGAAAATATTAAAAAAAATTGCAACAGATAACAAGAGGAAAATATAGTGATTAGTTATCAAAAAAAAAAAAGAAACAAAGAAAGAAAAAACCAAGAACAGGAAGAAAACACAGAAGAAAACCAAGAAATTGTGTGTGGGGTTTCAATGTTTTCCATTTTGAGCTTGTCTGGCCTGACAGGGACGGGTCAGGCCTGGGCATCCAATTGGACAAAGCCAGCCCAAGCTAGAATTCCGTTTTCCTTTTCTATGGCTTTATTCATCTTGTAGATTCTCAATTATGCTCAGTCCCCAAATTTTCCAAGCCATATATTCTAAATATGATCTATAGTTTAATGACCTTTTTGCATTTCTAACACAAATACTCGTCTCAAAACTTATAAATATTGGGCTAATTCTAAACCAATCTTGAATGGGCAAAACACTGGTGAGTAAGTGAGTCTTACTCTTTCTGATATATATGGGGCTAAACCGAGCCTTCTCACTGTAACTGACACAAACTAAGAGCTTGGTAGAGCCAGGAACTGGGCCTATCCAATTAGAACCTCAAGCAAGTCCTGGAGTGTTGATGATATTTTGATCCATGGAAGATTAGGGTTGGACAAAGGGACGGAAGAGGCTGCCATTTTGGTACATTTGAGGAATTCAAGAGGAGAGGAGAATCCAATATTAGCTCTTGCTTCTACGACATATAACAACTACTACTCCTAACTTTAATTTATTTATATAAATTAAAGTAAGGTTCAATTTATTTATTTATTTAAATAAGCTCCAACCCCTTGTCTGAATTTTAATTTGACAAAACTACAAATTTTAACTTCCACTTTATATTCAAATACGAAACAAGTTGTAAGCGATAGACTCCTTCTTTAGCTCCAACTGCTTACGGATTTAAATTTTTCTCAACGTCTTTCTTAAATTAGTATTCTTCCCTTATTCAAACAATTCAAATATCGCTCCACTACAAAAATTCACCCCATTATAAACAACACCATACCTCTTACACATTTAGCTCATGTGTAATTCCAAACAGCTAGTTAATTCATTGAATAAGTGTTTTACTTCTCTGAATACTGTTCTTAGCCAATGAATCTGCTTCACCATTTGCTTCTCGCAAGACATGCGTTACCTTCTAAAGTGGAATACTTTTCTACATATGTTCAATCTAGATTAACCATGCTCGAAATCTCTGAAGAGCCTTTTTAGGATTATTTATCCACTTGATTGCATTTTGAGAATCACTTTCTATCTATAAATTATACTATTTGTGACACTTTGTACCAATAAAAATGCAAAATGCTTCACTAATAGCCTTGCTTTCTACTAGGTTCGAGTTTCCCACACCAATAGACTTTTGATACGTTTGGTTGGCGGAATAGACGGGAATGGAATAGAATAGTTATTATGTGAGAATAGAATGAGGTGAGAATAGAATAGAATAGTTATTACTTAGTTTGGTATGACAAAGGGAATAGAATACAGGAATAATTATTATGACTTATTACAGTTTTTGGTTGGTAACAATAGCTTTTGAATAAGAAAGGAATAGAAAATAAAAAGACAAAAACACCCTTTATTATTTATGTGACATTTTATTTTTATTAGATTTTTTAAAAATTAATAATCTAGAATTTAATTAAAATATTAATAATAAATCATTTAAATATTAACATTTATTTAATTTAAAATATTATTATGATTAATTTTTATTTTATTTTATTTATTTTTAAAATATTAATTAATTGATAATTTATTAAAATATTAATAATTGATAAATTTCAAT